>NC_090939.1:713923877-714226907 GCF_040938575.1 Ambystoma mexicanum | reverse complement strand
TCAAGGGCGAGCCTTCGGAAAACCCAGAGTTTTGTTTTTTGGTCGACGGGGACATTCTCTTACATAATGCCCAGTAGTCCCACAGTAAAAACAGGCATTACTGGTTCTCCTGCGTTCCCGCTCAACTGAGGTTATAGGACTACGGATGCCACCGATTTGCATAGGTTCACCACCAGTGGCAGTTTGAGCGGGAGAGAGCTGACCAGAAATAAACGTCTCTGCTTTACGCTCGGTCCTGCGAGCGTCCACCTGGAGAGTGAGATCAACAAGATCAGAGAAAACAGAAGGAAGGGACGGAACCATCGCGAGGGCGTCTTTCATGGGGTTGCATAACCCTCGATAGTAGACAATCGCCTTTTTCTGCTCTGGCCAGGACGTTTCGGCTGCAAGCTGGTTGAAACGAGTGATGTACTCAATCAGAGATAGCTTGCCCTGTGATAGATCAAGGAGTTCTAGGTCTCGTGATTGGGCCTTATATCGGGTATCGAACACCTTCGCCATCTCGGACACTAGTAGCTCGAAATCATACAAGGCTGGATGGTCGTTCTCTAGTAACGGATTCGCCCAAGTAGCGGCTACACCGGATAAGTGGGACAGAAGAAAGGCGGCCTTGGTAACGGAGTCGGGGAAGGCCTGGGGTCTGCACAAAAAATGTAGCTTGCATTGGTTGATGAATGTGCGGTATTTGCAGGGATCGCCTTGGTAGCGTTCTGGAGCTGCCAGGGGAAGAGGGGTTGGGAGTAGAACAGGCATGGGAGTAGGAGGCAGAGTAGGGGCAGGCTGGAGTGGAGGGTCGGGATCCCCGAACTCAGCGTCAATAGGCAAAGGTTGGCGTGCGCTTTGTAAGGTGTCGAGACGATGGTGAATGGCAGTGGTTGCGGCGGCCATGTCGGTCCTAAGGGCCGCGACAGCCTGCATTAGAGCGGTCACAGGGTCCCCGGCGGAGGTATCCATAATCAGCACGACCAAGCAGGCTTCACAGTCTGTTACGGACTTGGTCTTGATGGTCGTGTAGATTAGTAAGCCTCCGTCCCCAAGTACCACACAGACAACGAGATATTCAGTGTCTGTGCAGTCTTTGAGGCCACAGGATTTTTTGTGAGCCGTCAGGTCTGGAACCGGGAACAGCCAGAAGGACCCCTGGAGCACTGCAAGGCAATAAGTGACTATCAAAACAATGTGCGTGTTGTACAATAATACCCAGCAAGGAAAGGAGCACCGCTTACCTAGTGTATAGGAAATGACACCCAGATGGATAGTGGGACCCTGGACGGGGCTTGGTGTGCGAGACTCTGTGGATGGGCGCACACCGAGGTTTGAGGCAATCCAGGTTATGCAGCCAGGCGAACGCCTTGCAGAGGCCAGTGGCCAAGAATACCAAAACACAACGAAATCCGTGAGGCAATCCAAATCCAAGTCCGAGGTCGAAAGAATATGCAAAGCCAAAGTTCAAAGGTGCCAGAGGAGTAGACAAATCAATCCAGTAGACAAATCCGAGGTCGTGACAGAGTTCAAGCCAAAGTTCACAAATGCCAAGGGTTAGACAAAAGCAATCCAGTAAACAAATCCGAGGTCGTGACAGATCGTAGGAGCAAGGTTCAAAACAAGGAACAAGAGCCGTACAGTACTGAAAGAGTTCAGCTGTGAAGCAACGCTTCCGTGTTCCTGGCCGCATTTGAATCCTTGAGAGAAATCATGTGATGCGTGTCACGTGATGCGGAAGCGTTGTCGCCACGTGACTCCTGGTAGTGCTCGCCCCCTCACGTGATGCGTGATCGTGTTGGCCCTCTCATGTGACGCGAGGGTCGTTGCAAACGATGTGGATTGTTACGGGCTGCCAGTGGGAGTCTCCATTGTGCTTTCCAGCGCTGGGATGGCCGGTAAACCCCTGTTCCAAACAGTGTCCTGGTATGGCAGGTAAGATGATGCAGTCTCCGACTGCCAGAGTGCATAAATGGGATCCCCTGATGGATTTTGGCAGAGACCTGGCGTGCGGAGGGAGCAGGGAGAGGGTGTGCGGGAGAAAGCGTGACATTTACTGACACAGTGTCCTCCAGATATACTGATCATTCATTGTGGAGGAAACCGATTAGGCCATGTATCTGGAATTTCATTGGAATTTGCAATGAAGGAAGGATTCGCGAAGCTCATGGACATGTATCCAAATCGTCACATACTTTTTTCCCATATTGCACAAAAACAAATATGGCTGCGTTCTTCTGCGATTTGGTCCACAAATGGAGAAAGCGAAACGCAATGTGAATAAGGCTGTGTGTTCATTTTTAAGAGATGTTGGCATGCCCTCTTTCCACAATGAAAACATTTTGTTTCGCAGCACTTTCATTTTCCGCAGAGATGGAGTCCACCTCACATATGATGGCAATCACATTTTTCTTCACAATGTACAAAATGCATTGCGATCTCTTTTGCAATCACACTAGCCTATCTGACAATCCGTTTTCACCAATCCACACTTTTTGACCCACACAACACACCACCGAAAGGCTCTTTTCAGAGGCGCCACTTACTCCCAGCGTACACTTCATTGCGTTTGCTCTGCTTGCACCCTCCCTTTTTTCACCTACGACTGTCCGCAAACTTTTTCAGAACTCCACGGGGGTCTACGACCGTCACTTCATTATTCTATTGTTATACTGAGAAAGGCGCCTCTGAAAAGAGCCTTTTCTGTAATTTTTGTTGTTTTTACGTTTTTTGCTTAACAGCACATGGCACACTAGGAGAAGAGGCCAAAGGAGGGTAAGGAAGGGACACCAGCCACGGGGATAAGAAAGGGCAAGTGACCAGAGAAAGATTTAGGGTGAGCTTTATTTAGGTAAGGAGCAGATCTTCTGATGCTCTGTGACTGCAGCCTCAAAAGCACTTCAAAAACTCTCCCCCCTGCAGAGTACTGCATCACAATACGTGCACACTACTGTCACCTTTGAAAGGTAAGGGTCAACAGCATTGGGAATGGCTTGTGAGGCAGCTGGAGGGAGGCGCTCCCCCACAGGAGTGTTTCTTGTGGTGGGAGGATCGGACATGGAGGATGCTGTGGAGGAACTCAATCGACTACGCTCTTCACATGGCACCACCTTGCGAATGTCCGCAGTGTGGAACGAAGTGAGGTGTTGCTTCATGGTTGTCGTACCAAAACTGCACGCACCCAATCTCCTGCGACTCAGCACCACCTCACACTGGTTACACTTCACCAGGTTTGCACGTGCTTTTGGTACGTTCCCATAAACGGAAAACAACTGCCACACCCACGACTCCCGGCAAGTGCTCCTAGTGCGGAGTTACTCCACTTCATTCTCTTCCTCCTCTTCTTCCTCGCTCTCTGCATCCTCACCCATATAACTCTCTGCAGGCCCTTGGGGAGGTGGTGGTGGCGGGTTTGGGGGTGGTGCAGAGGCTAATGACCCAACAGCAGCCATGGAAGCCATACCGATTAGTTTCCTTTTGGTCACTACAGCAGTAAAGGCAGTACACCTCAATCTGCTACAGCTAGAAGGACAATGAAGATGCGCTCGGGGGTGTGGCCATTTGTAGGGGTGGATGGTTGTGCCTCTGACCCTCTTCATCCCTACAAAGCAGTACAAAAATTTTACACAGCAATTCCTGAGGTTAGCTATTGTCTGGGATATGTCAAATTACATTGATTGTGTCTTTTCACACCTTTAGGCTCCCATATTTACTTATTATAATATCTTTATGTCTTTCTTCTACATTGAACACTTTTTGTGTAAGACAATAGTACTTTTTCAGATACCCTCCGACTCTTTTGGTAGTGTTGATCCTGTCCGCCCATGTCCCTTTAACTAAGTTTTTTTTATTGAATGTAGATATGTATATATGGCAGGGAACGAAAACAAAGGGGCTAAACATGTGATGTCGTCAGTGATGTCATCAGTGACGTTCGAGATGACATCTTTCATGTTTTGAGTGTTAGTGTTAGCAGTGTGCAGTGGTGATGGCAGGTATGGGGTCTTAGCGTACCATAACTGTCGAAATTCAGGGGTTTTTCAGTTTTAATTTGAAGCGTAAAGGGTAGGGAGACATTTTTTTTTAGTGAAGGGCACAGGTTTTTGGTAGGGCAACTTAACCATAACGTCCCCTCAACAAAGTTTTTTTTTGTAGCGTATAGATATATACGATTGTTGTTTGGTAAGCTTCTATGATGGCTCACCACCCCCCGGAGAGTACAGCCTGATCTCGGGATGTGCTACCCAAAGGTGAATGAAGTATACCTTTAATGCTGTGTGCTTTTCACCTTTGTAATTGTGATCGCTGTTGTCTAGTTGTAGTGTGGGTTAGAGTAGAAAGTTTAGAAGCCACTGCTCGTGCCTGTGCTCCTGCAGGACAGTACTACTTTTGGCACAGTGATTTTTCAGGGATAATTCATTATCCAACCAAAAACTCTGAGATTTGGCAACTGGTTCCAGAGTAAGAGAAATACCCTCCCAAGCAAGGGGCAACAGCCATGAATTAATATGATCTTGCTGACACGGTGGGGGCACGTAGGACAAATTCAGTTTTTAAAGTGCTAAATTTAAGGTGACCTAATACCATTTAAATCTATTTGTCAGTCAGACAAGTCTTCACATTGCAAATATAGTTGTCTGATGAAACTCTAAAATACAGCTGAGTGTCATCAAAATATTGAGCAATAGTAATATTATATTTTGAAACAAAATCCCCCAAAGTTACAACGTATGCATTAAAAATTAGGACATTAGTTTCTTCTCCATGCTATAGTTGCAGCAGAGTTCACTGACAAAGAAACAAATTTATATAAAATGTTGAAAAGGGTATTTCTTCTTTTTTTACGTCTATCAATTGAAAGCCAGCAATATCTAACAGATTATAGCTAATTGCTGTAGGGAGACTAGCAACATAATGAGAAGCACATTTAGAAACAGGATGAAGGCGATTTTGTGCAAGGAATTTGGTCATGCTTCATTGAGATTTCTTTGTAAGATACAGGAGGAGAAGGGAATTGTGGGTGGTTTAGTTCTTAGGATTGTACTCTATATGAACGTCAGTTACATGTTTATATTGTTATGTTTTTGTTTCTCTAACTTAATAATAAAACCAATAATTGTAAATAATAAAGAAATGACTGCCTATCTGTATCTCACCACCCTGACCTTTTATCTGAAAAACACTCCATGGCGATATTTGAACACCTGCAGTAAGAATATGGTACCAGGAGAGTCCTCACCCTTGACCCTGTGTGTCTCTAACAGTTCCGTTCTTCCTGTCCATCACTTTATCTCTATGCCTCTCTCTCCCAGTCTCTTTCTTTCTCTCTCTCATTCTCTCTCGCTCTCTCTCTCTCTCTCTCGCGCTCTCTCTCTCTCTTTCTCTCTCACTCTCTATGTTTCTCTATCTGTCTCTCTCCCTTAGTCTCTCATAAGCCTCACTCTCCCTGTCTTTCTTGGTTGCTCTCACTTTCTTTCTCTCTATCTCCCTCCTTCTCTCTCTCTCAGTCTCTCTGCTTCACAGTCTCTTGCTCTCTCAGACTCTCTCAGTCTCTTTCTTTTTCAGTGTTGTTCGGGTGGTCTCTAAAGGTTTCAATGGTACAGAAGGGTTTGTGTTGGGCGCACCATATTGGTGTCTGGGGTGAACGTGTTGTTAACACAATGGTGTGATTTAGCATATATCTAGTGTAGTTAATGAGAATGGGATGAATGTTACTAATAGTGTAACTTTGTATATAGTTGATACCGTTCAGATTTGCACGCATGTAGCAACATAATGACAAGTCTGCCGATACAATATGAATACAATGTGATCATGTGGCATGCCACATAGTACCTAAAGATGAGAAGCGAGGAGCTTTATATGCGCATGGGAGAAAGGAGATTTGTGGATGGAGAAGCCACTGTGAGAGGACGAAGAAGTCTTGAAAGTACATGCACAGACCTATGTACGCTGGAGATTTCATGGAAAAGTGTTTTGGACAGTTGGGGGTTAAGGGGTACACATATCTGTATATAGTGGGTCCCACATAGTTGGGGTTTGTGTAGGCCACAGAAAGCTGGGTTGGCAAAATAAACTCTGAGTGACCTGGGAATCTGGTTAGTTGAAGTCCAAGGCTAGGGGTAGGTAGCTAACTGCATTTGGGCAGCTGTAATAACATCAAATGATCCGTTGGGGCCAGGCAAGGGTTTTTACAAATTGGTGCTATTGTGGAGAAGAGATATAATCTTCCTGAGAACATCGGGGTTTGTTATTCAGTGACCAGGGAAGTTCAGCCACCTGGTAGGGTCCACTTGGTGCTAGGTAATATACAAAGTGAAAGGGGTGTTTAAGGGCAGAGTTGGTCTATGATTTATGGGTGGCAATCAGGTAATCAGGAATGACCAGTATATGGCCAGAGGCCATGTATGCTAAAATGGCAGTCATTATAGATTGGCATGACATGGGAGATCCCACGGATGGCAGCAAACCTGGGTGGATAAGATGGCTATTATCATTTCAAAGGGAACTTGTTTGTTTCTCCCCCTCCTCATATTGCTGAAGTGTCGTCGTAAAGCCATGTGCATCATGACCAGGGTTAGAGGTCCCAGACCAGATGGAAGCTGTAATAAATTAGGATTGTTGTGCGTGAATATGTAACCATCTGATGATGTCATGACCAACTACGGAAATATCTCAAAAACGAATGTGTTGTGAATATGAGCTAATGCAAATTTATGTCGAAAGAGGATGGTGGTTATGATATGATGTGATAGTTTATTTATATAGCGCCTATACACAATGTGTTTCAAAGTGCTTCAAGGCAAGGAAGGGAACAAGGGAAAATACACAACAGGCCATGAACAGTCAGGATGTGAAATTAACCATCATACTTGACCTGACAACATTTCAGATAGTGCAAGAGCTAAGACATAGATAAGGAAGAGAGGGGGAGAGTGGGAGGGAAATGGAAACAGACAGGTGACTACCGTACTAGGCCTGACAACATTTATGGTAGAGCCAGAGAAAAACAAAAGGTGAGGGAGGGGGATGCAGAAAGGGAGGGGAGGAACAAAACAAGAGACTATCGCACTGCGCCTGACAACGTTGCAGATAGTGCTGGAGGGACAGGGGGGGACAGTAAGGGGATGGAGGAGCGACAGACGAGGTTGCTATCATACTAGGTCCAGGGACAGTTCTGATAGAGTAAGTGCATAGAAGAAAGTAAGGGGAGGAGGAGAGGAGATAGGAAAAGGCAGAGGGGAGGGGAGGAGAGAACAGAGAGTAAGCAGTCAAAAAAGTGGAGAAACAAGACATTGGTTAAATGAATGAATCCAATGAGAATGTGGGAACATGGGGGTGGAGCATGTTAGATGTTGCAAAGTGTTTATAATATGGAACCTTTGTGTGGTTTGTAAAGAATCTGGTTAGGTCAGTCTTTAAAGATTCGTCCAGCCCCTCCTGGCCGTTTGTACAATAACCTTGCTATACGGACAAACGTGCTCTCGCTATTTGAGAGGTGGGCCTGTTTTGGATAAGGAGTTTGGAGGTCCACCCCCACATTTGATGCAAACGAAGTGATCTCCAGGTTTTCGGAGACGCTGAGAGTTTCCTGTCCACACAAATTGGATGCAGCACTTCTCTGCGGGGACCAGCCTTTTGTGTACATTAAAAGGAGAGGTGTACAGGCATCATATTGGTTAAATCCCTGTATGGTCCCCAAAGGTGTGGTACCACGGTGCAGCTGTGCAGGGCGAATTGATGGAACACCATTTGGAGTGCTTTAGAGAAAATGTGACGTGAGTGCACTTTGGCAGGTAAAGCAAGAGGGTTATAGGGGAAAATGAGGGTGTTTTCTTTCAACTGGGGTTTATCAGGTGTGTATGTGGGGAGTCAAATGAGGTTAGGTGGGTTGAAAGAAGGAGTGTTTTGAAGGAGTGGATGAACTGTTCTGTGTTGTAAGTTTTTTTCAACATACATTTTTACTAGTCTGCTATTTTACAAAGAGGGGCGAGGTGGCATCTTAATAGTAAGTCCATTGTGGAGTATGCCCTGATACCCTTCAGTTTGCTTGTCTGTTTGGCTGAAGCCCTCAACCAGGGGTGAGGTGGCATCTTCATGGTAAGTGATCAGCACCAGCCCAGATATACAACGACCCACTGTTTGATTTACATTGTATCTTGGCAAATAACACATTTGAATAAATAGAAATAACAGTAGGTGCAGGTTAATTAACAACATGCATTCCCTACATATAAAGAACAACCAAGAATACAAAACAGACTAAAACACTAATACAGGATTAGATCCTAGCTATACTGCTCCTTAACATTGTCTGGAGCATTGTATTCTTGCATATTTATTCCATTTATTTTTTGTATTTGCAAAGCGCACTACAGCCCACGGGCATCGAGGCGCTGTTGCAAGATGATGTCTCGGTGACGGGAATAAATGGACATGCTCATGGGTTACAATGAGCATGCTTTACACAAAGCTTTACCACAGACAGAAGTTTTACACACAAGCAGAAGCAGGTTTCGTATTACATGGGTACAGGTTTAACAAATGGGCGATGAACACAGTTGGCCGAGGGGCTGGGTTATACATCCATGTTTAAATTGTTTTCCTGAAAGCTTTGTTTGAATCAATTCTTCTTAGGTGGGTAGGTAGGCCGTTATATTGTGTGGCAGCAATAAACGGGAAGCTTGAGCCTCCTTCGCATTCTCTCAAGGTTTTAGGAACAGTGACCATGTTGGAATAGGCAGCTCTTGTACGTTTATCTGAATGGGATTTAACCAATCTCTGGGAGAGATACCTCAGAGCTGTGTTGTTGAGACACTTGTGAGTGAATGCGAGGGTTTCGAAGGTTATGCGCTCCTCAATGGGGAGTCTATGGACTAGTCTTCTGGTTGCAAATATGTGTTCCTTCTTTGAGATGCCAGTGGCCGCCCGGAGGGCATTGTTCTGAATGGTTTGAAGTTTTTTTATGTTCTTACAGCAGTGCCAACTAGGAGGGCGTTACAATAATCTAATCGGGAGCTGATTATCAACCTGGCAATGGTGAGGCAGTTCTGTTTGGACACAAAGGGCCTGGCAGCATTGATGAACTTTGAATGGTTAGGCCGCGGAGGATGCAATCGCATTTACTTGTCTGCTCATGGTGAGGTTGGAGTCTAGGAAGACCCCTAAGGTTTTTATTGCCTGAGAGACTGGAATAGTTGTGTTATCAATGGTGAAGTCCTTGTAGTTCTCGTTTAGCTTTTTTAAGGTAGCTGGGGAGCCAATGAGAAGTAATTCTGTTTTCTCCCCATTCAGGCAAAGCCAGTTTTTTGCCATCCAGGTTTGAATTTTGGTGTATATGGAGTTTAGGTTTTCATTGCAAAGTCATAGTCTCCTGTGAGCAGGATGAGCACCTGCGTGTCAACCACATAGTTGGTGTATGTTACCCCTAGTTCATCTAGGTATTTGAATAGTGGCTTCCTGAAGAGGTTGTATAGGGTCGGTGAGATTCAGGAGCCCTATAGGTCCCAACATTTGATAGTATCTCGGTTGGCACATGCTTGTTCCGAGAAAACGTTCATGATTCTGCCCTGGAGGAAGGAGGCAATCCATGCTGTAGCATTAGTGGAGAAGTTGGCTGAGGAAGACATGAGGTGGCAAAGGGTACTGTGGTCCACAAGATCAAATGCCGCTGATAAGTCGAGTAGTAGGAGGAGTACTGGTTTGCCAGCATCCCTTAGGTCATCCATTTGATTTTTAAGATCTAGGAGAGCGTTTTTTGTCCCGTGGCCGAACGGAATCCTGATTGCCATAGACCTAGGAGTTGATTTGATTCCAGCAAATTTTGAACCTGTTGGTAGGCTGCTTTGTCCAAAAGTTTTAATAGAAAGGGCACTATAGTAATGGGCATGTAGTTCCTTGGGACATTAGCATCCAGTGTAGGTTTCTTCCATAGTGGGCGTACCCAGGCTTCTTTGAGGCATGAGGGAACAATGCCAGATGTGAAGGATGCATTGATAAAAGCCGCCAGGAAAGGGGCTAAAAAGGAAGCACAGTCCTTGATGATCTGTGCCGGGCATGTGTCCCCTTTACAGTTTGAAGGTTTTATTGATTTTAGGAGGGCAATTTCTCTTCTTTGTCAACTTCCTTAAAGGAAAAGGAACGGGGTTTGTGGGTGCTTTCGTATTGTAGGTCAGCCATTTGTTGACTTAAGGCTTGTTGATGGGCTTTGGATAAATTAATCGGCTTGATCAACAGTGTTCAGTGTTGAGCACTGTGTAGTAATGGGATTGTCAAAATGACTGTGTTTCCTGTAAATACATCAGCCTTCATTAGGTCAGGGAATTGTAAGGCTGTCTCATTCAAGAGATATCCTGTGGTGATAATCTAAAAAGACAAATTATGTGCACTATGTGGGGTTTTATATCCGAAACAATTTCTAAAAAAGGAGCATATTTGCTCAGCAATTGCTTTGAAAGACCTCAGTAGGGGAACTTACTGTGCGTATTTAAATCTAGCATGTAGGAGGCACATTTATCACAGTGTGTTCAAATTAGCTGTAACCCACAGAGAAATATTTAAAAAATGAATGGTACTTGAGAATCTTAGTATTCTAGTCATTAACACCCCCTCTACATGCACTCTCAGTGCAGCTGACAGGATCATTTACTTAGTTTTAATGGCCCGTGGGTCTAGTAGTCCACAATTGGGCTATAAGATGAAAAATCGCTGGACGGCAGTAATGCGCAAGCCAGTTTCACTGTAAATCAAGAAAACAGCAGATCAAAGTGGACCCGGGGATGCACACAGACCAGGACACATTTCGAAAACACTCAGAGGGCTTACATGAGAGGTTGCTGCAGAGGGGATACCCCCCAAAAGCTGTGAAACACACCCACAAGAAAGTGGCTAATACTCAGAGGGAGGTCGGTTTGATGCTGAAAGCAAAAGAACCTTTACAGTGACTGGTTTGTGTCACCACTTTTAGCCCCATTAGCAACGTAATGAAATGTACGATAAGCAAGAATTGGCATTCTATATGAAATACAGGGATGTTGTCCAAGACCCCTTTTTTTGCCTTTAAAAGAACGAAAGCCTACAAGAACACCTGGAACACGAATACCAGAAACCAGTAATCCAACCATCTTTAAAGAGAACCTGGGGGTTGCCACCAATTCAAGGACACTACAAATATGTGTGTGGCTTTTCAATTTACAGAGACAAAACATTAATTGGACTTGCAACACATATACGAACTGTAACAGGAAGATGGTGATATATGTCATTGAGTGTCCATGCAAATGAATCTTTGTCGGGGAGACCATAAAACCAGTCAAACAGCATATTTCAGAACATCGTACATGTATACGGCACCAAGTGGCTGACAAACCCCTTGTGGACCAATACTGTCTGAAAGGGCATACCGACGAAGATTTGAAGTGATTTGTCCTGGAGATGCTCACTCCTAACAGGAGAGGAGACGATGGCCACAAACAGCTTGGAAAATTAGAACAGAGGTGGTGATACCTCCTTGACAGTGCCCGTAGAGGACTCAACCTGATAAGCCAGAAGGGTGAACACCACACGATCTGCTCGGATCAGTGAGGATACAAATCTGGTTCCAGCACAATAGGGCTGTGTCACAGTGAACTATCTATCTATGGAGCAGCTTTACTGATCTACAATATGCCACTCTGTGTCCACCATAATGATGCACACTTTGACTACCTGTCTTTGGAATGTATCAGTGAACCGTGGGGGTTACTCACAGAAATTGTTTCATTTTAGTATAGATCCCACTATGGCAGTAGCTGGTTGCATTACTTTACATTAATAATCTTTACTGATCACCTATATGCCACTCTGTGTCCACCATATTGATGCGCAATTTGACTTCCCGTCTTTTGAATGTGTCAGCGAACCATGGGGGTTACTCACAGAAAATGTATTTTTTAATATAGATCCCATTATGGCAGTAGCAGGCAGCATTGCTTTACATGAATAATCTATGGACCACATTAAGCAATACTTATTATTCATATGACACTCTGTACTTACAATTAGCGTGTACAACACACCAGGCTGTGATAGCTTGGTAGCGGTGTATCACATTACACTAATCAACAATAAGATTGATTATCTTTATGCTAGCCTGTGCTTACTAGTATAGGGCATACTTTAACTCTATGTGGGTCCAGAATTTGTACTGTGTAAATAGTTGCACACACACACCACGCTCTGGGAGCGTGGACATGGGTAAATCAACTATGCTGAATCTGGATCCCCCTTAATCGATATTCGTATTAGGATTATGTGGCATTGCTCCCAGTGGCCTTCCATCATTGAATGTCTTGTGATTAAAATGCACCTATGATCTATGTAATTATGTCGGAGTTTGGCCAACCACATTGTATATGTAGGATGACACAGAGGAGAAAGGGAATATTTACAGCAATGTGCAATATGTTAATTTCTGCGTTTTGCATGCATGCAAACGTTGGATGTTGCCCATGCATTCACTCATAGTTATGATGGCTTTTCACTAAAGTTTTCACTACATATGACCATTACAACTGCTCCGATAATACTCAATTTCTACTTCTGGAGAATACTCCTTCAGGTACTATAAGGACCTTTATGTACCTGGACCATCATTTGCAAAGAACCGACATCTGACATTACAAGATGGCCACCATGCAAACAGGTATCTAAGTCTCAGCGACCATGGTTAACATATAAACACACCATTGGGCTGAGTACAAGGCTTGGGCACCTACATCCACCGCCGTCCAAGGGACACATTTTGCTCCCGGTAAGGATGTGTCACCTTTAGTTAGGTATGAAATGACAGTGGATTCATCCACAACACAGGTTGGGCGCTGGATGAGGCTTGTCGGAGCGTATTTACCACTCTGCTCTCTCTCCCGCTCATGCCCCTGACCCGACCACCGTGCGTGGGTGCTTTCTCTGCACACACTTGCCACAGTGCCAGGCTCCACCATTTTAGACATCAGCACAGTAGACATGATTTTTGGACTATGCATTAGCAGTCCGGGTGTGACTCTTACCTACACTACTGCTGAACTATATACCTGCACACTATCTCTACAGTCACTTGGGAATTAGGGGCTCAAGCTACTCTGTGGCTTGCACTTTAACCTACGTGCATCACTGGGTCCACTTTGATCCCCTGTTCTCTTGCTTTACAGCAACGCTGGTGTAGAGGTGGAGCTAAGTACCCCAACCCAAAGCTCTTCCTCCATGTTGCCTATATGTCGGGAGCCAGCGTGTGAGACACCAATACCAATACCAGTGAGAGTACCAATACCAAAGAGAATCCTAGAAGTAAGATTCTCATTGAGAAAGCCATACATGCATCCACAACAATATGATGTCCATTTGAATGAAACGCCAGATGAACCGTGTAAACTGAGCAAAAGAGAAGATTGGTGACATCATGAAGAACAGAACTGACACACCTAGAATAGATACAGAGATGAGAGAATATAAACACTCTATAGGCACTCTAAGGAGGAGGTGCCAACGATGAATAACATTTTGGGCCTGAGATGACGATGTTCATGCTTCAGAAATAATGAAGAAGATACCAAGTCATTTTACAATTGTACAGATGCAGTAACGCAAGTAGACAAAGCATTCTTAAAGCTGGCTATGCAGTGAATCGATTGTGGTGATGCACCAATGTATATGCATAGGAAACTTATGAACTATGGATAATTCCACAACACACTTTAGCAGAGCTAGATCCAGTGAAAAGGAAGGTTTTTCAGTGTGTCGCAGTTAGAAATCGAAAACTTAACCATGGAGGAGAACCAAGGAAGGGCTTGGCTGGCTCATCACCAAGCAGTCAAGGCCACCTTGGGCCTGAATGTTCGAAGCAATGGTAACAGAACATGTGAAAGAACAAAACTCTTGTCTTAGGTGAGGAGTGAGAACATTGAAGACATCAGAGGTTCATCATTTAATAGTATTTTAAATGCAGAAAGACTCAAAAACATGGTCTGCAGTCATATGGTTGGATAAAAACAGACACTTGGACGAGCTATATCGAAACCGAGAAGACAGAGTATTGCCTATGCTCCCTCATATTCTCGAGCTCAGAGAACATTTTCAAGGATATGTTCAAAGCTTAATTGACTGGCAGACTGAAAAGGGTGATGATGGATAATAGGCTAATTGGTGGGGAGCTATGGTTATGACCAGCCCACCAGCACCTGGATTTTAGCCTGAGTGCTGCGTACGTAGGTGGAATATTACAGAGGGGGACAAGGGTGCCAACCAATTATATAGGGCCACAGTGATTTGTGCTAAGGGAGGGCGTAGTTGCCCCACCTGATGTAAGAGACCCAATCACCTTCCCTAACAAGTATGGAACGTATAGTATGGAACTTATACCTAGATGTTCCCCGTAATCCTATCACTTTCCCAAGTAGGTTTTTGTAGTTTGCAATGTAGGTTGACGTCAATGATGACAAGGTTTTAGTATACAAGTTGCTTTTTTCATGAAATACATTGAGTTTGAAGATCGAGTGAATTTGTTGATGTTCGTTGTAACTCCCTGTTTTAGATAATTGATATTAAAACAGTTACACTTTGCCAACCTCCTGAGTAAGTTTGATTATTGATGTTTGAGTATATTCTGCATCCCCATCCATCTCAAAGTTTTGCTACCTCATCTTAAAGGGCTGGGTTAGATACCCCATTTCACGTGGTAACAGAGGATGGTTAAAAATCTATTGACCTAGTACGCTTTGGAGTCCCAGAAATATCGGACCTCCTCTGCCATTTAGCTGGAAGAACGTGAAGCTCCTTGTAGATAGCGGCATTTAGTTTTAAATAAAACTTGCAAGTGCAGGTGGACAAGTCCCTCGTTTTCAAGTGAAATCCCCTACTAGCTTCTACGAGAAGCTGAGCGAACTGAAGTTTCAAGTGGATGGTTGAGGAGGAGACGATCCCGAGGGTCGGAAGTTGAAAACGTGAATGGTGAATGAACTGAGAGGGGAAGAGTGATAATGAGGATAGAGTATCAGAGGGTTGGTTGATTGGGATATTTTCTTTTTATTGGGTTAACATGAAGAGCGTCATAGTGTGAGACGTTGAGCGTCACAGTTTAATGTATATAGACGAGGAGCGAGCTATATGATAAGCCTGGCATCCTACGTCAAGGACGTTTCGAAGGATCTTGTCTCAAAGTCCAAGCAGACCTATTTATGCTACTGACGATGAAGGTATTGTTAAACGGGACAGCTCATACTCCATCAGAGTCATTATTAGATGCAGGAACAGTCACGAGGAGCATTGATGAAAGGTTATGTGGGCCGGCCAGTCTGTCACTTTGTCTGTTTGTTGTATATGGGCAAAGAAATGAAATATTGAAAACAAGGAAGAAATAGACTGTGGTAAAAACAGTGATATTTGAAATGTAATTATTTATTTATATAGCCGACTGATAATGTTCTTTGAATAATTAGATTGAAGTAAACATTTTATAGAGGATTGGAGCTGTGACGATTGATGCACGTTCATATTATATTATTTTTTGGAAAGCATTTATTTGTGTGAAATAAAATAAAACCATGACTGCCAATTGTGACTGAGTTGTGATGGAGGATGCACTCCGCTCATGCACCTGTGCAAACAGCTGCCAAAACACTAACCTAAGCTTAAGCAATACAGTGCAGAATGGATTAAGGGCACAACAGATAAATTGTTCATGCCATGGCCACAATGGGGATCACTTTCTAAAGCAGTTCTGCAACATATGATGACATATTTGCATGCAACATATATGGGGAAACAGTTAGGGAAAAGATTAGCCAGCTTAGAGTTTTGGAGGATGTATCAGGGGGAGTGAGAAGACCCTCTTCCTGAAGACTGGATGCTCAACCAGTGGAAAGAGGGGAGTGAACAGGCTTCTGTTCCCCTACCGCGTCTGGCATAAATGCCGATAGTATGAAAGATGAAGGATTATAGCCTTTAAGAGAGATTAAAGCAGTGACAGGTTATAGTAACCCAACGTATAAGTCGCCTGCATGTAGCAACAAAAGGACTCCCGAAAAGACTCCAGAAAGAGATGTCATTCCTAAAGTTACATGGGACACGGAGAGAAGTGATGGACCAGGTATGTCTCTTGAGTCTCTTGATAAAGAGTGAGAAATAAAGAAATGGAAATGAGTGAAACATATAGCCGACGAGGTAGCGCTCATACAGAATGAATGGATGGGTGCTCAGATATTGTTAAAACTTGATGGAAAGAGCATTGAGGAAGTAAGGCAAAAGGAAGATGAGGATGAGCAAGATAAGAAAGACAGGCAACGAGAGAAGTGACTGAAAGACGATGAGGCCAAAAGAAAGAATAGACAAACACAGGAACAACTGTATCAAGATGAAAAGTTGAATAAGCAGGAAAGAGCAGAGGAGCAAAGGAAGTATGACAACAGGCAAACAGAAATCGAAGAACAAGACAGACTACAATAGAAAAGAGAGGAAGAACAGAATTTAAGAGATAAAAGAATGCAAAGACGCAGAGATGATCAAGTGCATGGAGTAAATGAGAAAAGAGAGATGAAAAGACAGGCAGAGGAAAGGGTAAGGCAATGAAGAGAGTTTGGTGAGGAACTGGACCTCAAGAGAAGGCGAAGGGCACGTGACATCGATTGCACAGAGAAAGAGTTATTCGAACCTAATCCAGTAGTAGCATGGGAAGACATTGTGTAATTCTTCACAACTGATGAACCAATGCCATGACCAGTTAGTGTGGATCTAGAGGACAATTTTCACATAAGAAGCATTGGAGAGAAAAGCAGTAAGGTTTATCATGAGATGCAGATCAAAAGTGAATAAAAAATAAGGGAAAAAATGATTGATTTGAAGGTATGCAGTCGCAAGGTAAAGAGGGAGGTTTGTTCAGCCTCGAGCATAGAGCCTTGTGTTTGGACAAGTTGACTATGAATAGAGATGAAAAAGAGGGAAGTCAAACCAGTTGGGGACAGAATATGTCAGACGAAGATAGCGAAACCTTCCATGGGGAGGAGGGTGCTAGTGCATGTGATCCTGAGGGATGTTCTCCGACAGATAGTGAAGAGAGATGGTCAGATTTGGACCTACCTAAGTCAAGGATGCCAGAGCACCTGGCGCGGCCACATCAACCTAAAGGGTGATCCCAGAGTGTGAGGGGGGACTCGCCACCTTATGATCCGGATAAGTTGAATATGGGTGCTATAATGGCATGAAAGATGCAGGAAGGGCAGGATCTCCTTATTTACATTCAGAATTTCCAAGAGCAGTGGAGCTTCGAAACGCACGAGCCGTGGGGAAGATCTATACCTGTATTCTTTCATATATTATGTCAAGGGTTACCAGACAAGGTGCAGAGACAGCTCAAGAAGCTGGTGGGTATGAAGGCAAAACCATGGCCAGAAATACAACTGAGCATAGCACATCATTGCCGATTGTTGCAAGTGAAAAATCCAAAGAAAGAACATGGTAGGAAGCTTGAAGAGGCTACGTTAGCATAGAAAACTATCAAAGTATACTATAGAAGGGGCAATGCTAACTAGTGGAGAAGGGTCAGGATCGCAGCAAGCAACAGGTATGCCACAGGTGACTAACCAACGGCAGTTCGATCAAGGAGGGAACAGATTCATACCACGAGGAAGGGAACAATTGAGTGGAAAAGGAGGTTTTCAGAATAATCAAGGGAATTTCCAGAGTAACCAAGGTGGGTTTCAGCCTATGCAGAATGATAATCAAGGCATGCAGGGAGGGCAAATTAGGAGACTGCCTCCTGTATGTTGGACATGTGGAATGACAGGGTATATAGCACGTACATCTGGGAGTCAAGGGTATGCACAGAATGGGCAGTTCTCAAAAGGGGGACAGCTTTTCCGCCTGCATATAGCTCACAAATTAGGGAGGGGTTTGCCAAGATCAAACAGTGTATCAAGTACAAGCACCGAGAATACAACAGGCTTTGCAACCACAGAAAGCACTGCTGAATCCGCCACAAGGGCAGTCACAGCATGCACCCATGCAAATACAACAGAGAGCAAACACAGGACAGTTACTGACTCCTAGGATAAGGGGTGTCACTATCGAAGGTGGAAATCCTTTCACAGGCACAGGAATAAGTATGTACCCACAATAGGACAGCTCACTGGGTGACTTGATGTGTTCAGTACCATCAGTAACATGAAATCCTTGAGAGGAACTGAGGGGTGACGTCACGTTAGGATGCAAATCCTTTTCTGTATATGGGAGGGAAACATTTTACTATCAGGTAATGCCATGAATGCTCAAGGTTTCACAGAATCTACAAGTAGGAGAACACGATATGTCTGTTCCATTGTTGTATTCAAAACAGATGCCAGTTAATATACTTGGGCGAGATTTGATGACGAAGTTGAATATGACGATTTCATTTACTGACAAAGGCATAGTGTGTTCGACACCAGGAATATATTTTTAAACGTGAGCAAATTCATTATACCATTTACAGGACAAATAACCATACAAAGGTAATGGTAGAACCAGAAGTATTTCATTATGGGGTCCGCATTTTGTTAACATGGTTGCCTTGTTTAGTAGGTAAGACTATGAGAATATCTGATGAATTTCTCTTTAGACCAGAGATTGGATGAAGAGGAGGGATGGATTATTCCCTTAGAGTTTCAAATAGCTGTAGTACGATGGGTTTTGGCTATGCTCATAGGATTTGATGATAGAGGCAGATCATGGAGCACAGTAATTGCCATTGGAGAGGGTTACAGATTAACTGATGTCACTGATGAGGATATGTTAAAAGATGACTCATCTGATGACAAAGTAGTGTTTGCGATGAACATTACATATTGGGTTAGGGCAGAAAGACGCGAGGTCCCACAGAGAATGATAAAAGTGAGACAGCATTCTGCATTTTTTGATGAAGACATGGCGAGTGTGCCAATTTCATTATGGACCACTGGCCCTTATGACATGGGCCTGTTAAAGGGGGTTGGAGAAGTTAAGATTAAAATGAAGCCAGGAACAATTTTACCTCAAGCACGACAGTATCCCATGTCTCGAGAGGCAGACAAGGGTATTTTTAAGACGATATCTGCCATGATGGATCAAGGCATTTTAGTGATGTCAAAGTCACCATGCAGTACCACAGTGTATCCTGCATCTTATTACCCAGATTGTAGAGGCCAAGTTTTGTCTAGTTCCTAATCCAGCGGCAATTTTATGTAGTATCCCTGTTGAGGCGCGATATTATACTGTTATTGACTTGAAAAATTTGTTTTTCTCTATTCCGTTGCATAAAGATTCTCAGGATCTGACATCATTTATGTTCAGAAGGACTAAGTTAAAAAGCACAAGGTTTCCCCAAGGGTATTGTGAGTCTCCATATATTTTCAATAGAGTTCTGCAGATGGACTTAAGCAATATTGATTTGCTAAGTGTTGTATTGCAATATGTAGATGATATTTTGGTCTGCAGAATGTCAGAGGAAGAGTGCAGATGAGAATCAGTTCAGCTAATGATTGTTCTAGCCGAGAAAGGATATATGGTGGACAAAGAGAAATTGCCGTATTGTCAAAAGAGGTGTTATACATAGGACAGTTAATTTCACAAGAAGGAAAAAAAGTTACAACTGAAAGGGCTAAGGCAATTTTAAAAACTGTAAAACTGCACACGATAAAGCACACACAGCAATTTCTGGTACTATGTAATTATGTGAGAGCACGGGTATTTTATTATAGTTCATATACAAGGCCATTGTTGCAGGCCCAGGAAAAGGCTCAATCGAATCAGGAACAAAACTGTATGGAATGAGTTCATGGAGGAAGGGTTTGATGAGTTAAAAATGGCAATTTGTACAGCTTCAGTTTTAGGGATTCCTAATTATTCTGAGGAATTCTTATTTTCGCACACATATGGAACAGTCATGATGGCAGGACTCATGCAGAGACCTACGTTAGGGTACATGCCTTTAGCATATGACAGTGGGATTTTAGACTCAGTAATGAGGGGTTACTTCCCTTGTGAACAATCTTTGCCAGCCGCCGTGTTTGCCATTGAGAAGTCTGCCAGCATTGTAATGGGGTGTTCCATGACGCTGTTTGTTGAGCATGCATTATTTGTTGTTTTAGAAAAACCTAAAGGTAGACTGACGTCTCAAAGAGCTTCTGCCTATGAAGTGGTTATATCAAAACCAGCGATTAAGATAGTTAGATGTAAAACGTTGAACCCTGCCACGTTTGTAGCTGAGCCACTGGCAGAGGATGAGCAGGCATATAGTTAGAATTAGGAGAGATGTATGATGAAATCCCAAGAGTGAAAAAAAATGCTTTAGACAGTGGGGAGATTCTCTTTATTGATGGTTCTTTGAAAATTGATCAAACTGATGGGCAACGATATTCAGGTGCCACTGTGATTAAGCAAATGGCTAATAGGGAATTCGAAGTAATGACAAGTACATGTCTACTTTTCACCACAGGCTGCAGAATAAGTGGCACTGATTGTCACGCTCGAGAACAACGCAGAACAGGAAGTGACCGTGTACAGTGACTCCGCCTATGTGATGTGGACAGTGCACGCAGGGGCTACCTCCGTGCGGACTGCACTCCAGTGCAACACGCTGCTCTATTGGACAGACTTATTAAGGCACTACAACTCACAGTAGTCATTGCGATAGTTAAGTGTGGAGCACAGACTAAGAGAGCAGACTTCATTTCGTGCGGAAACCAAGCCGCAGGCACAGAAGCAAAAATTGTTGCATATCAGCAGACATTATGAGCTTTGATACACCTAATATGAATGAAAAAATGGTGCTGATGATGATTATAAATAAAAGTTTTAATAATTTATCAGAGACACAATTAATGGAAGTTCAGGGTGGAGCACCACAGGATGAGAAAGACATGTGGACACTGAGGGGGTGTTCGTTATCCTCTTCTGAAGCATTGTGGCGACAGGAAAGCTCTGGTAAACCTGTGATGCCTGTAGGGTGGCGTGAGAACAACTGCACTTCCATGCGCAAGTCACTAGGGAAAGCCTTGCAGCAACTATTGCGGAGGATTGGTTCATACCAAATTTGTTAGAACATGTTGCATTTTATGTAGTTAATTGCATCGCATGTCAAATGTTTACTGCTGGGCACACACTTCGAACTGTGAGAGGAATTATACCTCAACCAAATAGTCCTTTTCAGCATTTACATATTGACTATGTTAATATGCTACAGGTCTGTAATGGATATAGATATATGATGGTGGTGGTGTGCCCCTTTTCTATGTGGATCGAGACTGGTCCATGCACACATCCAGACACCACTTGTGCTGTGAAGTTCTTAGTCTGAGAAGTATTTCCTAGAAGCAGCATATGTGATGTATTAAGATCAGATAATGGCCCACATTTTCTGAATGAAGTATTCAAACAAATGTGCTTATTTCTTAGTATAAAGCATACATTTTCCTCAGCTTATCACCCACAAGCTAATATAATATGTGAGAGACTCAATGGTCTGCTCAAAGACAGAATAGCCAAGCTTAAGTTAACCGTGAAAAAAGGATGGCTGCATTGGCTGCCTCTTGCATTATATGCATTTAGGAATCAACCAGGCTCTGACCAATTTCCTCACGCCCCATGAACTAGTAACATGGAGGCGAATGAGAACACCTCTCACTCCTCCATCGAGGACTTGAAGTGATGCCCAGACAACATCAGAATTGTTAGGAGATGAGCTACATGCCTACTTAACATGTATTACTACAAGTATCTCTGTCAAGTGGATGGGGTGTCGGTCTCAGAACGCAGATGAGGACCATAATGCAACCGGATCAAGTGAACTTTTATCACTAAAGATATTCCCTGGAGATCTAGTTCTGATCAGAAACTTTGTTCGTAAATGGCATCTGCCCAGGTTTAATGGTCCTTTCATCGTAGAGGACGTCACGCCATTGGCAGTGAAGGTGCTAGAAAGATGTGCTTGGATATTCCTTGGCGACAAGAAAGTCGACGCTGGCAAGACTGCTCTACCCCCACCCCATTCAGAAACAAGCCATGGAGAAGAAGTTCAGCATGTGCATACTAGATCGATGACGAGGAAGAAGGATGTAGAGACTGTCCAGTAAAGACAGATAAAGAGTTCATTGGACTGTGGTGCATTCATGACACTCTTTGCAGCTGCTAAGAAAGGAGTGAAAAGTTATTGTTCTTGAGCCACTGGAGCTTGTTAAACATTGGACTGAGACATATTGAAGTCTTGAAAGGAAAAGCAATGCCAGGCCTAGAGTTCCTCTTTGACGATTGGAAGAGGGAACAGTTTCCTGATTCCTTTCTCACTGAGTTTGTCTTTGGAGGTGACCATGGTGGTGCCTAATGGCAATGTTCATCAGATCATTCTTGCTGTTTTTCTCTTCATTCTTTGTGCCTATCCATCATTGGTTGGGAGAATTACTGTTGTGTGTGTATTCTTGCAAGATCCTAAAAATGGTCCAATCATGAGGAGACTGCTCACAGCCATAATTAGGCAACACCTGCAGCTGTCTGAGTACAGTACAGCAAGCACAGATGGCTCTGTCTGACAAACACACACACAAACTGCTTGGAATGGTCTTTTATTTCCTGATTGTAGAGCATCCTCATCTTGTTGCACGACAAACCAATACTTGTGTATTCCTGAGAGATCCTAGAAATTGACCTATGATAGATTGGCTGATACATGAAATTTACAGGCGGATCTGTTTATTGCCTGACACACCTTATGCGCATGAATGGGCTTATGAAGTGATGACATTCATAACCTAGTGGCGCTGGTCTTTTACTATTTACTGGAAGTACATCCTCATTTTCTTTGGTGAAAAGACAACTCTTTTGTATCTATCCGAAATTCTAACAATTGTCCTGCATTCATTCAGCAGTTCATGGAGATTGTGAGAAAGATCCAGCTATTACCAGAATATTTCATGAGCCCGATTAATGTTTGTTTTTTCCTTCCTTAAAAGTAAGCAGCTATGGGCAATGTTGATAGCAATAACAATGTGGCAAACAACGAGACAGCACCATGACGTGCAAGAGGCTATTGTTGTATACGATGGACATACTGGTACATAGGGCTTCATTACGACCCGGACGGTAAGGGATTATCGGTACCGGTAAGGGCACCGGTGCCGGTAATCCCTTACTGCCCTATTCCGAGCTCCCTTTGCAGTCCTCCCTTAACGGCTGGTAAATCAGCCGTTAAGGACGGAACCCGCAAAGGGACTTTAGAGGTAATAATGGTACCGCAATATGCGGTACCGTTATTACCGCCTTCCCCATTCCCATTGAGCCCTATGGGGGCTAAATTGGGAATGGGGAAGGGCCATGGTGAATGGGGAATTACCGCCCCCACCAACCTTGGATTGGGGCGGTAATTGCTCCATTCACCATGGCGGAATCGGTAAGGTTTTGGAGGCAACCATGGCACTAACAGTGCCATGGCTACCTCCAGGGTCGTAATGAGGCCCAAAATCTATACATGCATCATGTTCATTATTATTCTACTTTCACTCATAGTACACACTTTCTATTATGTAGATCCAAGCAAGGCAGTAGTTACTGTGTATCTTCTTATGCAGCAGGAAGGTACAGATGTGGCAATTGTAAAACCACTGAGGCCTTATGTGATTATTCCTACTCTAGGGGTGTATATGAAAGTGCCTAATCCTGTGACAGATAGGTCTAAGCTTCCTTTTGGGGAAGTTCAGCATTGCAAGTTGTTCATGATTCTTGGTTACCTTTGTATTATGCTAATAGGAACAGACCTTGTGTGGCTAGTCCTACACCAGTAGCACATATAAAGACACCAATTACACTGACAAGTGACAAATGGAACATTTTGATGGTCTAGCCACACAAAATTAGGTGAAGTGATGGACACAAACACATCAAATAATTACTGAACTGATGTACCTTCGTGTGAAACAATGCAGCAACACATACTTCTGTAGAGCAGTACTCATCACAGGTACTCATTCTCAGTAGTGGCATATTACAGGGTGTTGGCCCTTTGTTTCTGTTCTGGCTGATGAAAGTCCTGCTGCTATTCTCTCTGTGCTGGTTGCTCCTTTGACCCACTGATTGCATTTACAATTTCCAGCTAAACAAGGGCCTGCATGTGCCTACTGTGTGCCCTCACCTAGCGCGGTGCAGCAGAACCACAGCAGTGCATGTTACAAACCACTGACACGGGCAAATTTGCTTGTGTGTGCCAACCTGCCACCTGAAATAGTTTTCTTCCGCATTTACTGTGGCTGCCTGGCTGCTACCTGCTTCACGTGCCTGAGCCACCCACACTGCTACTGCAGTCCTGCCAGTTATTCAGTAGTGGGACAGAGTCGTTGTCCAGTCAGCTGAATGGAGCAAAGTACGGGCATCAGCAGCATGAACAGCTAGCACTGGCAGCTTCTTGGTCATTGCTTTTTATAAGGAATAAGATAATTAACACATAATCACCAGTGTTGATAATCCGTTTAATAAATAACCATAGGACATTCACATTTGCAAAGGCAGTTAGCCAACCCACACTCTTGTCATTTATTGTGGGACTATGATTGACAGTTAAAATATCATCCTTTGTATATGAAGTCATTGATCTATTGTATTCCTGATAGATGCAATGTTGGCCAGGATAGTGCCTTTTCCTTATGGATGATTGTTGGATTAAACCACAAGGAAGCCTGCTTGTCATATATGGACCCATTCCCAGTCTTGTTGAAATTACTTTCCAGCACCATCTTAAAATTCTGTAAGTTCCCCTAACTGATCTCTCTCCCGTGTGGTGGTGACTGTTGAAAATAGAGTCTGTTGTGCTAATGGGCCCACGTTACTAGCATCTGCCATGACACAAGCCACTGTTTGTTCCATTAGAAAAGGCAAAATATGGAGTGAAGGGAAAGGCAGATGGTAGATTTGAGTTTAGTTACATTCATCTGACCATTTTGCGCTGGCAATTGTAGTTTCCATAATGCCAAACTCGCTGACTTTCCTTCCCACTGGAATCGTTGAATTAATCTGTCGATCTCTTTGAACATTCCTTGTGTAGGAAATAGTGGAATCAAGGACAGAACATGATTTATTCTCAGGGCAAGAGTCATTTTAATAGCATTCACCATGCTCCAAAGGACAACTTCAGAAGTGACCATCGTTCCAGGTCGGATTTTAATCTAGATACAGCCATGGATATATTGACCCTCTTCATGCCATTCAAGTCACAATCCATATTCCTAGATATTTCATCTTGGTGTTGCACCAGCATAATTCAAACATTATCAGATCCTCCTTTTGACAGTATTTGGTGAGAGGCAAAGTCTCAGATTTAGACCAATTTACTGTGTAGCCTGATTTCTACACAGTCATGCATCTTTTCCTTTAGAACTGGCAAGGAATTCTTTAGATTTTGTAATATCAATAGCAAGTCATCTGCATAAAGACATGTTTTTTGAGCTACTCCTCCTTATCCAATGCCTACTAATTCTTCATCTTCCCTAATGCACTTTATCAAAGGTTCCATTAGTAGCACCAAAAGTAGTGGAGAGAGTGGGCAGTCCTGTCTGCTACCTCTGCCCAATTGAACATTCTGAGAGCATAAACCATTAGTCATAACTGTAGGATTAGGTCCAACATATAATAACTTCATCCATTGTAGGATTATATTTCCCAAGTCCATGGGCCTCATTCCGAGTACGGCGCTAACCAATGCCGCTATTAACGCCTTAGTTGACGCCGTACCCGGACCGGCAGCGCCTTGGTGGATGGCAGAATCACCTCCCCATTCCAAGGTTGGCGGGGCGGTGATTCCCCATTCACCAAGGCTCTTCCCCATTCCCAAATGAACCCCCATAGGGCTCAATGGGAATGGGGAAGATGCAAATAACGGTGACCGTTCATTACGGTCACCGTTATTGGCTTGCAGGCCCCTTTGCGCCCTCGACTTTAACACCTGCTCAAAGCAGGCGTTAAGGGCGAGGGCGCAGAGGGAACTCGGAGTATGGCGGTAAGGGAATACCGCCACCGGTCTCGTTACCGGTGGCCGCTATCCCTTACCGCCATACTCGGAATGAGGCCCCATGTCTTTTAAAGTTCTGAATGGAAATTCCCATTCAATGTGATCAAAAGCCTTATCTGCTTCGAGACACTGCTGACACATTTGTTTTCAATGTCTTGATCTCGTTCATAGTAAGAACTAATTTACACATCTTCTATGCAGCATGTCTTCCTTTCCCAGAACCAGCTTGATTCCTATTAACAATACTTTGTATGCCTTTTTCAAAATGCTTAGCTAGTGCTGTGGATTATTTTATAATCAGTGTTTATTAGACATATAGGTCTATATCCATTCTGTATTGTACTATTTCTATCTTTTTTTAGTGGATGTGTGATGTATGCATGCCATAGTGTCATTGGCAGTACATTCCATTTTCATGTGGTTTTGTATATTTTGGTGAATGCAACAAGGACTGCTTCTGGTATTATTCTAAAGAATGTGTCCAGAGGTGCATCCTGATTGGTTAATTTCCCTACATTGAGGCTTAGTGCTGCACCAAATTGATCCTGCATTGTTATTTATGTGTCCAGATCCTCCTGCTCAGTAGGTGACAATGTAGGCAAACTTAGGTCATCAAAAGACAGTAATTTCACTCCCATCCACCACCAACGACAGTGGTGTATGGTTTCTTGCAGAGGTTCCAGAATTCTCTATTAATATTCTCTGGCTTATATGTTATATTCCCATCTTTGCTTCTAATGGAATAAATGGCTCATCCCCCTTCCAATAATTTCATGCAAAGAGCTAAGAGTCGGTTGCATTTTTCTCCATCTTCATAGTAGTTGCATCTTGTCTTAAATAGATCAAATTCAGCTTTCAAGCTCATAAGTTTATTGAATTCATTTTTTTAAAAAATATATCTTGCTGAGTTTCTTCGCTTTTGCAATGTATATATGCCTGCTCCGAACCTTTGATCATTTTGTCCACCCTTATTATAACCAGATCTTTATATTTCATAGTCTTGCTTAACAGGCCAATGAGGAGGCCATGCATGCAACAATTAAGTGCTTCCCTGATTGTTCGCCTATCCAGCATTCAGCTCTCCATTTTTGTGTTTCCAGAAATAAAGTTGCTTCTGTAATTATTTTTTCATAAAGCTCATCATTGCCCAATTAAGTTGTATTCCTTTTCCAATTAGAAGATTTCTTGAGCGGAGAATGCAAGGTCAAATCCATAATACTCGGTGCATGATCAGAAATGTTTATGATCCCTATTTCGTTATGTAACCATCCTTGTGTTACGCCTCCTGATGTCAGTATGTAGTCTATTGTGGAGTAGGCATCATGGACCCCTGAATAAAAACTATGATCCTTCGCTGTTGGGTATTCTACCATCCAAAAATCTAACAACTTAAATTCATTAATACAATCTGTAAGAGCCCTCCTACCTTGGGTGTTATGATTATTCCTGAGTAAAGTGCCATTCCTGTCCAACGGTAGGTCGAGGACCTCATTACAATCCCTTTCTAATTCTACACTGTCATTGTGCGAAAGAACCTCTGCCCATTGATCGAGGGTGCACATATGTTGCACAGAGATAGCACAGTTTTTTGTATTTGGAGTCGTGCCAAAATCATCCCGCCGCCTTTGTCTTTCCTCTCAGAGACTACTCTTGCAGGATTTATTTGTTCGTATCAAAACTGCCATGCCCTTCCAGTGTGTATTATAATATGATGAAAACACTTTGCCAAGCCATCCCTTGCACAAGTTTTCAGATTCCTCCATGGATAGGTGTGTCTCGTGTAACATTGGTATATCAGTCCCCAGTTTATTAAAATATGTTCCCACTTGTTTCCTCTTTATGACATTGTTTAGAGCATTAACATTCCATGAGACAAAATTCAAGTGCTTTGTACCCTTCCCATTTTCAGATGTGGAGTTCTTAGAGCCACCGGAACCACCAGTGGGATCACACTATATGACATGATTGTAATTCACCATCATATGTTGAGAGCCGAACAATTCCTCTCCAACTCTAGTAAAAAAATATATATATGTCTAACACTAACTCTAACTAACTGCAGTACGAGCTTAAAGCCCCCACCCCTATATAATTAACACTTAAACAGTGCATATGTGATTATTGCATACGTGCAACGCCCCACACCTCTTAACCTATTACACTCCCTTACTGTATCAATATCTATGTCCAATCTTCATGAGGCCCTGGTCTTGGGGTCTGCAGGAGCCTAACCCATATAATACATGATATCAACAAAATATTATAATAAAGACCCCCACCTGCTCAGCCTGATGTTTGATTGATCTATCAAATCAGGATGCAATATGCGTATCACTCTCATCCTTGTCTCATATATCTCCAAAGTCCTCTACCATTTTCCACTGTGCCACACAACCTCTGTTAATAAGTATTCTGAAGTGGGTGATTATATTACGGCAGGAAAATAAACAAAGACCGAATTTGCTCACCCGCTCATTTACCTTACTTATTATGGAATTTCCCTCTACTTAAACCTATTACTCAATTTCCTCCCATCTCTCTGTAAGAATACTATTGATGGGCTGGATTAAAAGGAAATTTGGAAGACCACAGCAGTTAAAAACCTCTCACAGACACAGCAGTTACTTACCCAGTCATTGCAATTCAGTGTCAATCCCTCTGTAACCCTCCGAACGTAAATGCACCGTCAAGAGCGGCAATGCCCACTGCATTGCCGCTCTCTGCCCCAACTTTCAGTGCTATGCGGACGATACTCAGCTCATTTTCAGGCTACCCTCGGCCTCCGCCTCTCCTTCCCTCATCTCTGACTGTCTGTCTGCTATCCAGGAGTGGTGTGCCGCCAATGACCTCTGCCTTAATGCCAGTAAGACTGAGATTCTACTCATCGGCACACCCACTCCCTCCTTCCCTGCAGCTCTCTGGCCGGCCTCTCTTGGCCCTCTTCCCACTCCCACCTGCATGGCTAAAAACCTCGGGGTCATCTTCGACTCCACACTCTCCTTCTCTCCTCACATTTCTGATGTCTCTAAGAAGTCACACTATCAGCTGCACCTCCTCAGAGGTATTCTTCCTTTCCTCTCCTTCCCCCAGAAGCTCACTGTCTCCAGAGCCCTGGTTCTCTCTAAGCTGGACTATTGTAACAGCCTCTATCTAAATCTGCCTGCCTCTACTCTCTGCCCTCTTCAACTTATCCAGAACAGGACTGCGAGACTTACCCTTGGCCTCAAACCCAGGGATCGTATCTCTCCAGGACTGAAATCTCTGCACTGGCTCCCAGTGGCTGTGAGGATTAAGTTCAAAACCCTCTGCATTGTCCACAAGGCCTTCTTGGGCCTGGGGCGAAATGCCTTCAACTCTCTCTTCCTAAATATCTTCCTTCTCGACCTCTCCGCTCTTCCGGCTCCAACACCCTCAGGGTCAGTCGCTTCTCCAAGCAACAAGTTGGTGGTAGATCTCTCTCTTCGGCAGGGGCCTCCCTATGGAACAGCTTTCCTGCCTCCCTGAAACTTGAGGAGAACCATCTCCGGTTCCGGAAGCACCTCAAAACCTTCCTCTTTGCTTCTGCTTTCACTCCCCCTCCCCCCTGTTGATTTTCCTGACAGATACTGCACTGGCTACCTGGCCTCCCTTCTGATCTTGGGCCCAGGCCCGCAAGTTGCCCACCTGCACTGCCTCCCTGACATACCCTGCACCTGGGGACTGTTTTCTGTATCCTTACAGTCCCCCTACCAGCACTTATGTTCTGCACTTACCATACACTTGCCACCTGCTGGCCATTTTTATTTATCTTATTATATTGTACTATCCCTTGTACTGCACTTCCCCCCTCTCCCTTCCCCCCCACACTTTTCCCTTTTCCCTTCCCATGCACATGCGCAATCTGAATGACACCTGGCCTAGTAGGATCGTTGTCTGTCTTCCCTTTGTTCCCCCTCCCTTGCTGCGTCGCGCCTTGAAACACTTTTGTATAGGCACGTTATAAATACCATATCATATCATATCATATCATAAGAAATTGACAAAATAAACACCATATTTGTGTAGTGCATCCTCTGTGACCATAGAGGAACGTATCTAGTGCATTCCAAACGTAGCATTCTCTCCTTCACCAGAATGACTTAAAAGTTAAGAATGAGTTGCCTGTTCTTGTCTCGTGATAAACAACATTAAGGAAATGCAACTAGATGAACTGTAAATTGTCTTGTGAATTCCTTTTACAAAAACTGTAATAAAACTCTACGTATACAGTGGGCAAGTATGATTTGTTATTGCAGTGAGTGAAGAGATTTACAAACCTTACCTAACCATGTGTAAATAATATTACTTTGTGATGCCTAGGATAATGAGATGTAGCAAAGGTTCACATTGCTTCTGGTTGAGACCCCTTCAAGTAACACATTGCTTCCCTGCGATCTTCAGTGAATTTGATGCTGTCTGTTAGAAACACCTTTAATCTTGCTAGACTATATAGTTGCACTTTCACCTTCGCATCCTTGGCTAGTTATTTTACCTCCCAAAAAGCCTTCCTTATCCCAACTACCTTCTTTGGGAAGTCAGAACAGGGCTGCAAGACTTGTCCTTTGCCACAAGCCCAGGGATCGTATCTCTCCAGCACTGAAATCTCTGCATTGGCTCTCAGAGGCTGCAAGGATTAAGTTCAAGACCCTCTGCATTGTCCACAAGGTCTTCTGGGGCCTGGATCCTTAATACCCCCAGCTCTCTCTTTGTAAATACCTTCTTACTAGAGCTCTTTGCTCCTCCACCTCTAACTCCCTCAGGGTCATTCGCTTCCCCAAGCAACGAGTTGGTGGTAGATCTCTTTCTTTAGCTGGGGCCTCGCCCTGGAACAGCCTCCCTGCCTCTCTGAAACTTGAGTAGAACCATTTCCAGTTCCGGAAGCACCTCAAGACCTTCCTCTTTGCTTCTGTCTTCTCTCTTCCTCTCCCCTGAGGATTTCCTGTCTGATACTGCACTGGACACCTGGCTATCCTCTGATTTCGGGCCCAGGTCCCTGCCCACCCAGTTGCATGCCCATACTGCCTCCCAGCAACCCTTGCACTTGTGTCTGTAACTGTAACCCTACAGTCCCACATTGTGCACTTTTGGACACCTGCTGTCTGCACTTACCCTTGCACCTGCAAGCTGCTGGCCGCAGTTCTTGTTATTGTGTTGATCCCATTTACAGCACTGCCCCCTCCTCTTTCCCTGGGCACTGTTCCCCTCCCCCTCCCCTGCACTTGTGCGATCTCAATGTCACTTGGCCTAGTAAGATCATTGGGCCTCATTCCGAGTATGGCAGTAAGGGATAGCGGCCACCGGTAACGAGACCGGTGGCGGTGATCCCTTACCGCCATACTCCGAGTTCCCTTTGCGCCCTCGCCCTTAACGCCTGCTTTGAGCAGGTGTTAAAGTCGAGGGCGCAAAGGGGCCTCCAAGCCAATAACGGTGACCGTAATTAACGGTCACCGTTATTTGCATCTTCCCCATTCCCATTGAGCCCTATGGGGGCTCATTTGGGAATGGGGAAGATCCTTGGTGAATGGGGAATTACCGCCCCACCAACCTTGGAATGGGGCGGTAATTCCGCCATCCACCAAGGCGCTGCCGGTCCGGGTACGGCGTCAACCAAGGCGTTAATAGCGCCATTGGTTAGCGCCGTACTCGGAATGAGGCCCATTGTCTCTGTCCTCCCTCTGTTCTCCCTCCCTTGCCTCGTCGTGCCTTGAAACACGTGTGTATAGGCACGTTATAAATGCCATATATCATATCATAGCATATCATATCAGATGAGGAAAAATAGCCACCTGTATTCCCCTGTATAATAATTTCCCCTTTTCTCTTGACAGTCATAGGAGTTTCTCTCTGGAACTCAATTAAGACAATGTAAACACGATTGGCTTTGTTTTTTTTATCACTCATTCCCCCCAATCCGTATGCCATATTCAATTCTGTAGGGTTAATTGCTCCTTTTGCAAATATATTTGAAAGCACCCTTATCACCAGTTGTTGTGTATCTTTCTCATCCTCGACCTTTTCCTCCACTCCCACAAGCCTTAAGTTAAGATGTCTGCTTCTAATGTTCAGCTCTGTGTTTTTTGCACATATTTTCAACAGTTTTTCTTTCACGTTGTTATAGTCTCTGAAATTTCCAATCATTTCACCAGAAGGTTCTTCTGTTCCCATCTCCGCTCTAGCCACCCTTCCCTCTAACTGAGTCACCTTCAAGGCTAGGTCTTAAATTGTTGTATTGACGTCTCCAACACCTATAGCCACCATCAGGAACAGTGAATACATGTCCGTAGTGCTTGGACATTTTCCTTCCATATCTAGCTTTGTTTACTGTTTAGTGTGTTTATTTTATCATTGGCTCATTAACGTCAGGGGAGAGCAGGAGCTCTCTGTTCAAGCTGCAGCTCTGTCCTCTGACATTGCAGAATCACAGAGAGGCAGTGTTAAAAGTTAGGCCCATTGAGTATATTTTAGATGGCCAATCTTTAGCAGGAAGTTTTATCTTGCTAGTTTAAATACTTGAGAATTGTCAATAAATGCAAGTGCACAGGAAACGATTAGTACGTTTTTTAGCCAACCAATTAGAACAAAGTACTATAATAAACAACATTGCAATCAGGATGTTTATAAGGAGTTAACACGTTTATACACACATATTTTGAATAGGGCTGAATTAAAAAGTGTGTAGTATCACCATTTAAATGAAAAAAACATTAACATTACCTAGATAAGATGGTATTGAACAAGCTATCACCTTTCATACCCCAATGTTTCCTTTTTCCATTTTGTATTTTTATTTTATATTTGTTAATAAATTATCTGCCTTTTACAATAGAAAAAAAGTAAAAAAAAATTTGTTTTTTATCCAACAAGTGAATATAAAAAACACACCAAAACAATGCATTCCACATCGTGAGTTAAAAACCCCTCTCAAAATATTTAGACAACCAATAAATTTGTAATAAATAAGTTTCAGCTCGGTCACAAATTTCAACAGAGCCATGATAAATGACATACAATTATCACTTTTGATCCATTACCACAGGTTATCTACAGCAATAAAATCAGGTCTGTGAACATATTCTTTAATGCGCATCATATGTAGGCCACTTAAAGCTGGAAATTCCATCAACAAGGGATTTAAAGTCTCTATTTTATTTGTGTTCTCACAAAATGACAATAAAACAATGACATTCGTAAAAGCTTTCAGATGGTTAAAATGTCTCTTGTATGTAATATGTTCATTCTAAATCTCATACAATGTTCATGCAAATACTTGTATGGTGATCTCTTCAATTAGGGAGCTAAAACACCCCTTTGTTGGGGTCATTTTTTAGTAAGGAAAAGAGGATATACTTATGGGACGATTCACAGGTAAAAACCCAGTCCTTACTGCAAACTGCTAGCTTTACTTTACACGTGTTCTGAATCAAGGCATTGGTAGTTAGATCCATCTCAATCATAATATCTTTTTGTGTCCTTGTGAAACCTAAAACCACATTGTGTACAGGTAAATTCGACAGGCGCTGCAGATCACAGTAAAATTAGTCGTTAGGGGTTCCAAAATGATTTGATAAAATAACAAAGCCTCCATTTAGCTACTGTCTTCAATGATTCAATAGCCAACTCAAAACCAATCACTGAAGCAGGGACACAATCAAGAATACCCTACGCCAAATCCTAGCCTCAAGCATATCCAATTTATCGATAACCCAAGGTTGTAAAACCTTCACTCCATGAATAATTTTACTGATCGGTATATATTCATAAAACCTTATTTGTGGTTAAATCGAAAATGTCCCATGTTTAGTATTTATTTTGATCATCTGACTCACCAGAACATTTGCTTTATGTAGTAAAAATCACATATGAGTAATTTAGTGGACCTAGAAGTTATGGGGAAACCCACATAAACTATATTTGGGAACCATGTACCTGGAGATTTATTAGAAGCTCATATGTGAAGACTTTAGTTCTAGCTGGATTAATCTTGAGGCACCTATCTAAGGCATATTTGTTAAGTGCATTAATCAGCCTCTGCAGACCTATTTGATAATGATAATGATGTGTTATTTATATAGCGCCTTAATCCAAAGTGCTTTACAGAGTGTTGGCAAAGAGCAGGAAATCATGCACGCAGGCCAGCCATGTAATTTTTAAATCGACTAATTTCTGTGAAATAAAAGCTCCTATGTCTAAATAATCATCAATGTTGGACACATATAAATTAAACATGCAGGGTGCCATATATGCATCCCTGCCTTAGGCGAGAACTAGTAATCATTTTCTTAGTAAGATCTCCATGATTATTAAGTCTGACTTGCATATTGGAACCCTTATGAAGATGTACACTTATGTTTAATAATCCTACGGAGAGTCCCCATTTAGCGAACTTGATCCACAACATATTTCTATTGATTAGGTCAAAGGCAGCAGATGAATCTATTGAGGTAACATAGATGGTCTCATTTTTGCCTCTCCTTCAAACCTTGTCTTCGAAACATTTAAGTATAAAACCATTCCTGATCTTCCCAATGTTTTTTATGGACCCAGTTTCGTTTTTATTGAGTTTGGCGTTATCTCTTCCCACTTTTTCAATATCTCTTAATGTAAGTGAAGCAACGTTTTTGCCAGCTCCATCCAGGTTGCTAAAAGGCCTATAGTTTTTAGCGTCAGCTCAATTTCCCTTTGTAAAAATTGGAATAACTTATGCTGTTTCCCATGTTTTGGGAATTACTCTATTACACCCTATTTGAATAAACAAAGGGTACAGAATGGTAGCCTACAAATCAAGAGCCAATTAAAAAAGGTTTTTCGACAGGGTGTTAGGTCCAGCCACCCGCAACTAACTTACTCTACCAATAACAAACAGAATACCCTCACAATCAAACTCAATAGGCCATTCATTATTTACACATTCATAATCCTGCCCCATCAAGCAAGCTGGATTGGCCATTTAAGTCAGTCACCAAAGTACTCTACCCAGACACCTTCTTGAATTGGATTAATTTGCATCTCCACTTGGCTACCTTCCAGGTCCTTAACATTGTCCCACAAATGTGCATCAGCCTTTTTTAATAGGACAGTCAGCTTTTGGCGATGACGATGTTGGCAAATCCAATTTTCATAAGCTTGTCATATTTTTAAAATCTTGCTAATACTAGAGTTTTCATTCATTTTCTTCTTAATCTATCTGGTATCTCTGCTTAGCCTTTTTTCTTTCCACTTACTAGGGCGTCAAATTTGCGTAAATTTGTCCTCACGCTTTTCTGTTCTATTGCCATAGGACTATAATTTGGAGATGCCTCAAACATGTTATAATTAAGAAATAAGAAAGTATTCCATTGTCCGGCTGAAGGTGCCTGGTTGCAGACCACTGCAATCGTCTCATAGAGTTTGTTCAAATTCTTGTCATTCCATTTAATTCTTGAATTACCAGGATTTGCCACCAGATTAGTGGGCCCTGTCTCCAAAGAGACAGGTATCCAAATATCAAACTTACATGTTAGCATATTATGATCACTTGAATCCATTTTACAGACTACAAAGTTATCACATATGGTGTAAAGACTTTTCCCCGATAAAGATGTTATCCACGATTGAGCTGGACTGGCCACCATGCCACGTAGATCTCATGTGGATGTCCCCTATAAAATTTGTGGCCAAAATGTGCAGCCTATAAGATAACATAAATGCAACCCACAACATACCATTTGTCTTTCTGTCTGAATTACGAGATATATCCTTCATACATACAGATTATCTGTCAATGACAACCAGAATACAACACAACGAGTTAAAATCACCAGCAACAATAAGAAGCCCATGAGAAGAAGCCCTAAACCAATCACACATAACGCCTTACAACTGATCCAGACACTCTTTTAAGTTGCCTATTCCTTTATGCCAATATATTAATAATCAGCATATAACTGCACTTGGAACCAATTTACATTTTTAAAGAGGTGATCACTGCTACCCCGATTTTACTGCATTCATCATTGATAGTAATAGCCAAGCTAGATTTTACAGACTTAATAAGGCCACGTGATGGGCGGTCTAACTTTCAGTTGAGTAGCTGATTGTGTAAACATTACACAACCATCCAAACCTGGGGCGTTTATAAGTCATTTTTCTTGAATAAAAATAATGTTCTATTTCCTTATGTCAGGGAACACTGTGTGGTGTATCAAGGTACACGTTTTCCATCATTATGGTGGTGATGGCAGGTTCCCTGGAGTTTCTCCCAGAGGCATTGCATGCAAAAAACTACGATTCCCAGCAGCCTTGTTCCCGGATCACGTCATCACACTTTTAGTGTGACACGGAAACAGCTGTACAAAGCATTTTCGTTGTTGCTGGGCGACGCTCCTAAACCGTCGCATTCGCCTGGCAAGGTTGCTGTGTTCGTTAGCTCCTAGCTACTCTTAGGGCCTCATTACACGGACGGCGGTAAGGGTTAACGGTCACCGTTAATGGCAACGGTGACCGTTAACCCTTACCGCCGTACTACGAGGTCCCTTAGCGGGTTGGAGTTTTAACGCCTGCTTTTTGCAGGCGTTAAATACCAACCCGCTAAGGGACCTCGGAGCTAATTACGGCACCGCAAAATTGCGGTGCCGTAATTAGCGCCTTCCCCAGTCCCATAGAGCCCTATGGGGCAGAAATGGGAATGGGGAAGGGCAATGGCGGAAAGGGGATTTACCGCCCCTCCAACCTTGGAATGGGGCGGTAAATCCCCTTTCCGCCAAGGCGGTGCCGGTATTTTACCCTGGACCACCGCCTTCCGTGTAATGAGGCCCACAGTCTTTGATTTCCCGGTTTCCAGGACTTCTGTTTGCTTCATTGGATTTGTTTGTCTCTGTGCCTTCTTGCTCTGGTACCCGGTCACCTACCCATCTTGCTGTCTTCTCGGATTACGACCTCTGGCATTTTGGAATTGGACTGCATCCGATCAATGTTTTTGTGTCTGGCGCATTGTTCCCCAAAACTCCCTTTGCACCGAACTTCTTCGTCCGATGACTAACAACTTTTTCTAATTATCTTTGCACCAACTCCTTACCGTGTTCACTGTGACTCCAACACTTGGACACTAGCTACGGCATCCGGAGTCTCTACTGATCGCTGTGGCCAGCTCCGTCTCCCTCCAGCACCTGCTGCTACTCACATGTAGTCACCATGACTTCAGCACTTGGACACTAGCTATGGCATCCGGAGTCTCTGCTGTTCGCCGTGCCCAGCGCTGTGTCCCTCCAACACCTGCTGTTAATCACGTGTTTTCTCTTGGGACTGCAAAATCACCTGGTCTCTGCCACCGCTCTTTTTCTCCTCCCTGAGCTACTCTCCTTGTTGGTATTTTTTTGTTTTCTACATTCTACTGGAGACTTCTACATATGGGACACTTCAAGCACTGGACTGCAACGTTTTTCTTTTCTGGGGATTTTTTGGATTTGTGACTGTATTTGTTTTTCAACACGGATTGCACCGGAAACTTTCACACCATTTCTGGAATTTATGTGAACTGACTTTGGCTTGGATTCCTTAGTTGCACCCTTGTTCCGTCCGGGTCAGGTCATCTATAATCACACTTCTACAGAGGAAGAACTCTGCACAAACCCCAAGTCTGTCTCCAACTCCATCTGAGGCCGGTATTGTCTACATAGGTTCCTCACCTACCTTTCAAGGACTGCATATAAGAATTGGGGAGTGTGTTGTGGATAAATCGATACTTGTTATTGTTCTGTATCGTGACCTGTGTACCTATGTGTTTTTTCTCACTTTAGCTCTGCTAGCTGGCTTTTTCACCTGAGCCCCTGGTCTGACGGGTTGTTTATATCTTGCAGACCGCACTCTGGGGGGGGGGGGGTAGTCTCTCCCTGAAGAAGCCCCCTGACGTTATATCCTAAACGTCAAGGGATACAACGTGGGATCTGGTTCCCGACACCTTATTAGTCTGCATTGATTTGGGTTATAAAAATGTTTTGCATGACCACAAAAGTTCCATGATATGATATGATAGGTTATAATGCGCTTAATACCCAGAGGTTTCTAAGCGCATACCCGGGGATCGAACCTGCATTGCTCTGTGGCGTCTTCCTTTCAAGGTGAGCACATTGCACCTGAGTTATCCTCCCGAGACATCATCCATGATAACAACATGAAGGAATCCCTATCCTACAATGGACTATTTGCTGCTAATGTAGCATCTTTGACTCCATTTAGGGACCTCGCAAACCAGGGACACCTTGCCTTCTTTGGGATGATGTTATGATTTGCAAAATGGTGTCACTCATTAGCCCCTAGTACTAAAACTATCTCCGCCTGCTTTGCAGAATTATGAGAATATAAAATGTCATCCCTTGTTTGCCATAAGAAGTGTGAAAAGGAGTAACGTCATATCCTAAGTGTCTCAGTAGATTAGACTCATTTCAAATAAAATCATCCACAATTTTAGATGGGATGACCACAGATACTAAATCGGTTCTGGGCATATCAATAAAGTCAGATAGCTCAATGGCTTTGCTCGAAATAGAGTGAAGATAAGGTACTTCATAAAACAAGACCAACACCACATTCGACCTATTCAGGTTGATTGATGCGTCACCTCTAAAAATACACTCCAATAATATCTGCATTGATTTATTGTAGTCATGTGGACTAACAACCTGTGATGGCATAGCCAGTCTTCCATTTCCATTAGGCTGTCAGACAAAAGTCGACTTCCTCGAGTTTTTTATTGCTTAAGTAAGATGCTGTGCCTCTCAGGACACTATAAACCAAACATCCCTCCAGCAAGTGTGCAGGCCGCCAGGAGTCTCCATAATCTGGACCTGTTTAGCATAGATTTTTCTCAATATTGGCTGTGGGTGCTTCTGTTGAACCTGTGATCTTAGTTTGACATCCTATTGATTGACCTGATAACAGACCGCTAGACTGAAAATTAATCTGAAGAACCAGGCTCCACATTTCCATCACTCAGGCCAACCACTGGGTCCTTCACTGTTGGTTATTTTTCAGTGTCTGGTTTCCTTATTTCAGAATTGGGGCCACAGGTGGGTCATTAGGCATTATTTTGTATACAAGTTTGATGTTGTTTATACATTTATTGCATGTCCTACTAACAATTTCCCTTTCTGCATACACCTCTCAAACTCCAAACCAAACACAACCAAAACCTACAGCACAACAAACCGCACAAACTTCACTACATTGCATCAACAAAACAAAAACACACATAGCCTTGCACAACAGTACACGACGACTACTGGCCGCAAACACCCCAGGCCCAGCCAACGGACCCACCGGGCTGAGACCGCCAACAGCACATCACTGCTCTCTTGCATTTTTCCTGCTTCCTCCCACTAACTCAACCTCCCCTCCTCTTTCAGAACCGCCAGAGCGCCAAGGGACCACTACGGTGGTGATAGTGCGCGGTACAAATGTCCTTTAACATTAACGTTCACTTTAGTTTTTCTTGTATTTCATGTTTTTGGATTTTTTTGCTTTGGGCCTGTGCAGCTTTCTTGTTTATTCTGGTTATCTGAAGACAAGAGAATACATAATTTGTGAGTCTGAGCATTCAGAATAAGCATAGGCCGATTCCATCTCTACAATACGAGGTAGTTCATCTTCCTCTAAGCTCATAGACACCCCATGAGTAGCCTCAGCACTGAATCTTAGGTCTTCAAACTCAGATATTTGAGTGCAGGCTTCATTTACTGGAGGGTTAGATCGCAAATCATTTTTCAAAAGTACACAACAAACCCTTTTCTGAAGGGCTTTTAACAGAACAGTGTGCTCTTTTACTTCGACGTGTGTACTTTCATAAAGTCTAACAAAACGAAGACAGAAAGAAGTTAAGAGCTGGCAGAGCGTTATTGCTCAATTCTCCATCCGAATTTTGTCTCAACATAGAAACAAAGTCACTTCTATTTGATCTCAAAGGTGGAGGAGACAACGAGCTATCAGAGTTATCACTTTCGTAGTCTGTAAAGATGGTGGGGTATTAAAATAACAATCATCATTGCCAGCTTGGGCACGATCACCATTTGGGCCTGCCTTGTCCAGCTGCTGGGGATTCCCCACCACCTTCCTTATCCACTGCTCGGGCTTCCAACTGCATGAGATCGGTATATTTTTTTGAGTTTCGGAGCCTTCAGACTGCTTCGTATATAATACATAAATCGCTTGAAAGACAGTGGGGGACGATATTAACTCACCCACAGTAGTGCAACATCAATGGTACTCGGATGTACTCCACTGCGCTCTGCACAGCTCCAAGGATTTTATTCAGATAGTGGGCCTCATTACGACCCAGGCGCTAATGGGTTAACGGCGCCGTAAAAGGCTGCGGCGCCGTTAACCTATTAGCGCCTAATTACGAGGTCCCTTTGCGGGACCCGATCTTAACGGCTGGTGTAGACCAGCCGTTAAAGTAGGGACCCGCAAAGGGACCTTGGTGCTAATTACGGTGCCGCAATTTGCGGCACTGTACTTAGCGCCTTCCCCATTCCAATTGAGCCCTATGGGGCAAAAATGGGAATGGGGAAGGGCCATGGAGGAAGGGGGAATTACCGCCCCGCCAACCTTGTAATGGGGTGGTAATTCCCCCTTTCTCCATGGCGGAGTCAGTAACTTACCAGCATGGACCATGGTGCTGTTAGCACCATGGTCTTCCGCCAGGGTCGTAATGAGGCCCAGTGTGTCACTAAGACAGAGGTCCGTGCAGAAACATTATGCAAAGAGTGCAGTACAACAGTACTCGACTGTACACCTAATAAGCCTCAAAGAAATTATTTGTGAAATCATACACCGAGAATAATCATACTATTTGATAACCAGCAATTTTTTTGCCGTATAACAGCTATAGTTTAATGTATCAAATGACTAAATAAGGTAAACCCGGGGGAAAACTATGATGTTTAAATTATTTTTGGTATCGAGCATTTAACTTTATTCCTCCCAATTGGAATAAAACATTTGTAATATCAGTGTGCGTGTTGCAAAGAGAAATTGAGTTTTTGTGTTTTGTTAGTGTGACATAAAAACGAAGATTGGGAGCAGATAACACAAGAACGAAATGGCTGTGTAGAAAGATGTCTTTCTGTGTGGACAGAGTAACTCAGGTACTCCCTGCCTCCGTGCTCAAGGTGAACTCTTATGTGTAACTCTGAAACAAAAGCTTTAGTTAGAAAGGGGGGCAACCACTGGCTGATGTAAACGCAATAGGAGCATGAAGGACACCCCTGACCCCAGTGTTAGAATTGCATGTTCATAACATGATTGCTCCATGTTCACTATTCATAAATGCAATCGTTTCTTGAAAACAGAACTTCTTTGTATTATTTTTCTCCGTGAACATCAAGCATACATTGAACATTCAAGTAAAGGTGACTCAACACGTGTTTCATGCCTCCAGGGTGCTTACTTGGACAAATAAAGAATGAAAGAGGGACAGGGTTGCCGTTGAAAGGGCACGCGTTGTGCTTTACACTACCACAGCATTAAATATTGATTTATAACTTATATAGCGCAGGCGCTGACCCGGGGGCTTAAGGGCGCTAGACATACAGAACATAGACAGTAGAGAGACTAACACACTGACGCAGAAGAGGATCCAGAGTCTGAGAGGTGCTATTGTTAAACAGAAGTGCATGCGTGGGATTAACTTAGGTAAGAAAATTAAACTTCACTCCAAAATGGTCTGGTCGGGCATCATAATGCTTCTCAGGATACTGCTTCCTGGGACCTGGCGGATTAATTCCCAGAGGTCATAGTTGTGTCAGCAGACAAACAAGCTGAGCCTGTTTTACAGGCGCAACTGCCCCACCTCTGTCAGTTTTGTGAGGGGCTGCTTCATCTGACTTGCAAGCTGCAGCTTGTGTGCTTATGTAGTGAAAATGATTTCCGGCTCTGGGAGAGCCCCAAACCCTAGTTTTATCCTGGCTCGGGTATTCAGATTAATTGTACATGAACCGGGCCTCGGTTTAGACAAGCCCAAAGGTCTCACCGGGGTGAGGTACAGATGTATTCAGATCACTAGCGAGGACAGAATCAGCCCAGTGTTTAATCTGGAATACACTTAAACAAAAGCAGGTGAAAACTTTGGGAGTGTTCCAATCCTGTTGAACATCTCAGCTGTATTCGGCACCAGCAGTAATGCGATCCTCCTAATAAGATTCAAAGATATTAGAATTAAAGAAACAGCTCTACATTGGATTACCTCCTTCCTCATGGGTGGAAACAAATCCAATATCATTTTCCCATATAAATTCCAGTCACAACCAGTACTACAATGTGGCATACCCCAAGGATCCATGCTCTCACCACTTCTATTCAGCATTTACATGAAACCCCCACAAGACATCAATGGATATGGCATCACCGGATACAACTACATGGACGATGCATAAATTATCTACAAGCTTGAGAACAATCCATCAACAAACGCATCAAATATCAAAACCTGACACATGGACACTTGGATGACAGCAGACCTAACCTCAACTCCACTTAAACAGAATTGATGCTCTGCACTCCGCTAAAGTCTAAATTCACCACAGCGCCTTGGCACAACGAGATTGGCACATATCCCGTACCAACCACCACGGTTGGCAACTCCTCTGCCATCCTGTTGCATCGGATTTTGCAAAGAATTTTGAGATCTGCATCTTCAAGGTCAGGATGGCATCTTTGATAGCTAGGTTTCTATGACGAACAAAAGGCTGATTCATTAATCGACCCATAGACCTTGGAATTGCGTCTATCTTTTACTGCTGATCTGGCATTGATGAGAAATGCATGGATTTTTGTCTGGCACCAGAGACTTGTGCAAATTGGCTGCAGTAGCAGGAAAGAGTATGTTTATGGATCTGATCGACTGCATAATTTGATGCAACATTCGAGGAGTAGAGGAGGATCCCTTTTGAAAGGGGCAGCAGTGCAATGCCTGTAAGAGCAGAACATGAGTTTAGAGGTACACAGAAGTCTTGTGATGGAAGGGTGAGGGTTGGGACTGGTGGTCAATTCATTGATCTAATTAGAGGTTGATGGTGAGCAGCACATTGGATATTGTTGAGCATTTTGCATGCCACATGTATGCCTTCAGTGAGTGACCACTACTGGGATGACCATTAGTAGTGGGTTTGAATGTTGATTTGTTTCTGAACCTGGAAAATTGTTCTTGCTTTATTGATTTATTAGTCTCATATATTTACAAAAATATGATCAGGGCGATTCTTTGCATAGATCTCAACACATCATCCCTTCTTTAGAAATCAACACTACACACATATGTAAGGCAACAATTATATCTGTTGACCATCACTAATCAGAATTTCAGCTCATTATTTTTAACCCCTTCTTGTTAGAGGAAAACCCTCACCCTACATGAGCCCTTCAACTGGGCGTATTTTACAATGCATATAAATGACACTGGGCTTCATTATGAGGTTGGAGGTAGCCATGGAGCTCTTAGCTCCATGGCTGCCCCAAAACCCTACCGACTCCGCCTGGTGAATGGATCAATTACCGGTCCATTCCGAGGTCGGAGGGACCGGTAATTCCCCATTCAGCAGGGCCATTCCCCATTCCCATCCCCCATAGGGCTCAATGGGAATGGGGAAGGCACTAATAACGGTACCGCAAATTGCGGTACCGTTATTAGCTCTAGAGTCCCATTGCGGGTCCCGTCCCTAGCGCCTGCAAAAACCAGGCATTAAGGAAGGACCCGCAAAGGGAACTGGTAGTAGGGAGGTAAGGGATTACTGGCACCAGTGCCCTTACCGGTGCCGGTAATCCCTTACCTCCCACCTCGTAATGAGGCCCCGGTAAGGGGTTAATGGTGCCGGTAAAGGTGCCGGTGCGGTCAACCCCATACCGCTGATTACGAGGTCCCCTCGCGGGACCCGATCTGCACGTCTGGTTTTACCAGACGTGCAGAGCGGGTCCCGCGAGGGGAAGAGGGAGCAAACAACGGGCCGCTCGTAATCGGCCCGTTGTTTGCTCCCTCTCCTATTCCCATTCAGCCCTATGGGGGCTGAAATGGGAATGGGGAAGGCCCAGGTCCGGGTTCCCAGAGGGAGGAATTACTGGGCCCTCCGAACTCGGAATGGCCCGGTAATTCCTCATTCTGGGAACCCGGACCCGATTTTGGCAGCAGCCATGCCGCCAATAGCGGCATGGCTACTGCCAAAATCGTTATGAGGCCCATAGTGTTTCGGCCTCATGAGCAAATAACCAACACTTTCATTTCCTCAGCTTTTATCACACTTTCCCGGTTCTCCTTTTCCCCTAATATGCACAGCTAGTAGGCGCGCATTCCATCACAAGCGATTTTGATTGTGGCCACTGTGTAGGTTGACTGAAAAGGCAGAGTATGCTCTTCCTTACTACATATAGGGCCTCATTCCGACCCTGGCGTTAACCAAGGCGCTGTTAGCGCCTTGGTTGACGCCGTTATCTCTCCGACTCCACCATGGTGAATGGCGGAATTACCGCCCCATTCCAAGGTTGGCGGGGTCGGTAATTCCCCATTCACCATGGGCCCTTCCCATTCCCATTTTTGCCCCATAGGGCTCAATGGCAATGGGGAAGGTGCTAATTACGGCACCGTAAATTACGGTGCCGTAATTAGCTCCAAGGTCCCTTTGCGGGTTGGTTTTTTAACGCCTGCAAAAAGCAGGTGTTAAGTTCCAACCCGCAAAGGGAACTCGGAATAGGGCGGTAAGGGTTTAACGGCACCGGTCTCGTTACCGGTGACCGTTAACCCTTACCGCCCGACTCGGAATGAGGCCCATAGTCCTTGTAGTGGCTTACTAAATTAGAACATACATGAGTATCAAAGGAATTCTGGTTAGAATTTGCTTCAGTTCCTTTGTGGAAATGTGAGGCCTTTGGTATTCCAAACTTCCTCTGGGCAAACAAAAACATATTCACATCACAATTACATTTAAATTAAACATGAATTCACTTTGAAAATACTTCTAAAGCTCTGACTTGTCAAATTCCGCTTTTATTTCACTGTACAAGGAATGTGTCTTGTAGAATGGTTTCCAGCCCTTGTTCTGATTTTATCAAGCTTTGTCACTTGTGACAGTCAACGGATTATCTCAATGGGGTCTGTAAAACTAAAGAAACACCCAATTGATAAAATAGCCTCTCACCTTCAAGAGTCTGCTGCAGCACTTCTCAAGACCAAACACTTACGTGCTCATTTCTGCAGCGTACTTTAGGTACGAGAAATTGCCTACAAGACTAAAAGCTCATTCTCAGGAGCATTAAGCATTTCCCCGTTTCTGATTGGCACTATGCTTTGACTGTTCTACATTGACTGTGCAATCACGCAAAATATCCCAAACTCCATCCGTAAACGTTCCCATTGAAAATCACGTTTTATAAAAGATCTTTCCAATAAAAGGTCTCTTTAGAAAGACTGCTCTGTGACCGCACTGAGCGTTTTTTTTAAAGCAAACTGTCACGCCCCTGGAGGGTGAGGAGAATGGGTAAGTATGTTTGTGTGCACGCATGTGTGTTGGTGTGTGTGTTTTATGCATGTGTTTTGGTTTAGGGGATGGGGGTTGGGGGACAAGGACTGAAATCCTGTAAGAGAGGGTGGGTGTGGCAGGAAGGTGCTGGGACTGAAATCCCATGGAAGAGGGTGGAAGTGGGTGGTGGGTGGCATATTAAAGGTCTCAAGAGAAAAAGACCTTTACAATGACGGTTTTCCGATCAAAAGAAATCGGTCAAAGGAAATCTGTATTTTTCTATTAAGACCAGGTCATTTCACATAGAACTCTCTGTAAACCTTGTTCTCTTGCTCACAAGTTCTAATCTTTTATGTGCATTGGAACTTTCTCCTCTCCTTTGCCATTACGCTCTTCTCTAATCATTTCTTGCACAGGCCAAAGTCTGGATACCCCTGGTGGGGGCACAGTATACCTCTCTCCGGGCAAGCAGCAGCACTGTTGGACCACAATTTTGTTAACTGACACAGTATATAAAGTGTTTGAAATTCCATGACTTGTTCACTTCAGCTTTAATGTCTCTCTTGGTCAATCATATTTTCGTACTCGTTTTTAACCCAAAGAAGAGGTACTGTCCACACTTGACAAAATTCACTAAGGCTATTTGGTGGGTGGCTTTCACTACCTCTCAAGGTACTCTGATGGAACTTATGTTTGGTGGAAAAATTGGCAAACGTTCTGGAGACCTTTACTCTCCCTAAAAACCGCTGGCGGATAAAACGCTGGTGGAAAGGATCCCATACACAGTTTCAACATGAATACATTTTCAGCTAAAGTACAAACAACCCTATTCTTGCACAACAAAGCACAAACAGTTGCCTCTTGTACTTGTCCACATACTCCATCTATCCCAATCATTTGCATTCCCACATTTTCGACCCAATACTTACACCATGAACTGTCAGGTGTAAGTTAAACACTTGGAGATGGGATTTCTCAGCTTCAGTAATGTTAAGTGAATATAATTTAAGTTGAACTTCAACTAATACACTCCCTGACAGTATTTTACTGTGTCCGCCTTGGTGGATGGCGGAATTACCGCCCTACTCCAAGGTGAGCGGGGCGGTAATTCCCCATTCACCAAGGCACTTCCCCATTCCGATTTTTGCCCCCATAGGGCATAATGGGAATGGGGAAGTAGCTAATTACGGTACCGCAAATTGCGGTATTAGCACCGAGGTCCCTTTGCCGTTAAGGTCGGGTCCTGCAAAGGGAACTCGTAGTAAGGCGGTAAGGGTTTACCGGTACCGGTGCCCCTACCGGTACCGGTAAACCCTTACCGCCTAACGTGTAATGAAGCCCAATGTCCATGGTCCATGACTTAGCCGATATTGTGAACCAGACATACCCAACTTTATGATTTGGTTTAACTTTCTTTAAGTAATTCCACATTTTGACAAGTGAAAGTTATACTTATGCCTGGAATAAAGAATTATGAAAGTTCTCTGTGGTGCTTTAACTGAGGTTGGGTGAACTGGTTTAAAAAAGATTTCAGTCTAAACAATGAGGTTCGACTCAGCTTGAAAGATTTGAACTGTTTGGAGCCGAGGCTCAAAATGGTTTGAACATTTCAAAACAGCATTTGAGCGGCTCTTATGGATACGATTATTTGATGGTTCATCTGAGCTCAAATGCAGCTCTTTGGTAGTATGGAATTTTAAACTACTCAGTCAGTATCCTAGAATTCAGTATTACTGATGGCTATGGTAATGGTACAAGACGGACATAAAAAGGAACGTATGTTAGTATATGCCTGTGACGTGTGCTGCTGCATTGTATCTACATATTGCTATTTATTTTATGATGTGTATTATTATTTTTTGATACCGACTATTGTTAAATGATTTTATTGTGAGTTCTATGATGATCACCTAAAAACATTCTGTTGAATAAAGGTCTGTTGATGCTGAAAAATTACCACAAATCATAAATGTGCAGATTTATTTTATTAAGTCACTGTAAAACTGCGATTTACCGTTATATTCACAAGAAAAACATCTGTAAGCCCATTAATTAAGTTACTACTATCCAATTAGCATCAGCATTGTATGGTTCTAGAGGCCAATATAGTTCGGACCTTGAAGCCCAAGATAATGTGACATTATATTCTAACATGCACATCAGACATTAAATGTAATGAGTTGCCATATTTCATCATCATTCCGCAATCGAATTTATTAACAGCAAGATAATGAAAATGATCCTGTCATGCATTGTACTTGCTATTGCATGTATACCGAAAAGACACTGGGCAATGTGACAACGTTCTGCTCATTTCAAACAGCATTTCATTTGTGGAGTTGTGGTTCATAGAATTTCGCACAAAAGTGGCGCACGCGGCTGGCGCACAGTGTGCGCATGCGAATGTCTGCGCAAGCCTCGTGCACTAAAATCGATTTCCGCACACAGCGTATTCATGGATTTTAGCCTCCAAAACCTGCCGTGGCGCAGAGTGTCGCAGCGACCCTGCTGCAGCGCCAGTTACGCCCCCAAGAACGCCCTCGCGCATGGAAAGGCCATCAAAATTCCCAATTCAGCGCAAAGGGCTTTGCTAACCCTGGACCAGTTTACAGGGCTGCCAAACAGCAAAGCCAAGCGGGGAACGTGTATAACTGGGGTGCACGGGAAGTTTGACATGCGAAAGGGCAACACCCGTGCGCGACACGTAACAGACGCGCTTACGCGCAAAGGGCCTTTGGTCCAATGAAATCGCGTACGTGTGCTGACCCGCTTACGCGCTAAGGGCCTTTCCTCGAATTACACGCTGACGTGCACATTTTTCACGCGCCAAATCACTCCGTATCAAGCTGGCCACACATACACACACGGAAGACCACGCTCCTGCCCTGAAGGCCATTTTCCTGCCCCCGAGAGCCCCGAGCACGCTCCCATCTGCCATCTGCTGCTGCCTGATTGTCTGTTGCCCACGTGCCCTGCTATTTGGTGCCTGCACATCAGCTATCTGCAGGGGTCCAGTTGCTCTGTCCACCCCTGCTGGAACAGAAGACTCCCGACTGGGATACCATAGATCCACAGCCCAGCCCCAAGACCCAGTTGCCCACCCACTCCTGCCTCTGGGGTTGCCATGTCAGGCACACCTCCATCTGGCACCACTGGCAACCCCCAGCCAGAGAGGCAGAGGGCCACCAGCTTCACTGCCACCGAAGTTGGTGTCCTGGTGGAGCATGTCCTGGGGCTATGATGCCCTCTTCGGAACATCACGCGCCAACAAGGAAGGACAGGAGAGGATCTGGGACGACGTAGTGGTTGCCATCAACGCAGAGGGGGTGGCAACCCGCAACATCAAGCATGTCAAGAAGCGCTGGGATGACTTCAGGTCCAGGACCCTCCATAAGGCCCGGCGCCTTGCGGAGGGGGGCCGGGCATGCATGAGTAACATCCAGATGAGTGTCCTGGAACGCGTAGGCCCAACGCTCCACACCCAGATCCTTCAGAGGCAGACCCGTCCGGAGTTGAGCGGTAAGTGGCCAAGCATTGCTGTGTGAGACAGGGCATGTTGCAGCGTGCTGCTAGTCTGATGCTTGCCTGTATGTGTGACATAGGCCATGTATGGATGTGTGTATGCAGGGACATCATGGTCATGCATGTGAGACCAGTTATGTGTGAACCACATGGTTGGTGCATGTGTTTTAATGCAACATGGGGAGCTCTATGCGGAATGCACACATGAAAGCATGGCTGTCTCTGTTCCTGGACATGAAGGGGGGGTGAGGAATAGGTGCTGATGTCATGTACTTGTATGGTGCACGTGTGTGTGTGTGCCAGAGAAGTGTGTGTGTGACTTTGAAACGCCATGGCTGCATGTGACTTTGAAGGCAACATATTGGTTTACAGGGGCCCTTCTACATGGATGTTGATGTTAATTGCAGGCGCCGGGACTGTTTCTGCATGTGTGTTGTGTGTATTGACCCATGGGTTGTGGAATGACAGGATGGAAGTGACATTTGACAGTGCCACTCATGTGTTATTGCTTCTTGTCTAGGGTATTTTGTACTGTACCCTGATGCTTGTGTTCTATGTCTCCCTCTATGCAGCGTCAAGTGAAGAAGAGGGCGGAGACGGCACTGTGGAGCCATGCGGCGGTGATGCCTCCACTGGGCGGCGACGCAAGGCCCAGTCACCCTCCCAGGAATTACCATCATCCGGGACCGAGGGGGCTGGTGCTGCGTCTGCCACAACGGCTGTGGCGGAAGGGCCGGGTGAGACCCCACAGGGGCTTCCAATGGCAGAAGACGGTGTGGAGACATCCAGGTTGGTGGTCTCCACAGAGGAGGAGGAGCCCACTACTGAGCCACACATGGGGCCTGGTGGGGGTAGTACCACTGGTGCAAATGGTGCAGTCCTGGGCCAGGGGCAGGAGGCAGCATAGGTCACCACGAAGGGGCCTGTGCATGTCGCTGTCCCTGACTCTGTGACTGCACCACCATGCACCAGCAGGGAGGCTCCGTCCCAGGCCCGTCCACAGGTAGGGGAGAGTTTCATGTCATCTGCTTCTCCACTACCTGCGGACGAGGGGTCCCACGAACGTATGGTCTCCGACCTGTTTGGTGGGTCCCTACATGTGTTGTGCACTCTGGCGGACTTCTCCTCCTCTGTGGAGACTATGCGCCAGTCGTTCTCCACACCGTTTTACAGCCCAGATTCCACCAGGGCCCCCTGTGGACCTGGCCCGACAAACACAGCCAGCTTGGTGGAGCTCACATCCCTGCCACAGTCGGGAGTCGTTGGCCCAGCAGGGGTGGACACCACAACTGCAGACCAGCTGATGGAGGATGTGCAGGCACCATCAGACACGGCACATGGACAGCAGCAGCAGGAGCAGGCTCTAGGTGGGAGCAATGATGGCTCGGGGCCTTCAACATCGGAGGGGCAGGCATCGGCAGGAGGGCAGGAGGACCCAGGACTGGAAGTGTCTTCCGTGTGGCAGCGGTTAGGCCATTCCATAGATGCGGAGCGGCAGTGGGCAGAAGAGGCACGGCTCACGATGGTCAGGGCGGAGAACTCCATGCGGAGGGCCCTGAGGCGGGCCGAGTGCCTCGAGGCAATTCGCAGGGAGTTGGAGGAGAACATGTCGTCGTCCCTGCGAACCCTCTGGGCCATGGAAGAGGACCGCCTCCAGGACATTGAGCAGCAGTTTGATGATGCTCTGGCCCGGGACATCCAAAACTGGGGGGTGGGGGTGCAAGGGGACATGAGACTTGTACTCATGCGCATACTGCTTATTTGTGATCTATCATGTAATGGGGATTTCAATTTGGAGTGGATGTAAAGCTTGGTTGGGTGTTTGGACTGGGGTGGCGTGGGGTGGGATTTGGGTGGCCATAAGATCCAGGGATCAGGATTATGATGACGTGTTGGCTGGGGGACATGTGTCGGGGCCTGCTGGCAGGTGTCCTGCACTGCTGGGGGGTGGGGGTGCTGGGAGACATGTGTCGGGGCCTGCTGGCAGGTGCCCCTGACTGCTGGGGGGTGGGGGTACAAGGGGACATTAGTGGGACATGAGTGGGGGCCTGCTGGCAGGTGCCCCTGACTGCTGGGGGGTGGGGGTGCAAGGGGACATGTGTGGGACATGAGTGGGGGCCTGCTGGCAGGTGCCCCTGACTGCTGGGGGGTGGGGGTGAAATCCCCACTACATGATAGATCACAAATAAGCAGTATGCGCATGAGTACAAGTCTGTCAGACCCACACAATGGCAACACATGACTGAGAAAACCCACATTGTGACATGCATGAAACCAATGAGAGAAGACCACACATTGAAGTAAGAAACAAAAATGTATTCAAGTCAACATGAAGGGAATGAAATCAAAACACACAATAATGCCAATAATAATCTAAATGCAGCATGTCCCAAAAAATGATCAATATAAATAAAATGAGAATCCCAAATTAATCCAAATGAAAATGTGTCCAAATGGACAGGGCATCATCGAACTCCTGTTCAATGTCTTGGAGACGGGCCTGTTCTCTGGCCCTGAGGTCTCGCAGGGATAACACCATGTCCACCTCCAACTCCCTGCAAATTCCCTCGAGGCACTCAGCCTGCCTCAGCGCCCTGCGCATGGAGTTCTCCGCCCTGACCATTGTGAGCCGTGCCTCCTCCGCCCACCGCCGATCCGCACCTATCCGCTGGCCCAACCGCTGCCACACGGAAGACACTCTCATTCCAGGGTCCTCCTGCCCTCCAGCCGATGCCTGCCCCTCTGATGTAGATGGGCCCAAGCCATGATGCCTCCCACATTGAGCCTGCCGCTGCCTCCGACGCAACTGCCTCTGGCAGCACGACGGCATCCAGCCTGATGGAATCCACCGACGCCATCGTGCACGTGCCTTGCCCAATGATGCCGGCACATCCTCCATCTGCTGGGGTCCAGTTGCTGGGGTGTCCAACGCTGCTGGACCTCCGACTCACGACTGTGGCAGGGAGGGGATCTCCACCGAGCTGGCTGCATTGGTCAGGGCAGGTCCACAGGGGGCCCTGGTGGCATCTGGGCTGGAAGACGGCATGGAGAATGACTGGCGCATAGTCTCCACAGAGGAGGAGAGGGCCGCCAGAGTGGCCAACACATGTACAAAACCCCTGACCATGGACACTCCCAACTGGGCCACGTTGGCACGCTGCTCTTCGTGATGACGTGCGTGCTCCCCCCGGGAAGCACACATGTCATCACGAATGTCACGCGTGCACAACGCAACACCAATCAGGACCTTCTCCATACAGCCAGGGGTCCCCTCGTCCGCAGGTAGAGGAGTGTCAGATGACATAGACATCCCCCCTACCTGCGGACGGGCCTGGGATGGAGCATCCCTGCTGGTGCATGGTGGTGCAGTCACAGTGTCAGGGACAGTGACATGCACAGGCCCCTCCACGGCAGGTGTGCTGCCTCCTGCCCCTGCCCCTGGACTGCACCACTTGCACCAGTGGTACCTCCCCCACCAAGCCCCATGTGTGGCTCAGTAGCAGCCTCCTCCTCCTCTGTGGAAACCACCAACCAGGATGGCTCAACACCGTCTTCCGCCGTTGCAAGCCCCTGTGGGGGCTCACCCACCCCTTCCGCTGCAGCCATAGTGGCAGATGCAGCACCAGTCCCCTCACTCCCGGACAATGGTAATTTCTGGGAGTGTGACTGGGCCTTGTGTCGCCGGCCGGTGGGGGCATCCCCGCCGCTTTGCTCCACAGCGCCGTCTCCGCCCTCTTCATCACTTGCCACTGTGTAGAGGGAGACATAGAACACAAGCATCAGGGTACTGTACAATGGTCCCCTAGACAGGAAGCAATATCAGATGAGTGGCACTGTCAAACATCACTTCCATCATGTCCCTCCACAACACATGGGTCAGTGCAGGCAAAACACATCCAGTAACAGGCATGGTGCATGCTATGAACATTAGCATACATGTCCAAGGGACTCTTGAAACATACAATGCTGGTTTGAAACTCACATGCATCATGGGTCATGCCTATCACATGTACACACTTCACCGGAGTTCCATCCATCTGGTCTTGTACACCCCAGACACAGTGGATAAAAGAATGAGTAGGCTGCATCAGTGAATCTGAACATTGTCACAGACATGTGTCATGCATCCATGGCATTTACAAGTCAAAGACACGCAAGTCAGACACACAGACATGGACACCATACATGTCCATGACAGCAGCACCCATCTCTCACACCCCATCCATGTCCAATAATAGAGACAGGCATGCATTAATGTGTGCATTCCGCATGCTGCTCCGCATGTTGCATTGTAACACATGCACCAACCATGTGGTTCACACATTACTGGTCTCACATGCATGACCATGATATCCCTGCACACACACATACGTACATGGCCTATGTCACACATACAGGCAAGTATCAGACAACCAGCACCCTGCAATATGCCCTGTCTCACAAAGCAATGCTTGCCCACTTTCCGCTCAACTCCAGACGGGTCTGCCTCAGAAGGATCTGGGCGTGGAGCGCTGGGCCTACGCGTTCCAGGAGGCTCATCTGGATGGTACTCATGCTGCCCCGGCCCCCCTCCATGAGGCGCCAGGCCTTTATGAGGGTCCTGGACCTTAAGTCCTCCCAGCGCTTCTTGACTTGCTTGATGTTGCGGGTTGCCACCGCCAAAGTCGTCCCAGATCCTATCCCGTCTGGTCGCCAGTGGTCTCAGATGGTTTTTGCCCTGACATGGCGACCTCCAAGGCAAGCGTGGGTGTGCAACTGTGTCCTGGGGCTGGGCTGTGGAGCGATGGTATCCCAGTAGGGAGTCTTCTGTTCCAGCAGGGCTGGACACAGCAACTGGACCCCTGCAGATGGCTGATGTGCAGGCACCAAATAGCAGGGCACGTGGGCAGCAGGCAGTCAGGCAGCAGCAGATGGCAGTTGGGAGCGTGCTCGGGGCTCTGGGGGCAGGAAAATGGCTTTCAGGGCGGAGCGTGGTCTTTCGTGTGTTTTCGCGTGGCCAGCTCGATACGGAGTGATTTGGCATGTGAAAATCTTGCACGTCAGCGTGTAATTCGAGGAAAGGGCCTTAGCGCATAAGTGCGTCAGCACACGCATGCGATTCCATTTGACCAAAGGCCCTTAGCGCTTAGGCCCATAAATTACATTACGCGTGCAGGCGTTTCCCTCATAGCACGTGATGACAGAGCACACGTGGAAAAACTGCACGTCCGAGTGTCATCGCGTGTAATTGGATGAAAGCGCCCACTTACACACGTCTCTGACGTGTACGTGTGGGCCGGTTTAAAAACTGCGTTAGGACGCTATTTCCTTGTACGTGCTTTTTGTGGAGAGTGAGTGGGTAAAATCTGTACTTCTTGTCGGTTCACACGCGATTACTTCACAGCTTTTCTAGTTCGTACTCCCTGTTACCTCTGACAGCTCGTTACTGATTTTTTGTTGGGCCTGTTTCCTCAAACAGAGTTCACTTCTCCTTTTGTCCTCTCTCCTCAGACAGCGTACAATTCTTCTTTTGGCGGGGGTGTTGCCAACGGACGTACTTAGCAACTGTGCTTGCCCCGTATGTCGCGTTCCCCTTCAGAGGTCATTGTAGGCTGCGTGTATTACGCGTACGCTTATTTTTGTGTTTCAGGGTGCCACAGCGTAGTGCGGGTTCATTTTTTCACGCACGTGGTCTACGAGGGGTTGCGTGCACGTTTATTTTTGATTTTGGGCTGCCTGTGCGTTGCGTGACCCGTCATCTTCCCCCAGGGCTCACAGAGAGCCTTGTTAGAGCACTTGGGTACAAATTCCATCTGGTATCCTACCCCTTTGACCCCCAATTGCCCAGGACAATAGTTTACTTCAACTCCCATACGCACAACAACATCAGTGCCATGGCTGGGAGGCAACCAAGCGGTAAGGGAGGCAAAGGTGGCCAACCCTCAAAAGGTGGGCGTGGTGGGCGCGGTAGGGGACGTGGCCGGGATTTGCAGGGTGCCCATATGCCCCCATGTGTGGAGGAACCATCAGGGACACCCATGCCCCCCCATGGTTGAGGGAAACGTGGCTGACACCATCCAAGCTCAGCCCCTGTTGGACCAGCCCATTGTGGCACCTGACCTGGCACAGGATAACTCCCTGGCTGACTTCCAGGTCAGCAAGTCTAGGCCACGTTTGCAAGTTGTCACCAATCCACGTGGATCTGGGGCAGCTATGTCATCTGCTGCCCCAAGTATGCAGGGTGGGGAGGCTGCAAGGGCAGCTGCAGCTCTATCCGCCCCAGCTCTGACTCTCCCAGCCAGGACACTGTCAGTCCCAGTCCATCAAACTGACGTTCCCCCTGCCAACATTACACTGCAACCAATGCCTGCATCAAGACCTATGGTCATTGTGCATTCCCACACTCCTACTACCCAGTCCACCGGTGATTCTGCCCCTACTGACCAGAGCGGCGTAAGCCACTCTGGCTCTGCTCCAACTTTAAAGAATAGGAAGAAGGGTGCTCTGGCATGACAGGCTGAGACCCCAGACACGGCTATACACTCCGGTACCTCAAGGAAGCCTTGCTTCAATGATCTGGAACTTGATGCACTTGTGCGCTATGTGTCGGCACATAGCCACGAAATCGTGGTGACTGCAGGGTGCAAGACCACACCTGGTCAACGTAAGGCACACTGGTAGACCATCGCCGACCGCATAAGTGCCCTTGGATTTGTGAGGCGCTCAGCTGATGATTGCTACAAGTGGTGGAATGACCTGAAACGCAGAGCAAAGAACAAGCTGGGCTCAAATCATGTTGCTACTCTGGTGACTGGCGGTGGGTCTCCACAAGAGGACAACAAACTCACTGAACATGAGTCTGTTTCTGGGGCCTTCGTCACAGAGGAACAGATCCAAGGTGTGGGAGGACTACCTGATTATGAAGCATTGTCCGGTGAGTGCCCATGCATGTGTGTGTAAAGCATGTGTATGTTATTTGGGTGACGAGTTCTGATTGAGTGCCAGGTGAGGGTGTGTGTGCCTGAGTAGTATGGGTCACCCATTTGCTTCATCCAAAACATTCAGCGGCCTTGGATTTGGGTGTGACAGTATCCCTTCTGCCCACATTAGTAATTTGGCTCAACATTACGGCAGTTGCCCTTGAAGTGGCATCTTGCAACAACATTGTTTGTATTTTTCAGTGTTCGTTCAGTCTGATTGTTTCAATTCTCCCACTTTTGCTACGCATTCCTCAGCCCTATTGTCACATTTGTGACATGCTTCTGTCATTGATGAACCCCACATTGGACCACATGTGTTACCTTGTTAGATGAATGATTTGACCATTCAGGCTAATTGAGTATTGGCCTGATCACAGGATTTTTTGGGGCCTGTTTGAATGTGGAACATGATAGTTGTTTCCTGTCATGTTGAAGTGACAAACCATTGATGTGTACATCGGCCTGCAATCTCTGTATTTTTGTACACTGGATGTGTTGCAGTGTGTGCCAGATGCCTATTTTGTCACTCTATGAAGCATTTTTCATCTCATCATGTCCATCTCACATGGATGGCTGACAGTATTCATTCACTGACATATGGATGTACTTGTGGAATGTACCATGGCTATGGTACATGCCATCTGTGTGATGGCATGTGTCATGTATGTGTATTGGAAATGCCACTCACAGCCCAATGTGTGATGGCAGTGCTACCCAGCATGCAGCAAATATGTTGCTCTTCCATGTAGGTGTCATCAGTGTCTGCCTGTTGGGTCCCCTTCAAACTCAGTGACAGTGCATGCATGGGAGGGTTATAGTCATGTGGGACATGTGTAAATCATGTACTGGTTAAGTAGCTTGTCAGGTCTATTTGTGTGCTATGGGGCTAATGCCTGTTTCCATTTTTTGTCTTTCATGTTTTTGCAGGGGATTATGCACTTGATGCTGTTGAGGTTGAGGAGATGTTCCAGACCCAGGAGGAATCTCAGGCATGACCGGGCACCAGTGGGGGACGTGGTGTGGTGGTGGGTGAGAACCCAATCTTGCTGCATAACATTCTGTCGAGGGGTGCCTCTGGGTGCACCTCCCCAGACCTCTATTCAGGTGCTGATTCGGATGATGAGACCTATGTGGCATCGCAGGTAAGTGTTTTTGGCAGGGATTCTGTTCTGTCCAACCCACCTGTACCAGGGGTAAAACCCTCTATGGGGATGTCAGTGTTGGTAAGTCCGCCTTTGGTGGTTACGGATGCAGTGTCACACTCCACAACATCTGATCCTGTTCCTGGGCCAGCAGATCAGAGGGGGAATGCAGTCCTGCAGCCTCAGGCAGTGCCAGCACAGCAAGGCATCTTGCCCCAAACAGATGTGGTGCCCGCCGACGCGGTGGCTGTACGCCACCAGGCAATACCGCATGGGAACAATCCATTTATGGTATGGCAACCCAACAGGCAGCATCAGTTGAGATGATGGCTCAAGAAATGGAGAGGGTGGCCACTTCCATTGTCCCCCCTGAAAGGCAGATGGAGCTACGACAGCAGGCAACAGACTCCATTTGCCAATCACACAGGGAGGACATGTTGGCGTCCAACAGGGACAGACGGGCGGCACTGGGGACTCTACGCCAATTGATATCAATAGAGTCCCAGGGCCACAGGGAAGCCCTGAGGGTAGAACTCCATCACCTCAGGGAGACTCTTGTTGACCTTGAGGCTTCCACTAACTTGAGGACAGAACAGCAGCTGGAGTGGCTCACACGTTCGCTCTCAGCTGAGATGCAGGCAACTCGGGAGGAGATCCGTGCATCAAGTCAGGTGCTGCAGGGGGATCTCTGCACTATAATCCTCCAAAATGAGACCTTCCACACCCGCATGCTTGCTGCCATGGAGGACCATATCAGGGCCTTGCGTGGGCTGCCTCCCATAGCACCACCACCTCCTGTGGCAGCACCACCTCCAGTAGCGACAGCAGCAGTTTTCTCACATTGGCATAGCCGTGCAGGCCATGAGCCCATGGAGGTGTTTTTTTCCCCAACATCCACGCAGGTGGGTGTTGGTGCGCACTCTGTCCTCGGACCTCCTGGGTGGCCTCCCCCCCCCCTGCCCCCCACATGGCCATTTTTGATTTTAGATTTTTTTGTTTTTTTTTGTTTGCAGTGTGTTGCCTTGTGTGGCTCCCGTGGGCATCCACTGTATTCCGGCTAGGCACCTGCAGGCTTGTCCTGAGTTTAGGTTAGATGCTTGGGTTCGTGAGACACACACCCCTCCTGCTTCCCGTTTCCATGGGCTTACAAAGGGTGTGCCCAAGTGACATTGACTTACACTGTGACGTAGGACTCCCATGAGCTGTGTGGGCAGTCTGTAGTCAATTCAGTGTATACATTCCTAGTGGATATTGTTGTTGAATTGTACACTGCATGGTGTATTGCTATGTGCTTGTGCATCCATGTTTTTCACCTAATTTGCAGGTTCATTCCTCATGTCTTCACAAGGCCATCTACTTTGGAGATGGAGTTCATGTTGTAAGCAGTCCACTTGGACATTTGCGTGGCAGCAGCACTGTACAGTTGGAAGTGGCCGATGTGCTGGCATGGTCAGGTTGTAAGATTACCACTACTTTAACTTAGTACTGTCATTTTTATGCTATGTTTGAGGTTGTGTAGCTGCATTGTATTGTTGGTAAGTATTTGGTCATGTGTGTTGTTAGTTCTACATTACTGGGTGCATATTGTGTGTGGGCACTTTCCATTAAAGACACTTTACTTTGACACTTGTGTCATTGTCATGATCTCTGCTTCCAAAAGGTCAGGGTTTTCCCAACTCCCTTGGAAGCAGATCCATAACCCAGGTTCTGAGTGCCAACCAGTCCCAATTGGGACCTTTTGGACCCAGTCCTGGCGCCAGTGGCACCAGGCTCATAAATATGCCCAGTCCCAGCGCTGGAAGCGCCGGGCTCATAATGCTTGGGTGGACTTACCTTCAGCAGACCATGCTGCTTACTTGCCTGCCAGTTGAGCCTCTGATCCTCTTCTGTTTGGAACTACTTTTCCTGTTGGGTGGGGCTGGAGCCACTCCCTAGATTCAGAACACTGGAACTCTTCTGGAAGGCAGGAACTCTTTTCTTACCAGGAACTCTTTTCTTACTTAGGCGTGGCTGTGGAAGGAGACACCTAAGCACTACAGGAGGCTATTTAAACCACACCCGGTGGATGAATCTTGCTTTGCGTTATTCTGCAACCTCTGCAGCAGAACGCTCATCGTGTCTTCTGCATCCGGTCATGGGCCTAAGGAAAAAGGCTTACCATCCTGAATCCAGTCTTCAGCAACACCTATAAAGACAAGAAAGAACAGGTTAGCATTCCGGCATCTGAAAGGCAAAGGCTTACCATCCTGAATCCAGTCTTCAGCAACACCTATAAAGACAAGAAAGAACAGGTTAGCATTCCGGCATCTGAAAGGCAAAGGCTTACCTACTCTTCGTGCGCTCCGGAGGTCTTCACACTGCATTCCGGCATCTGAAAGACAAAAGTTTACCAACTCTTCGCACGCTCCGGAGGCATCTGAAAGACAAAACAAGGTGCGTTTAAAGACATTGGGGAACTTTAATACTCACGTGCCATTACTCCTTTCCACATCTAATCCAGTGGGTATTCCGGCACCCTGCAGCCGCTCCGAACTCGTACCTGCAAAATAAAAAGACAGTTAGAGCGCATAGTGAAGCAGGCAACAAGCGCTTACTTACGTGCTTCCAGGCGCTTCTATTCATCACACGGGCTCCATCTTCAACTCACTTCAGCCCGTCATCCGCCATCGCCGGAACCCTGCAAAACAAGAGACATCATTACTAAAGACTTTAAAGACATTTGAATGACTCGAAACTTACCGTTCGTGCAGTAAACGACGGACAGCAGTCCTCTGAAGTCAAGAGGCCTGCGCTACCTATCCAGTGAAGAAACTGGTTACAGCACCCTGCCCGAGGCAGATGGAGAGCTCGGCATTCACTTACCTAAGGTGAGAGCGTTAACCTTTGGGGGTCTACAGGAGAGGAGAAGAGGAAAGAGATAGGGACACCCCAATAACCCCAGTTCATTAACCCCATATTTTCTATCTGCAGACATCTTACTCTACACGTCAGGCATACAGTGCACAGAGGTCCAGCCCAAAGAGCCAACCGGGTGCTACACATCACCTTTGAAGATACGGTAGTCGCCCAGTCAAGACCGGCGCCTCTGCGAGAATCAGGTGAGCGTTACAGAACGCAAAGCCTACCGCAAAACTCTCGCCCAGGCGCTATGGAAACCTCGGATACTGACCCCCTAGCCCGGTTACTTGGGGAACTAAGGGCAGAAGTGCATGCAGCTCGTCAGGAAACGAATGCTCTAAGAAGGGAACTAATTATTTCCAAGGAGAGAACAGACAATCTTGCTAGACAAGTGCTACAGTCACAAGCCGGACAGACCCCGTTACCCGCATCAGGGGCAAATCTTCCTTCAACATCCTCTATGAATCCAGTGCAGATCAACCTACCTGGGAATGTACCTCTGGCTCCGCCCGAACGATTTTCTGGTGACCCAAAGAGGTTTGCAGTATTTATCAATCAGTGCCGGTTGCACTTCTTATGCCGGCCAGCAGCCTTTCCAACTGATCAAGCAAAAGTAGCTTTTGTACTTTCGTACCTTAGTGGCAATGCGGCAGACTGGTCGATCCCTCTAGTTAATCAAGATGATCCGGTTCTCCATGATTTTCAAGCCTTTCAGCTTAGTATGGAAAAACTGTTCGCAAGACATTCACAGGGGCAGGCCTTGGACAATGAGCTTCTTTCGTTGCGACAGGGTAATCAAGACCTTTTGGCTTATATTGCATCTTTCAATAGACTAATAGTGGAAACTCAATGGCCTGAGGACAAAAGGATTACGCTGTTTTATAGAGGTCTACGTGGAGAGCTCAAAGACGTTTTAGCCCAAGTAGTGAATCCCCCACAAGACTGTTCGGATTATATAGACTTGGTTGTTCAAATAGATCACAGGCTGCAGAACAGGAAGGCCGATCGTTCCAAGTTTGATGCTCGAGTATTTTCCAAACCGCCAACTCCTTCCAAAGGAGTAGACTCCGGGGAACCCATGCAAATAGGGGGTCTGAAAGGTCCTCTAACACAAAGGGAGCGGGAAAGGAGGAAACAGTTGCAATTATGCCTATATTGCGGAAACTCAGGGCACTTTCTTCGAGACTGTCCGGTGAAACCTGCCAAGAAGGCAGTAGGAGCTGCAGTTACCAAAGTTACAAACTCTGAGCAGGGAAACGACCTCGCCCGACAAGAATAGAGGTCCTCTTGCCGAGCGTGAAAACCAGTTCCGTGACCTCGCATTTCGTGATACCTATGGTCCTCATTAGCCCTGATAATCCGGATCGATTACATGCAATTGAAGCTTACGTCGACAGCGGTGCCATCGGCAATTATGTGGATCATGAAATGGTTTTGAGGATGAATCTAACTCTTTGTCCCAAGGCTGTAAAGGACGTCATTACTACGGTGGATGGTACGGAGATAGCCTCCGGGCCAGTAACGCATACCACTCAAGAGGTGACGCTAGTAAGTCAAGATGGACACCATGAGAAGATCGTGTTCGATGTGATCAAGGCCCCTCAGTTTCAGATTATTCTAGGAATACCTTGGTTAGAGAAACACAATCCTCTGATCGATTGGCGAGCAAGAACGGTCCAGTTTCCAGAATGTGTCTCTACTTGTCACCCTCCACCTGGTGTTGCACTGGCCGCAATTTCTTCAGAGACTCCCCAGTTACCTCCCGAATACCTAGAATACCAAGATGTTTTCCGGAAGGATCAGGCTAACTCTCTACCTCCTCATAGGTCTTATGACTGCCAGATAGACCTGATACCTGGATCTACTCCTCCTTGTAGTAGAATTTATGCCCTCACCGAGCCTGAGAACCTTCACCTTCGACAATACCTGGATCAATACCTGGCAAATGGGTTTATTCGTCCTTCCAAGTCCCCTGCTTCTTCAGCTTTGTTCTTCGTTCCAAAAAAGGAAGGAGACCTTAGAACTTGTATCGATTATCGCTCCCTGAACCAGATCACCGTTAAGAATAGATATCCGTTACCTTTGATCCCTGAACTCCTGGACCAAGTCAGAAAAGCATGCATATATACAAAGCTGGATCTTAGAGGAGCTTACCACTTGGTACGAGTAAAAGAGGGCGATGAATGGAAGACGGCCTTCCGCACCAAGTATGGGCTATTTGAATATCAGGTCATGCCCTTCGGACTTTGCAATGCCCCGGCCGCCTTTCAATATTTTATGAACGATGTCCTCAGAGAGCTCATAGATGTATGTGTTGTTGTTTACATTGACGACATCCTCGTTTATTCTTCATCGGAATCTGAACATCGGAAACACGTGAAAATGGTCCTCGAAAGATTGCGTCAACACAAACTTTTCGCTAAGTTGGAAAAATGTGTTTTCAACGTGACTGAAGTTGAATTCTTGGGATTCATATTATCACCTGGCGGAGTGCGTATGGATTCAAAAAAGGTCGATGCAGTTCTCAAATGGCCATCACCATCCTCCGTAAAAGGTTTGCAAAGCATGTTAGGCTTCGCTAACTTTTACCGCAGGTTTATCCCCGAATTCTCTCGAATAGTCCAGCCCATCACTGCCTTGTTAAAGAAAAACAAACGTTTTGAATGGTCTACCGAGGCGGAACAAGCTTTCCAGGATTTGAAGACTAAATTTATCTCTGCACCAATCTTAAAACACCCTCGCCCCGAACTCCCCTACATCGTGGAAACTGATGCTTCAAGCCTGGCCATGGGGGCAGTTCTATCACAAAAGGACCCGGTAACCAATCAGTTGCATCCCGTGGCATTTTGGTCCCGCAAATTCTCGCCTCCTGAAATCAATTACACGATTACTGACAAGGAACTTCTGGCTATCAAGTCTGCCTTTAAGGCTTGGCGGCATTATCTGCTGGGGGCCCGACACACCGTTACTGTGATTACGGATCACCGAAACCTGCAATATTTGAAGACCGCAAAAGCCCAATCCTCTAGACAACTCCGTTGGGCATTATTCTTTGCCGAGTTTGACTTCATAATTACCTATCGACCTGGTACAAAGAACGGTAAAGCCGATGCCCTTTCTCGGATGGGAGTGGAAGAACACTTGGTCAACCCTAAACCTGTACCAATCATTCCCGAACAAAGAATTCTGGGTGTAATCGCCACAGAATCCATAGAGGAAGTTAAGGATAAAGCCAGGCAACTTGTAACTCCAGCAGACATACAGAATTGGCATCTGCAGGGAAAGGACTTTGCAGTAAAGGACAACTTATTGTATTTCCAAGAACGATTATACCTACCCAGCACAGATTTACAGAAAAAAGTAATCTCTTGTTATCACGACTCTTTAATGGAAGGTCATCCCGGTATAGCCAAGACCTCAGAAAAGATCAAGCGCTACTTCTGGTGGCCATCTTGGAAAAAAGATATCAGAGACTTTCTAATGTCCTGTGGAGTATGCGCCCAAAACAAGAGTCAAAAGGAAAGACCAGCAGGCCTCTTACGCCCTATTGACATCCCACCTCGCCCTTGGCATACGCTTTCTATGGACTTCATCACCGATCTACCTCCATGCTCCGGATACAATACGATTCTAGTAATCGTGGACTTATTCTCCAAGATGGCGCATTTCATTCCGCTCAAAGGCTTGCCAACAGCAGCAACTCTGGCCCGAGAATTTCTCGAAAACATCGTCCGACTGCACGGTTTTCCTTCGGTTCTAATTTCGGATCGAGGTAGTCAATTTATTTCTCATTTTTGGCGAAGTTGCTGTCGGTCGGCTCAAATTGATGTGAGACTATCGACCAGTCACCACACTCAGACCGACGGACAAACCGAGAGGACCAATCAAACTCTGGAACAGTATTTACGCTGCATGCTGCAACAAACTGAAAAAACTTGGAAAGATATCCTTTGGATAGCCGAGTATGCCTACAATAACTCTGTCCATTCGGGAACTGGGAAAACCCCATTTTTTCTTTTGTACGGCAGTCACCCTCGAACCTCGGAGTTGGATCCCCTCCAAGATCTTGAAACACCAGCAGTAGACTACCTGCATTCTACAATCACCCAAGCCTTTAAGGAAGCTGTTTCTCACCTTCAAAGGGCTAAAGAACAATACAAGAAAGGAGCAGATCAACATCGGAAGGAAGCCCCTCACTATCAAGTAGGGGATCAAGTCTGGTTATCCACCAAATATCTATCTCTAAAAGGGCCACGCACATTCAACCCAAGATACCATGGTCCCTATTCCATCACTACCATAGTAAACCCAGTAGCGGTCAAGTTGGACTTGCCCCCGCACATGAAGATACATCCGGTCTTCCACGTCTCTCTATTAAAACCCGTGCAACCTCAAACCCGACTAACCAAATCTCCAAAACCTATCCTAGTGGATGGAGAACTCGAGTTTGAAGTCAAAAGCATTCTGGACTCCAAGATCTCCAAATCTAAACTATTCTACCTAATTGACTGGAAAGGCTACGGCCCCCAAGAGAGATCCTGGGAACCTGCTGAATATGTCCACGCTCCTCGCCTAATCAAAAGATTTCACCGAACATTTCCTGACAAGCCAAAACCCCCGGAGAAGCCCGGTTTGGGAGGGGCCTTGAGGGGGGGTACTGTCATGATCTCTGCTTCCAAAAGGTCAGGGTTTTCCCAACTCCCTTGGAAGCAGATCCATAACCCAGGTTCCGAGTGCCAACCAGTCCCAATTGGGACCTTTTGGACCCAGTCCTGGCGCCAGTGGCACCAGGCTCATAAATATGCCCAGTCCCAGCACTGGAAGCGCCGGGCTCATAATGCTTGGGTGGACTTACCTTCAGCAGACCATGCTGCTTACTTGCCTGCCAGTTGAGCCTCTGATCCTCTTCTGTTTGGAACTACTTTTCCTGTTGGGTGGGGCTGGAGCCACTCCCTAGATTCAGAACACTGGAACTCTTCTGGAAGGCAGGAACTCTTTTCTTACCAGGAACTCTTTTCTTACTTAGGCGTGGCTGTGGAAGGAGACACCTAAGCACTACAGGAGGCTATTTAAACCACACCCGGTGGATGAATCTTGCTTTGCGTTATTCTGCAACCTCTGCAGCAGAACGCTCATCGTGTCTTCTGCATCCGGTCCTGGGCCTAAGGAAAAAGGCTTACCATCCTGAATCCAGTCTTCAGCAACACCTATAAAGACAAGAAAGAACAGGTTAGCATTCCGGCATCTGAAAGGCAAAGGCTTACCATCCTGAATCCAGTCTTCAGCAACACCTATAAAGACAAGAAAGAACAGGTTAGCATTCCGGCATCTGAAAGGCAAAGGCTTACCTACTCTTCGTGCGCTCCGGAGGTCTTCACACTGCATTCCGGCATCTGAAAGACAAAAGTTTACCAACTCTTCGCACGCTCCGGAGGCATCTGAAAGACAAAACAAGGTGCGTTTAAAGACATTGGGGAACTTTAATACTCACGTGCCATTACTCCTTTCCACATCTAATCCAGTGGGTATTCCGGCACCCTGCAGCCGCTCCGAACTCTTACCTGCAAAATAAAAAGACAGTTAGAGCGCATAGTGAAGCAGGCAACAAGCGCTTACTTACGTGCTTCCAGGCGCTTCTATTCATCACACGGGCTCCATCTTCAACTCACTTCAGCCCGTCATCCGCCATCGCCGGAACCCTGCAAAACAAGAGACATCATTACTAAAGACTTTAAAGACATTTGAATGACTCGAAACTTACCGTTCGTGCAGTAAACGACGGACAGCAGTCCTCTGAAGTCAAGAGGCCTGCGCTACCTATCCAGTGAAGAAACTGGTTACAGCACCCTGCCCCGAGGCAGATGGAGAGCTCGGCATTCACTTACCTAAGGTGAGAGCGTTAACCTTTGGGGGTCTACAGGAGAGGAGAAGAGGAAAGAGATAGGGACACCCCAATAACCCCAGTTCATTAACCCCATATTTTCTATCTGCAGACATCTTACTCTACACGTCAGGCATACAGTGCACAGAGGTCCAGCCCAAAGAGCCAACCGGGTGCTACACATCACCTTTGAAGATACGGTAGTCGCCCAGTCAAGACCGGCGCCTCTGCGAGAATCAGGTGAGCGTTACAGTCATGTTTTGGGGATTGCTTTGTTTGCTCTCACATAGCATGACATGCCATGGTGTGTTGGGTGGCGGTGATGGGGAGGGGTTGGGTGACATGTCATGTTGTATTTTGCAAAGGGGTAATGATTTTTGCAGCATAGAAGTGTGTCTTTTGATGACACAGCATTGGTGGTGTTTGTGTAGGTAGGGATGCACACAATGTAACACTTCCGGGTGACCAATCTCAGGCTGGTATGGTTGTGACAGTTGACTGTCCCTTATGTCATCATCATTGATTGTCAGCTGGTATGTGCCAGGGCTGTGTGCACTCCACAGGGGTGTAATTTTAGGTGAAGTAATTAGCCACCAGCTGCATACGGGCTGCCTCACCCCGTGCCCTTTCCCCTCCCATGCGCAGCGGGCGTGCATGTGGTTGGGGATGTGGGGTTACCACCATGTGCACGGGCAGGCCCCGGCGTGTTGCAACGTTGTGCAGGACACATGCTGCCCCTATGATCCTGCACACTACTGGGGGAGCGTATAACAGTTGCCCGCCAGAATGGTCAAGGGAGCGAAAGCGTGACTTGAGCACTCTGAATGTGCGCTCCACTATGCCCCGGGTTGCAATGTGGGCTATGTTGTATCTTACCTCGGGTGGCGTGGTGGGGTTCCAAATTGGCATCATCATGTGGGTGCCCAAAGGGTAGGTACTGTCCCCTGGGGAGGTGGAGATGGGTATCATTAGTGGGGTTGTGACATTGCTCAGTATCTGACATGCATGCATGTGCTGTGGCATTTATACTCACTGAGCAGCCATGTATCGCCATGCCGCCCAGGTTCTAGGTCCCGGTTTAGGGTTGACATTCTGTAAATGAAACTATCGTGGGTGGACCCTGGATAGTTGGCATATACTGAGGTGATGATTCCCTTGACATCACATACTAGCTGTACGTTGATGGAATGCCAGTGCTTGCGGTTTCTATTGATGTGCTCTGATGCCCTTGGGGGACGTAGAGCCACATGGGTGCAGTCAATGGCACCTAGCACTTTGGGGAAGTGTGCCACCCCGTAAAAATCCTGGACGACAGCCTGCCTTTCTGCAGGTGTTCTGGGCAGGTATATGTGCCTGCTGACTGATGGGCATGTAGTCATGATGGCCAAGACCTGGTGTAGGCAGCATGAATGCGTGGCTTGTGACACCCCCCCACTATAGCAGTTGTCCGTTGAAATGATCCAGTGGCCAAGAAGTGCAGTACATTGAGGACCTTATGCAGGGGGCTGAGTGCTTGGGAGCACAGGGTGGGTGATGTGAGGTCATCCTCCCACTCACTGACCAGGTTGAGTATTATGTGAGGTGAAAACCTGTACCTCCCATACACCTGGTCATCAGGCATCCCAAAAAGGCTGGTTCTGGGTGTAAAAATTCTGGGCCTGACTATCCTCCTCCTCCTTCGGTGGTATCCCATGACAACTGCTGTTAGGAACGGTATATTCATCCTGGCGTCTGTGCTTGTTTGTTGTTTGCATGCACTTTTATGCTGCGCGGGTCCACAAACGCCTGCTTCCTGCTGGCGTACGTGTTTCCTGATTAGCGCGTCTTTTTTTTTGGCGAACGCCTTAGCCCCATTTGATTCCATGAATACGTGTTTTGAACGTGCGTGTGGGCGTTCCGTGCACTTGCCTCATGTACTTCCCCCGTGATGCCCACATTTTCACGAGTTGTTCCCCATTCCGCGTGTCATGGCCCCTGTTCCTCCTACTTTTGTTGTGTGTGCCGCGCTATGTGCGATTTCGCTGTGCGCTTAGCGCACACTGTTTGGAGACGTCTGCGCCAGCATGCGCCATGCAGAAATTTGGTGCAAATCCTGGGATTTCCACGGGCATGGACTTCCATGAATCGCTGTGCGCGGGTTTCACTGCGATTTTTGCACTGGCACTGCGATTCACACGCTTTCGCACGCTTGCGCTGAAAATTTCAGCGCACATTAATTCCAAGAATCGGCCAGCTTCTTTAAACTGCACAGACCAGCCCCCATATTTGAGCAAATGTGAAAAATTGGAATATGGGCATGACGCCCTATGAAAATAGGGTCAAAGGCCTCTCATCACAGAAACTCACCATATTATAGGTGACCTGAGCATTTCAAAGTGGCAGTGTGGCAGCACAAATAATGCAGTGGCCAGCCCCAAGCATATATTAATGTCAGGGCAATGCTCCTACCACTAATGTATGACAGTTTGCCACCACGTATATGGGTTCTGGGAGCGCATTTAGCAGTAGGACAAAAAAACTGAAATGCAGGGGCCCCATATACACCTAGAATTAGGGTAATAGAGAATAGAAAGTCATTCTAGGTCAACTTTTGTAAAATGAAGCTTCCTTAATTCAAGATCATTCGTAACATAAAATACATTGGGCCTCATCACGACCTCGGCGGTAACCCTTAAATCCGGCGGTAGTGCTATTACCGCAGGATTTAAGGGTCTGCCGAATCAGGGCCTCGGCGGATTTCAACCCAGCTCTGAGCTGGTGTGAAATCCACTGAGAATTTGCGTTCATACCGCCGGCGGGAAATCCGCCGACGGTATGAGCGCGAAATTTCCCCTTTCAGCCCAATGGGGAATGGGGCATTCCCGAATGGGCTCAATGGGTAATGGGGACTTCCAAGTCCGCCCAACTCGTGATCCCGCGCTATTAGCGCCAGGGGCTATGGCGGTCGCGCTAATAGCCCTTGCGCTAATACCGCCGGCGTTACCGCCGAGGTCGTGATGAGGCTCAAAGTTTTGAAATTAATCATAGTTCATTTTCGAAAACCACACAGTCAATAAAAGATTAACTGCTTCTTACTATCAACCTAAGTACTGACTACAACAACTAGTGTGTCAAATATACACAGCCAAACTCATTCACTCATATTCAAATCCATGCAAATTCCATAAAAGATACAAATGTCATCAAAAAGGAAACCCACGTCAAGGGCATTTAGTAGTGACAGGTCCTTAATGAGTCTTTTATTTTGTCATTTTAAAAAGAAACAAACATTTCTATCCCTCTTTGAGGGATAGGAATATAAGTGGGACAGCATCAGTGAATAGTGCTGCTGTCCCATTTAAATGAAAATGCGTAAGTGGTTTGGAAATGACCTGTCATGCATTGCCTTGCACCTATTCCAAATAGGCAGAGGGGAATATAACTATGTTCTGCAAATTTCAAAGAACATTCTATTTGTGGATTTGGAATCTGCTTTTTTAAAATTTATTTATGGTTTTTAAGACCTTTACAAAATTCCAATGAATACAAAATTGATATCATATAAAACCTAACAATGATTCTAATACGAACATCCTGATAAAAATGTCAAAGTACAATGGAATGTGCTTTGAAACACGCCCTTGATGGCACAAATGCACCCCTTTAAGAATAGGGTGCATGTTTCTTTTGGTACAATTGATGAAATGTGCATGTGAAACTCTTCTCTTGGGCCCAAAAAGGTTTTAAGAATGTATCCCCTTTTCCTAATATTCACATGGATTTGAAAACATTTTTTAACCTAGTTTGAGCTAAATGTGACACAGATGTATCAAGGAGCCCTGAATGGTTTGAACCAATTCAAACCTTTTCTACAAAATTTTGAAACACCAGTTTAGCCAAGCACTTTAATCATTGCCTATTCCAAGCTTTAAACCTTCTGTGATGAACATATGTTTGAAGGCTCCACCACCACCAGCTTCACAAAACCTTAGTTTTGTCGGTTTTCTGCCATCCATTTCTGACATCTGACAAAATGATGTCCCTGTCTACAGTATGGTAGAAATAATCATTTATTTATTTATTTTAGCCTACACCATGAATTTGTTATCATGCTCTTGTAATGAACGGAAAGGGTCCTGCCATCTGATACTGCATGGCACAGGATAAACTAGCACATTCATTTTCTATGTACAATTATTTTACACCCTGCTGGCAAACCAGCCCACAGAATTATGAGGCTATAGAATGGCGAAACATAAAAGCAATAAACCACAACGTACATGCTCTAGTGCAACTCCAGGTGGCGTCATGATATAAACAGCCAAGACAACAGATATTTTGGAATCATAATTATGGTTTCCTGTTTTCAGTGTATATGTGTTTCCAATTCTGGGGTGTTTTTCCAGTGTTTTCAAAATGTGTGTTTATCGGTGCTTACTCATTGCAGCCCTAAACAAAAATAATTGAAAACTGTGTTATTCCAGTGTAGATTATTATTTTGAAGCATAAACATCATATATTGTGGTGATGCAGCCCTTATCATGTCTTAGCATTCCTGGAGTTGTATTCCTGAATTTATAATGGAACAGGAAAGCTACACATGCAGAACTGCAAGGAAACAAACACAGCATTGATGGGCTCTAGTTTCCTGACACTAGACAAGGTAAGAGCCCACATTCATTTTGCAGTAGACCCTGAGACATGTACTATCCACACATTAAAAAAAGCATTGTGTACAGGAGAGGAAGGGGATGGTATATGCGGACAGTGGCATGTTTATCTCTACATTCATGTTCAAAGCTGCATATAGGACAAAAGGATTTAAACGTCGCATCCTACTTCTGCCTGCATGCCCGGGACCCCGACGAGCCTCACTCATCCCTGTGACATGGAGGCACTTGCCTGGACCCCTCCGGAGGGAGGACACGCACAGGCCCATCACAGGATAGTGCCCCCTGGGTCTGGCCTGCACACCTCACATGGCCCAGTGATCTAATTACAAACAGACTCACGGAACAACACATGCAGGGTGCCTTGTTGCAGTCTGGGAGGCCAAGACCACGGAAGCCTCCACCACCTCCCTCCTCTCAGGGGACTATAGCAGACCATGGTAGGTGCAGGGAACCTGTGCGGACAGGCCCTCAGAAACTGCGAGCAGGGGCAATGCCATTAAGCGGGCACCCCCAATTATGCCCCGAAACCTGCCGTCTGTGGAGGCACATAAAGCATCCCTGCACCAACACAGGAGGTGAACCTACAGTCAGAAATTGAGAGAGGCTGGCAATCCACAAGATTGGGAGCAAACAATAGACCAGATTTGACACTCATTTGAGCACCATTGGAGAGTCCTGAACCCATCCCACGAAGACCAGACCTTGCCCTTCTCAGATCCACTGCTCCAACTACGCTCCCATCTACCAAACAGTTGGGCGAACCCCCGCAAGGCACGGAGTGTGCCCTCCGAGAAATCAACGTACAACAGAAACCCTGTCGCCTCTAACCGGTGAGTCATACCCGACTAGGCGACTTGGGCGTCAGGGATGGGCCCCACCACCCATCCTCCATCATATCTCAAAAGGGCTCACTCGTCCAAGTACTACATAAACTGCCACATGAACGTCAGAGAGAGATTGGCCCCATACCACTTTTCACCACCACCAGATAGCTACTTCTCACTCAGAGTCGCTACGATGACATCACAGAAATCCAAAGCAGCCTCGACTAAAGCGGATGTTGCCGATATCCTCATTGAGATGAGGTGCATGAGAGCAGATATTGGTGGCAAGATTGACAAAATCACCCAGAGGATAGATAAGATAGAGGATATGCTTGAAGAGGTCCAGCATAATCAGTCATCCCTGAACACCCTAGAGACCCAAATGGATGTACGCATTGCTGAACTTGAGGCCAGAGAGGAAGAGTTTCACCTAAAGATTGATGACTTAGAAAATAGGGAGCGGCGCAATAATATACGCATTTTTGGCATTCCAGAAAATGAAGGCGAGACTGAGACAGCTCTGAAGAGAACTCTGCATACCTTAATGAAGTCGTTATTCAATGATGACTCGGTTGATGAGCCCAAAATTGACCGCGTCCACAGAACTGGTGGAAAGCCAGGTGGTCCTACAACGGTGCTAGCCCGATTCCATAACTATGCAGACAAAGCCAGGGTCCTGGAAAAGGCCAGACACACCGCACAAGAGATGCTGGGCACGGCGAACCTCTCCATCTATCAAGACCTATCCTCCCTCACATTGGCAATGAGAAGAAAATGTCTTCCTCTCACCAAAATGTTGAAAGAAAAAGGTGTGAGATATCGCTGGGGATACCCCTTCTCACTCACCTTCGAGTGGGAGGGTAACGCCATAAAACTAATCTCTGAAAATGACATTCCGAACTGTGTTGCCGACCTGTTAGAGACCCATGAAGAAGAACCAACTAGAGTGGGAAAAGGCCCGACACTAAGGAATGGCACACTAAGGGTCCGCGGAGAAAGAAGATTTACGATTCTAGGAAATATAGGCGGGTGAACACCTCCCGGGACACCGAACACTGAATTTGCCTTGATCTTTCAGTTGCTTTTCCATGGGTGCACCAAAAGACGGACATTTAGCTGACCGAAGGCCACCGTCAACTACGAATCAACACACACCAATTGACAGTGGATGAGGGTGAGACTTGCACCCCCCTTTACCCCGCCCAAACTGAAGCAGATGACATACCTCAGAACTGGCCATGGGTAAGGTCACACCTATATGATGAGAGCCAATGCACTTTAATTGGCATTCGGGAGGGGGGAGGAGGCCGGGGTTCGCAGGCCATCGGGACGAAGGAGGGTCATGAGAATGTGATGAAAATTAACATAATACCAACGATCGCCCATGTGCTGACTTAGCGGGAGCCTGATATCGGGCTCGCACAACCAAGAACCCAAGTTTGAATATAGTTCAGGTTGTTAACATGCTCTTGAAATGTAGGGTAGTTGGGGGTTCATTGTTAAGTTGTATTAATATACAGATGGGACTGTTCGTTGTATGGTTCCCGTTGGTGGTCCGAGAACGACTGGGTGAATATAACCCAGCCGAATCAGAGGCCGTGGGGTATAGGGGGTGGGGAGGGTGGGGAAACACAACCCAAAGGGAAAAATGGGATGGAACAGTATATGTGGGGATGGGTGATGGAGATATCTCTGAAACTACAGACTGCAGAGCACCCAGAATATGTAGCGGTCCTGCCAGGACCACACAAGATACGGCACATTCGCAAAACATCAGACACACGGCTCGAACCTAGAGCTAAGATAATGAGACAGACGCACTTATCGGGATACTCTTCACATGAAAATAACAGTGGCAACAACACTTAGAAGTCACAAGGCCTAAATTCCCCCACAAAACGCTCTATAGTGGCGAGAGAATTTAAGAGGTCCAGCACTGATATCATGTTCCTGCAGGAAACGAAATATCAGAAAGGGGATGAGAGAAAGATCCCCAGCAGCTTGGTGGGGCATACATTCTGGAGTTCGGGTGATCTGAAAAAGGCTGGGGTTGGGGTACTGATCCAAAAGAGCCTCCGCATGAAGATCCTGAATTCCTGGTCCGACACAGAGGGTAGAGCCCTGGCAGTAAAGGGATCCATTAAGGACACAATTATAACCATAGCCACAATTTATGCACAGAACCAAGGTCAAAAGAGATTGCTCCTTAAAATGACTGAATGGTTGTTTAACAGATCACAAGATCACACGATACTTGGGGGCGATTATAATACATGGATGAATAGCGCCATGGATAGGCAAACCTCACGAGACACCTCCCAACCTCCTCAGACAAAAAGAGTATGCAGACATCAAAATGACCCTTGCCCTATATGGCCTTTCGGATAGCTGGCGCCACCTACATCCAGCGGACAAAGGATTCACCTTCCGCTCCATCCCTCATGACACACTTACAAGGATAGATTATGTATTCCTCTCTGAGGGCCTAATGAAAATACTCCAGACCGCAGACATACATCCCATTGCATGGTATGACCATGATATGGTCGTGGTGGACCTGGACTGGAATGGCCTTGCCCCACGCAACAAAAAGTGGAGATGCAATGAAACATTATGCTCTGATGTGGTCTTCAGGGAGTAATTGGAAAATGAAATCAAACAATTTTTCATAACTAAATACACAGGTGAAGTAGCAAAAGTGAATGTATGGCAAGCAGCTAAGGCCACTTGGCGAGGGATCCTAATCAGAGAAGGTGCCAGAAAGAAGAAGGAACACACTCTAATGGAGACTAACATCAAAATGAAACTAGACACAGCAGAGAGTTCAGCACAGACATCCCCACAAAGCAGAACCATATACCTTGCTGAAGCCAAGGAAATTAGAGAGGAGCTTGAAGCCCTTGAAATAGGCAAGGTTACCCAGACCTTACAATATTTGAAACAAAAGTATTATGAAAAGGAAGACAAAGCTGACTCCCTCCTTGCGGCAAGGCTTTGTGTGCAAAGGGCAGAAAGATGGGTAGACACAATAGAGAGGACAGATGGCACCCTTATAGAACCAATAGAATCTTCCCCAGAAGGAATACAAGAAGCATTCGCCTTTTTTATGAAGACTTATACACCAATGACCCACCTCCCCCACCAGGGAGCGTAGAAGCTTACCTCAAAGAGGCCGGCATCCCTGCACTGTCACACTCTGAAGCTGAAGCTCTTGATGCACAGGTCACTGGAGACAAAGTCTCCGATGCCATCAAACGTCTTAAGTTAGAGAAGGCACCAGGGGATGATGGCTTCACCCCCGGCTTCTAAAAAACTTTCACTGCGTTTCTTACCCCCTTCCTGGTGACCCTATTTAATGACATCTTTGAGACAGGCCAAGTACCCCCAACGTTTGCCCAGGCCCTTCTAACGGTCATCCCAAAAGAAGGCAGAGACCCAAAACACTGCGGGTCGTATCGCTCCATATCACTTCTCAACATAGACGCCAAAATATATGCCATAGTAATCGCGGCCAGGTTAGAAACACACCTACCACAGTTAATACACACAGACCAAGTCGGCTTTGTGATGGGTAGACAGGGAGCGGACATGATGAGAAAAACCTTGCATTTGATATATGAGGCACAAGGGAGGTGTGACGACCCAACTCTCCTGTCACTTGACGCCGAAAAGGCCTTCGACAGATTAAACTGGGGGTTTTTGGAGAGGGTTCTGGTCTGGATAGGTATTGGACCCAAACTCTGTCGCGCCATCAAAGCAATTTACTCATCCCCAAGACCTCTGTGGCAGTGAACGGTGGTTATTAAAGATGGCTTTCATTGGAGAGGGGAACAAGACAAGGCTGCCCCCTGTCCGCCATACTATTTGTACTATCCCTCGAACCGATGGGGCAGAGGCTGAGGCTTGACAAAAGGGTGGAGGGTATTGCAGTAGGGGACCAAGAATACAAATTAGGTCTATATGCGGATGACATCCTCCTGCACACAACCAACCCCCTAAGTTCGATACCGGCAGTTATAGGGATAATCGAGGAATATGGCCAACTGGTGGGTCTGAAAATTAACACAGGGAAATCGGTCCTCCTCCCGCTCGACAAGAGTAGGGACTCAGAGGTGGAGGGATTTGCACCCTTAGGGATGAAGGTCAGTCTCACCACGCTGCGTTACTTGGGCATCAATGTGACCCGAGACTTGGGTGACCTATTTGAAGCCAACTATCCCCCGATATTACACACAATTCAAAAAGATATTGAGAAGTGGACAAAGCTCACCATCTCATGGATGGGCCGCTTGAACACAATTAAAATGGTCATCTTGCCAAAGTTGCTCCATTTGTTCCAGATGCTCCCTATCCAACTACCCAAAGAATTATTTGCAACCACCAAAAAAGTCCTGCACACCTTTCTATGGCAAAACAAAAAACCCAGAGTCCCCGCTGCTCTACTCCACCTTAGGAAGGATAATGGTGGGGTAGGCCTCCCAGACATTGAGCTCTACTATAGGGCATCCCAACTACGAGTGCTGATCCCACACGTCAGGCAGCAAAAAGAACCCCAATGGATAGGTCTAGACAACTACCACCTCCGACCATTCATTGTGGGAGAATGGTTATGGGTACCAGGACCCCAATTACGCAACAGCATTAAAAACCATCCCATTCTTAGGACCATATGGGCTATATGGAAACCAAACAAAGAAATGAAAGGAATCACAACATGGCCCTCCCCCCTATCACACTTATGGGCACCGGTGTTCGGGACGATATCCCAGATCCAGGCAGTTTTGACTCTTGGTATGACGCAGGACTTGAAAGGGCAGGGCAGTTATGGAGGAATAACACATTCATCACCACCCAAGAGCTGGAGGAAGCCCTAGGCCTAGGTCCACTCTCAGTGTTCCAATATCTAAAGCTGAAAGGTGTCATGACACGAGAGGTCTGGAGGGAAGCTCTACAGAGAGATCTTACTCCATTCGAGACAATTCTGGACTCCCGCTTAGGTTCCAAGGGCCTTATAAGCGCAATGTACACAGCATTAGTTGAAGTTAACACAACCCCCTCAGCCACATTAAAGCACAAGTGGGAAACAGATCTCGGCAGACACCTGTTCCCAAAGACATGGCTCAAGATATGTAGGATGACCTCAAAAACCCCTATCTCATGTCAGTATAAATTACATGGGATCAATCTATTATATAGATGGCAATACGACCCACTTAGACTAGCTAGAATGTATCAGGATGTAAACCCATTCTGTTGGTGGGTCTGTGGCCAGAAAGCAGACTACTGGCACATGTAGTGGGGGTGTAGGGCGGTCCAAGCATATTGGGACGAAGTCCTCAGCTGGATTAAAGAGCTTGAAGGGGAGGAGAGGGAGAAGCAACCACTCATGATCCTATTTAGTCTAGTGGAGACGGAAGAACAAATAATTAAGGTACCCAAAATGACACATGGGCTCTTGTTGGCAGCGAGAGCCTGCCTCACAACTGTCTGGAAAAGAACAAGTCTACCAACGAAAGCCGAGTGGATCAATGTCTCCCGTAATATTTTCAACATGGACAAACTGACAGCGGCCATCCACGGGGACCACACTTCCATTGATAATGAATGGTCTGAGTTACGAGCCAAGTACATTACGTAAAATACCAAGTGTGCAACACGACATGACTGAACGCCATTATATTGATTTGCCCGTAATGTCAACTCCGATTTTGAATGTCACAAGAAGTGCAGACGTCTTAGCATCTGATTCCGTCTAAGAACTCCTTTGCCGGATTACAATAATCTTTTCTGTTTTCCGTAACCATGAGGTTTGTAGGGTGGTGGGAGGCGGGTGAGGGATAAATCGTGGATACTTGGTACCACGAGCAATTGTAATGCAACTTTTCTTCTTTCTCCCTTCTCTCCTTTATTCTTTTCTTTTCTCCCTTCCCGCTTCCTTTTCCTTCCCTCCCCTTTCTTTTTCTTCCTCTCACCTTGCAATTGCCATGTCACTTTATTATGTTTGTATTGAAAACCGCAATATCCTTGTTCAAAACCAATAAAACCAATTTTCCCCAGAAAAATGTTATGGGGAATATATCATATGGCCTATTTGAGTTTAAATCAAATTGAGGTAGACAAATGTCTGAAAATGTTCAATAGATACATTGATGACCTTGTTTTTCATTTTCATTTTAATACAGGAATCGACATGTAGCAGGTTCGTTTCTGCCATCTAGTGGCTATGTTTGGACATTTTCTAATAAAACCCTAGAAGGAAACATTCCATTCGGGGGCAGAAATCATAATAAATCAGATTTTAGTGAAATCCAAAAATGCCTAATCATAATTAAACTCTTGTTTCTAATTCAAACGTTCTCAAAACTATTCAAAATCTGGTGATATATAAAATACAACTTATACTCAGGCAAACAGGCTTCTTCATTTTGACTTCCAGGAGTATTTTCAATGTCAAGCCCATTGTAATTCACTGAGGTAATTCAACCTTTGTGATCAACTGGGAACAGAAGAGTGCTCCAAGCTGTGGAATAATGAACTTTGCCTTTGTCAAGACTGCAATCCATATCATACCTCTTAATACTTAGTGTCAAAGTTACAGCATGTGGCAGTGTAACTCTTTTTTTGATTATATGGAACAATATGTGTTATCAATGGGTAGGAGTGGACTTAGTTACACTACAGATGCCATGATCCATTGCAGCTAGCACCAGTCATTCACCTGAAAATCAGGAAAACTTTATCGAATCATTTTTAACTGGCACTTTTAAGTTGAAATATTTCCTCCTATCTAACAACACTAACTGTAGTCCATACAAGAGGGTCTGTGGCTGACACCTTTGAAAGCATGATATCAGCACAAATCACAAAGCCAGATTGCCATGCAAGAGTGGGAAATATGAACAACAAACGTGGAGCCTTCTTTGGAGTACAGCACAACCCTGGCCATAGTGTGGCAGAGCTTCTCACTTAGTTATTTTCAGCTATAAGAACATCATACAGGGTGGGACTTCCTATCCTCACATCTGTCAACTGGAAAAAAGTGACCCAGTATACTCATTTTATGTGACTTTGTCAATTTCTGTCTGATGGAAGCCCTGTGCATTGATGCCTGGAGTATTAGGACATGTTAGCTGTGATGATCCTGGCTTCTTGATGGCATGGTTTGAAGATTTACCAGCCAAAGTTGTGCTGCCTGCGCTAATCCTACCTCAGTGGTGCAAGAAACATTAACATTGTGCCCCAAGGTGCTGTGTCAGAAACACAAAGGGAGGAACAGAATGTTCCCACCATTTGGGGGTGCAAGCAAATCTATTGTTCAGAATATGCAATTTGATGGCATTGTCTACAGAAACTAATTTTCTCCACTGTAAAGAATCTATCAACTCACTTCAAGGACATTGAAGTATCGCCAGTCGCGGACTGTGGTATGCTCCTTTTTGAGGGACGAATTTGCTCACAAACCTATCAACTATAGCATGGGCCATCTGTAATTTTGTTTGAATGACAATTACCTTTCTGCAAACCACATCTATTACTCAGAGGACCATCTTCAAGAGAACCAAATAGAAGAGACCACTAGTATCACCTGGGAAGCACTTCCTGATTTGACTTCTCACAGCAACTGTTTCTGTCCGCAGTCTATTCACCAACTTGTATACTTTTCCCACACAAGCATATATAAAGCCATCCTCATGATTCTAAGTTCCTGCTCCCGCTTGAGAAAATTGAAATGTATAAATATTTCTAAGCTAAACATCATCAGTAGGCCCAAACTCTATTGCACAATAAGATGTATCCTAGTCTATTCTGACCATAGATGCCCTCTTGCTAAACAAAATACCCATAACGTATTGTTACATTTTTTGTAGGGGTGCATAGTTAGTGAAGGTTTATATGCTGAATGAGCCCAGGTTAAAAATAGACAAAAGCAGGAGATTGCACTATATATTAGCTCTTTAGACTGGCCTTGACTCTGTCAACCATTCTATAATTCTGTGCACTCTGCCACCTGTGAGTTCAGTTGCTAGCACTTAAGTGGATAAACTCATTGCAGTCCGAGTGCATAAAGATAGATTACGTCCACCGATACACCTTTTGCTGTCTGCCTTTACAAATGAATACACTTAAAGTATAATCTTAAAGGCCAGAATTCCGTTAAGTGCTAAGGGCATGTGTGTTTGTCCTGAATTCCCATAAGGAACCATTGCAGGCTCTGCCCACTCCCGTTAAAATATTAGGACTTGAAGTTGCAGCAGTTGCCACTGAGATTAGGACCAGCTCTGATCATGTCTTAAAATGCATGATACCTTTAAGCAGTGGCTGCAATTTTAACTGTGTGTTATGTGCAGCAGAGGTGCCCGGAGACCCAGTGGCAACTTCCGCGACAGGGGCAGTAGAGCTGGAGAAGCGTGCTAGAAGTTTGGATACAACCTGTCCCACCCTGCAGAGTGTCCAGCGGTAGGCAAATCTTGTGGGTGGTACGGCCTTGCTGACCACTACGCACGGGTGTGCAAAGCATCTCTGCCAGTAATGGTACCCAGAGGCCCGGTGCGCTCTGGCTTCCTTCGACAATCTCGCCCGCCCAATGTGGCCCAGGCCGACCAGGGGGGAAGGTGCACAGGTGGACAAGGAAGAGGAAGAAGAGGTGGAGAACATCGTCTTTGTGTCGAGTGTGGAGGCCCTCAGGTCTTAAAGCAGGCGACAACCACAATTAATTGTTGCAGTGAATAGGTCTCCTGTCCCGGGGCTGGTAGACATGGGTGCGTCTGTCAACGTGACGGTCCAAGGACATTATGATGCCATTGACAGCCCACCAAAGCTGGCCAGGCCCAGAGCTCGTAAAGTTACATTCGGAGGGTCCGAACCAATTTCCCTGGACAGGGCGTTAGTGGCCAAGGTAGAGCATGCTGGGTCAAGGATCACAGCACGATTCTATGTGACACCGGACAGCACCAACACGCTGCTAAGCTGTGCAGTGGCGCAGGCCCTGGGCATAGTGAGTTTTGCTTACTCTGTGTACTTGGAGGATATTCACGACCTGTTAGACAAGTACTCTCGCCTATTCCAGGGGATAGGTCAGATGGCTGGTGATTTGGTGAGTTTACACATCAATAAGTCAGTGCAGGCCATCTCTCTGAAACACTGTACAGTGCCCTTACACCTGAGAGACCTAGTGGACAAGGAGCTGGACAATTTAGTAAACCTGGACATCATCAAAAAGGTTGAAGGTCCCACACCATGGGTGTCCACTATTGTGGTTGCAAGAAAGCCCAAACAACCCAACTCAGTAAGAATATGTGTCAACATGAGGCTTGCCAACAAGGCCATATGGAGGGAGCGACACCTAATACCGACCATTGATGACATTATTACTGAGCTGCAGGGGGCTTGCTTCTTCTTGAAGCTTGACCTCATGGCCGGGTATCACCAGGTCATTCGTCCTGCGCAGGCCCGTAACTGTTGTGACTGATCATAAGCCTCTGATCCCCATTTTGGCTGGGTCGTCATCAAAACCACCGGCGAGAATTGAACAGTGGATGCTCGCACTGCTTGAGTACGGGGTATCGCTGGTGTACAATGCGGCAGACTACCTGTGCCGCCACCCGGGGAGGAGTAGCGGAGACGCACCAGACGCATGTGCAGAGGAATCAGACGACCATGTGCAGATGGTGGTGGAAGCAGCAACCCCGTACACCTTACCACTAGAGAATCTGGAGGCGGCAGCTGGCCAGGATGAGTGTTTTCGCATCCTAAAGACCGCCATGCAACAGGGATCGTGGAACAGTGTGCTTGAATCCCTGGCGGGGCGCACACACGAAGCCAAAGAGGTGCTGGCAAAGCTGTGAAAGGTGAGGGAAGAACTATCATTCTCAGCCACAGGGCCCCTGCAGAGGGGCGACCAGATCATTGTCCCTCAGACCAAGATCCAGGAGGTAATCAGTATGGCCCATCAGGGACATCAAGGAGCTGCGAAAATCAAGGCCCGACCACGCCTCAAAGTGTGGATCCCCAAACTGGAGCGGCGGGTGGATGAGCATATGGCCGCATGGGTCTGGTGCCACGCGGCTTCCCCTGCACAATGAGAGCCCACTATCAAGCTGATGCCCAGAGGCACGTGCCCGTGGGAGGTGGTACATGCAGACTTTGGGTCCACCATGCAGGTTACCCACTTCCCGGTGGTGGTGGACAAATACTCCAAGTATCTGGAAATTGAATTCTTCGAGTGGGTGGCCTTTGAGCATGTGGTGGTGGCCCTAGAGAAAGTCTTCGCCTCTCACGGTTTCCCCCATACCCTGTGCTTGGACAATGGGGCACCCTTCCAGGGTGAGCGGTTCGCTGAGTTGATGGACGGGTATGGGGTTCAACATCAGTAGATCACACCGCTCTGGCCAAGAGCCAATGGGGAGGCGCAAAGACTAATGAGGACTCTGAACAATACCTTCCGCATAGCGCAAGGCCAAAGCTGGTGTCTGAGAAGAGCACTCTACAAATTTCTGTGGGTCTACTAGTCCACTCCCCAAACATCTACAGGGGTGGCCCCAGCGCAAGCACTATTCAAACGGTGCCCAAGGGGACTGCTGCCAGAGGTCACAGAGAAAGAACCAGGGGTCATTGACGACCAGCAAGTTCAACGTGATCGCCATCTGAGGACCGAGCAAGAGAACACTAGGAGAGGACTCTGGACCCAACACCTGGTCCCCGGGAATGAGGTGTTGATTTGAAATAGGCACCCCCACGGAAAGCTATCCCTGCCCTATGAACCAGAGCCGCTGGATGTCGTAGCCGTAAAAGGCTTGATGGTGACAGCCTCCGATGGCAGATCATCAGTCACACAGAACGGGAGCTTTTTCAAGAGACTGGAGGAAACGAGGACTGACATAGCACAGGATCAGGAAAATGTGGAGGTTCCCGATGCGGGTGGGGGTTTTGGACCCTTACCTCCGTCTCCCACCGAGGGGATGCCGGCTGAGGGGCTTCCCATGCCGGAGGAGAGCAAGAGGTACCCCCTGAGGACAGGGCGAGGGAAACATGTTTGCCTGAGTGACTACATGTTAGGACAGGTATCCTGAAAGGTATCCTACTATTCTGGTAGTCATAGGGGTACCCAGGGTGGCTGTTATTAAAGGGGTACCATTGTGTGATGTGTTATGGTTTCTTTGGTTGATATGTTTGTTTGTTGTGTGATTTTGATAAAGTAATTTTGTTGTCCTCATGAAAAAGGAGGAGTGTGGTGCTGCCCCTTTAAGGGATGTAGCACTCAGCCGCGTGCATTATAAATAAAGATGGCATTCCCGGCCGCGTCAGTGCGACTGGGGAGCCCGAACACTAGAGACGTCTGCTGGCTGAGTTTGTGGGGGTGCTGGCGACTCACGGGCATCGCAAGGGGCGCAGACCAACCCCCAACAGGTAGTATCCCCATTAGCAGATCTGGTCTTGTGTGGCCTGCTGCAGCATCTGGTTTGTGGGGGTAGTATACGTGATGTAGATTGTCATGAGATACAAAGAGCTGATAAACATACAAGTTCTGGGGTGAAAAGGAGCAACGCTGGGGGAGGACCCGAGAGAGTGCCATTTCAGCAGCTGATACATCTTGGTAAAAGATGGTATGGTGTTATTCATATTAGAGCAACACTGAATATACAAATAACAAAACCTGCTCAATTTGAATTTTAGCAACACAATCTACGCATCTTGTTCAAATCAATCACCTCAACATCTCCATTTCAAATGTTGTTTTCAGCAGCAAAGTCATAAGATCCCAGTTTTTCCTGCTACTCAACGTTATGCATTCGTTATGCTAATTCCAAGAACATTTGCATTTTTCCTCAAAGCCGTGCATTGCCATTTCTAGGAACAATTATTTTTATAATGTAGATTCTTAGAATTTGCAAGTCTGTGCATTGATGTAGATAATAAGTGTGAAGCCTGGGGACATCCACCTATTCTATTGACCATGAAATAAAGCATTAAAGATGAGAGTATACTACTTTCATTGTTAGATTAACCACTTGAACGGTCAAAATTGGCTTCCACTTTCAGTAACGTCTTGTCTTCTGGTAATCAATGGAAGTGTTTTCTCTTGTAGAGTGCCATCATTTATTGGTAGTTTGGGGAATGTAGCACATGTGATTGCTGCTTCAAATCACTGCCATCTATTTTGCTTCACATGTGATCCAACCAAAGTGGTGCTTTGAAACACAATGCTGTTGTATAAAGCACCTTGCATATGCTCAATAAATAAAATGTGATTCAACCAATCTGTCTAGTGGCGTTCAGAAAATCAGTGTGGCTTCATACTGTTCTCATTTTAGCAGCTGGTTGCTTGTGAATGTTACCAATCAGAATCAAAACCAATCTAAAAGCCTACCTCCTCGCCTCTGAGTTACCCCCTTTACCTACCTCTTGTCTGCCTGCTAGCTAACATTTTTCCCTCGCCTCTAACCTGCCTCTGTCTCTCACTTCCTCAGCCTCCATTCTAGCACTTTACCCATCATGGTCACGAACCGAGCACAGCTGGCCGTACCGCCTACCTGCACTTAACAATGTGCAATGTTGGTTGTCCTTAATCTATGTCCACTTATGTATTGTCCATGTTGACAGTTCCGTTTACTGCCCTCCACTACCGGGTCACAATCTTCCTCAAACCATTCTAAAAAGGCCATGCTTCCCATCAGATCTGATTTTGTATCTATTGTACATTCGTTTGTGATCAAAAAAGCACTGTTCCTCCTGTATATAAATAAATAAATACTTTTTTTACATCACTGTGTGAACATTGTTCCTCGAATTTTCCATAAAGATGTTTCTGACACAAGTACAATGACCTAACTTTGCGCCAAAGGATGACACATGCAAGTTCCTGTGATACTAAGTCGAATAGCTATTACCAAAGGTTCTTTGTTCTAACACAGATGATGTGGGAGATGAACCTTCGTATGGTAGTCTTCCAGCAAAGAAGCAGGAGCGGAGCCACTGTATCCATTAGCGATATACCACGTCAGCTCATGTGGGCCTGGCAAGCAGAGTGTGGAAAGTTGTATCGATCCTAACCCTCTACGGCAAGATTCGGTACACTGGAGTGGGGATGGCAGGGGGAGAACAGTGATGGCCATGTGGCTAATCAAGGTGTGGATGAGGCACGGGGTGAGGAGGGCACACATCCGGGGGTGGATCATGACCAGGGCTGGTGCAAAGTTGGAGGACGTTATTGCACACTGTGATGCTAGGCAGGATGTCATTAAGGAGGGAGCGGATGGAGTGGGATGCCAGGTAAGCAGTTCTCTCTGTCAGGGAGTGAGTGCAAGTTCTCCTGTGATGTGGGCCAGTTATTCAACTCTGGGTGGCTTTGAGAGCTTGTTCAGGCATGTGGGGGGGGTGGCTTCTAGCATCATCTGGGAGAGGTTTGTGGCGTGGCCTGAAGGCATGTGTTTGGGAGGTTGGGGATATGGGGAAGTTGATATGGGAATAATAGGCATAGACTGTGGCAGTGGGTATGTTTTGGCAGTTTAAAGTTAATGTTCCAATGAAGGCTGGTGAGGGGGGGGTGAACCCAATGTAGCATATTCAGCGCTGGAGTGATGTGGTCCCTTCGTGAGAGTTTGATGAGAAGTCTGGTAGCTGTTTTCTGCATACATTGCAGTTTCATTAGTAAATATTCTGGCATTCCAAGATACGATGAGAGAGATGATGGCCAGTGTTTTGTGCGTGAAGGAGAGGATGATAGAATATTTTTGATTGTGTGTAGTTGGAAGAAGCATTTCTTGATTATCGCGTTTACCTGTGGTTCTTAGGATAGCTTGTTGTCCATTAGGATTGCAAGGTTTTGGACGATTTGGTGTGGTGTGGGTGTTGTTCCTAGCTCTGTGGGCCATGGTATGTAATGGCTGCTTCCTTGGTTTTTGGATCTGATCATGATTTCCACGTTGCCCGGGTAGACTTTGAGGCTGTTAGTGTTCATCCATTCATATTTTGTTTGGGGGATTGGAACCATGGTGTACGTTGGCGCTAGATCAGATATTTACCTGTTTTCATTACTGGTGTGATATGCATCCTAAGTGACAACTATTGCTAACTAAAAAGTACAATTGACCAATTGGCACATTAAAGACAACTTTTTTCAAAGCCTAAATGGTGTCAAAGATTATTGAAGAATGAATCAGAGTACTCCTAATGAAAACATGTAAATACCTGATCTAGCGCCAACGTACAACAGGGTTCCAATCCCCCAAACAAAATGTACATTCCCAGAACTGGGACTGAAGGAGCTCTGTCCTTTTGGAACCCCTCATACAGGCAGCTGGAGACATAACATCAACCACAATTTACAGACAAACCAAACTAAGTAAGCTAGCGCAGAGATCCACAGTTCCACTAGGCTCCAACCCCATGACCTAATTCATCCATTCATAGAATTCTTTGAGGCACTCTGTTAGTGTTGTGTTCTCTGCTTGTAGATCTTCGGATTTTTAGATGATTGGGGCGTCATCCGCATAGTTGTAGCAAGTGAAGCCATGCCTTTCGATTATATTGATCAGTGGAGTCATGTAGATGTTGAAGAGGAGTGGGGATCGGAAGGAGTGTTGTGGTACTCCACAGATGGAGTCCACCGGTGCGGATTTTAATGGTTTTATACATACTTCTTCTGTTCTTTCAGACAAGAAAGATTTAATCCAAAGCAGTTCTGTATCAGTGATCCCTATTTCTTCCAGTCTCTTGATGAGGATGTTGTGGCTGACTGTGTCGAACGCAGCAGAGAGGTCGAGTAGTATCAGTGATGAGTTTGTGTTGGAGTCTGCCTTGGTCTTTAAGTCGTCCCAAAAAGAGAGATGTGTTGCCTCTGTCCTTCAAATGGGTCTGAAGCCGACTTGTGCCTGGTTCAGCAATTGTTGATTTTATACGTGTTCCAGTGTTTGTTCATAGACATAGGTCACTAGTAGTTTTGCTAGATAGAGGATGCTCAATATCGGTGTGTAGTTGGCGAGGTCTTCCACATCGCCCATTGTACCCTTAAGAAGTGGTTTGATGTACACTGATTTGAAAGCCTGCGGTGCTCTCCCCATTTAGAATGACTGGCTGAAGAGCTTTATGTGGCATTCTGAGAGTGTGCCCTGTGTAAGGATTGATTTATAGATGTCCGTTCGAGAGGGGTCCATCGGGGAGCCTGCTTTGGTGCTTTGTTTCACCATCTTGAATATAGAATATGTGTGACTCTGTTGGGCTTCAGTTCCCAGTCAGCTGGGCGTGTCCTGGCCCTCTTTTCTATCTTTTTCAGAAAACTTGTTTTCTTCTCCTCTTTTCTCCTGCTTAATACATATTCTCCCAACTTTCTTTTCTTCAGGAGTCTTAGTCTCCACTGCTTCCTTCTTGCCCAAGCACATTTCCGGCTCCTTCTCTGAAATCTCTTGTGTAGGATCACTTTCTCTCTTCCTTTAATTTCTTCTTGCTATTTATAGTGCCAACATCTCTTGATTTTTGCCATTGCTGTGTGTTCACGTGCTGTACACCATAATTCATATTTTGCGGTTTTTGGCTTGTTTCAAAGTGTTTTCCATTTGCTCCTCGGGATTTCTTCTGATCCGCATCAGCCATTGCAATTTTCCATCATTGGAAGTGTCTGGGCTTCGATTCCCATCCTGCGGCAGGAGGAAGTAAAAGTGATTTTTGTAATAAAATGGTGGCCTGCATTCTTAATTGCTGAGAAGGTTATGGCATTGTTGGAATCGAAATAATATTATGCCTCCTATTGTAGTGTTTGAATGTGTGTTGGCCTACGCCAAGTTGTCTAAAATATCGTGTAAATAGATTCCGCGGCAATGTCTTGACCTTAACGAAAACTGTGTAAGTCGCCATCTTGGATTTAGCCGCCATTTTAGGTTCTCTTGTAATGTGGAAGTCACCCTGAACGTCAAAATGGAGGCTGAATGACATTCCGAGTGAGATTCTGGCCGTTGTGACCTCCGCACACATGAATAAATAATATGCCTGCAGGCCACTTGCTGGGGTCGCGAACTGAGACCTTGTCCTATCCCTGACCTATGTGTAAATGAACAACTGTATCAGCGGAACTGATCAAAATGCATATATTATGGGATTGACCTGGCAAGAAACCCTAGACCTGGTCTTAAGAATGGTTAACCCGCGAGGGGGTTGGCCAGAGCTGGATAAAGAGTATAAAAGCACGAATATCCCAATGTACGGTCTCTCTCACTAACGCAGTGAACTCTCGTTGAAGTTCTTTATGTTACTCTGAGAGCCGAATAGTTATCCGTTTGTCAATTGACTGTTTGGTAATTGTTGTAGCTTTTAAATAAAGCACTTTGTATGTTCTTTGTAACCTGTGTTGTTGTGTTTCCTTTGGGCTTCCCGGCCTCATATCAATTTCTTTGTTTCACAGTTGGTGCCCGAATAGGGACCCTCAAGATTGATGCCAGTTCATTGAAGGTTGACGCAGACTATCGAACCGGGATCGGACGGTGTGATTCTGCGGGCCCGACCGATTGAGACGCGATACCTTGGCAGCGCTGCACGATCCGATCCTTGGACGATAGTCATGTGGTCTGACACGGCATCTTGACGAGGGTCCATTTTTGAGGCGGGAATATTTGCCCAAACCACCAAACACAAGGTAAAATTTGTTAGGTAAGTTCTTTGATAAACCGTACTGTCCTCCTTAGGTTTGGTCAGGTGCAGTCGTGACCCGGCTCTTAATTTAACCCTGACAATTTGAATTTGGCGTATTGTATCTGCAGACACAATTATTGACCAGGTAACACCAATTTTTTGTGAAATGCCTGGGAAATTGTCTAGCTGCTTTAGGGCTCTGTTCCGCAGCGATCGACAATCCTTGGAATTTAGCCGCCCGGCACCACAGGAGGGGTCGCCGGCATGTACTATGTACTGTAAGTATGGCATTGGAAGTATAGTATTTAATGATATTTGGCACAGACAGACCAGACATGCCTCCGAATTTCAGTGGCCAATCAACAGTAGTTTTGAGATCCCCCGTATTGAATACTTAGAATCAATCTTGCTAAAAAAGAAGGCTAGACCTGCAGCCTTTGATGTTTTACAGAATTGGAAAAAAGAAGCGTTACAGCAGCTTAAAAGTAGGGACAAACATGCACGCCGTCATAAAACAAACGCCGAAAAAGCGTTGTTACATGATAAAGAAAAACATTCAGAATCAGTTAAAAATATGGAGCTTTTTCACTTGGAATTCAGAAAATTTACCCCTCTAAAGATTTCCATGTTTCCGAGGAATTTATTGAGAAATTGTTAAACGAACGCAGGCCTGATGCCTCAGCGCTACCTCCGTGTGTTCCTATTTTGGGCACTATGCCCATTTCTGCTGTTGTTCCTGCTGTTATTCCTGTTCCCCCTGTACAACCTATTGTTCCTAGTCCTCTAGTTGTTGTTCCTCCACCTATTGCACCGCCCCTTCCTTCTGCACCAATAGTTGCACCTTAATTAAATTTACCTACACCTCCGCTCCCGAGTGGCCCCGTATTGACTGAAGTTGATCCAGGTGCAGGATCGAAGATCGTCACTCGTAATACTGTTTCTACAGATAACAGGAATTGTTTGCATGGGCTAAGCATTGCATGGAGAAAGGTGATCAAGTTAATGTTTTTTCCACATTATCTAATTTGAATAGTTTTCCAGAGAAAAATGTTTTTATCAAAGGTTTGGGGACTCATTAATGTGTGATGTGGGGTAGATTCAAAATTTGGATCTTCCACAAGGAGTGAGAGATCTGAATGCTTTGGCACTTTCGAGGGACACAGAGCAGAAAGTATATGGGCATGTTGAAAAATTGTTTGAGTTTAGGAAAGACTTTGAAAGGTCACGAGATGAGGATAACGAAGACGATAGAATATATGTACAGAAGCGGTTCCTTCCGTGTCGTAGATCGGCACCCGAGGAAATACGAATTTGTACTAAAGATGCGGTTCGATGGATCTCGGATTCATCAATTCCGCCAGATGAAGTATATGACACGTATAGTCATTATACAGTAGAAATGCAAAGAAAGGTAATTCAGGTAATGGTACAGTACCTGCAAGAATAATGTGTAAGAAAGAAGGTTAGTTGCCCCATAGAATTATTGGGGATTTGTAAAAGGGCTTTTTCGCCCGATACTTCTACAGCTGCCTTAGCACTCGACCTGGCTCTATTGCTTAGTAAGCGGCCGGAGGTACCTATATCTCAGTTGCCTATGAGAGAGGTTCCTCCGACCTTTGTCCCAAAAGTTGAGATCCCCGCCAACGCTGGGACTGGTGCCCCTGCTGTGGATATCCCTGCACATTGTGTATCGCAATTTGTTCACGTCCCGTTTTCACGACAGGAAGTGAACACAATTAGACAATCAGTTCCCGATATCAGAAAAAAAACCCGACGGGGTTTTATAAAGAAATAGAGTCCGTCTTGAAGTCCTCTGTGTTCACCTTGAGTGATATTGACTTGTTATTCCCTGTACTCCTACCCGTAGATGTATGGAAACAGGTTCGGACAGTAGACGATGTGCCAGGGTTGGCAGATACGTGGGCTAATATGATTAGGATTGATGGGGAAAGACCAGCTGGTGAGATACCCCCACAGGTAATACTTACTTTGCCTGATAGAATTGTTGCAAAATTAAAGTCTATAATTCCAGAGAAAAGAATTATTTGGGACAAGCTTACGGCCTGTGTCCAAGGAAAAACTGAGGGCGCCACCAAATTTTTTAATAAATTCGAGCAGGTATTTTCTGACTTCAGTGGACAGGATTTAGGTACAGAGTCTGGGAAAAGGTTGTTCGTGGACAAATTTGTACGTGCACTGTTGCCTGACATCCAGTCACAGATTGTGTCCTCTGAGAGCGCTTGGCAGGCAACATTTCAATCTGAGGTTTTGCACATGGCTCAGTATTATGAGAACCGTGTTAATAATGAGAAGGAAAAAATTGAAAAGAGGAAAGGAGATTTGAAAACCAAAGTATTATTACAGCAAATTGTTAGAAACCCCAGAGGAGGCACGACACAGACTAGAGGTCAGTATGTCCCAAAAGGAAATGCTCCTTTGGGTCCTGTGAATATTAATCAATGTGCTTATTGCCGCCAGGAAGGTCATTGGCGAGCACAGTGCCCTGTCCTCCGCCAAAGGTCAAACAGTGCGTTTGGGGGTATGGGTAGACGACCTAGGGGCCGCCCTGGAGCAGGGGGGCCCTGATAGAGGTCAGTTTTTACAAGATCTTCAGCAACCTTTTTCACGGGAAAATCAGACCTCGAGTGTGGACTCGAGGAACATATGTGATCACCCTTCTGCTGCCTACCTTTCTGAAGAGCTCCCTTTCGACGATACTCTATTTCATTAGGATTGCCCGAAGCAGGGTTTGGAACCTTCACCTATTCCCGTTAATCAGAAAGGCCCCTACTTTGAATTATTAGTAGGGAATAGGAAACACCAGTTTTTGATAGACACTGGGGCGCAGAAGTGCTCCATTGATCATTCTCGGGTTCCAAACATTCCACTGTCAGGGCACACAAATGTTTCCGTAGGGTTTTCTGGTATACCAACTGTCTGTCTGGTTTCTGCACCGGTATGTGTTTCTTTGGGTCCCTTTACGGACCATTGCCATTTTCTTCTCACTTCAAACTGTGGAGAGAATTTGCTGGGGTTGAATTTGTTAAAGAAATTGAATGCAGTAATTCATTGTTCCTCTGATGGAGTACGGCTGACGGTTTCACCACAACAACTTCCTAATTCTCAGTTCTTGATTCAACCTTTACCTCCTGAGCTTAGCATTGTCCCGGAATGTTATTGGGCGGTAGACGACAATGATGTCGGGGTATTACTGATTGAGCCCGTTAAAATAGTTCTCAAACATGGAGTGAAAAACCACGCATTCCGCAGTATAAAATATCAGTTGAGGGCGAACGTGCTTTGAAATGCATTGTCTCCGATTTTGTGCATCGTGGGGTGATCGAAGAGATTACAGGTAGTTTGTGTAATAGTCCGATCTTGCCTGTATATAAGAAAGGCGACAATGCAATTCCATACCGGTTCATAATTGATCTTCGTGCTATTAACAGAGTGGTCGCCCAACAATTTCCAATTGTGCCCGATGTGACGACGATATTGACAATGATCCCTGCTACGGCTACGCACTTCAGCGTTGTGGATTTAAAAAACGCTTTCTTTAGCATTCCTATACATGAGGAAAGTAGATAGCTGTTTGCGTTCACCTTGGGGGGACGCTCATTCACATTTACCAGGGCACCTCAAGGGTATACTGAAAGTCCTAGTATTTATAGTAGAGCTTTGAAAGAGCAGCTCGACACCCTTGAATTGCCACCTACTTGCACGCTGCTTCAATATGTTGATGATTTGCTTTTGGCTGCAGACTCTGAGAGTGCTTGTAAAGAAGGCACTGTACTGTTGCTTGTTCATTTAGCTAAAAATGGTCATGAAGCTTCGCTTAAAAAATGTCAATATTGTTGTCAGGAGGTCGCCTATTTAGGCTACCTCCTGTCAAAGGAGGGGAGAAGATTGAAACCTGAAAGAATAAAACACATTTCTGGCATGTCTGTTCCAAATACACAGAAGGAAGTCAGAGACTTAATAGGTATGGCTTCTTACTGCAGGTTGTGGATCCCGAACTTTTCGCTAGTGATAAAACCGATGTTGGCTTTGATGAAGATGGGCATTTCTCTGCCACTGCCATGGGAATCGGAACATCAACGATCATTTGAGCTTCTCAAAACCGCGCTATGTTCTGCACCGGATCTGGGTACTCCAAATTATGATAAGGCCTTTATGTTGTTTGTGCATGAATGTGATGGATGTGCTTTGGCTGTGTTAACACAGGAACACGGAGGGAAGAATAGGCCGTGCGGCTACTACTCCTCCGCCCTTGATCCTGTCGCATGCGCTTTGCCAAGATGTTTGCACGCTGTCGCTGCTGCCACCGCGTCTGTAAAACAGAGTGAGGGAATGGTCCTAGGCCATGATTTGATTTTGATGGTACCTCACTCTGTTGATATTCTATTGAACAAAACCCAAACGCAACACCTCACCTCTGCGCGGTTAACAAGGTATGAACTAATTCTGTTTGCCCCGCACATCCAAATGAAGAGGTGTTGCGTTCTTAATCCGGCTGAACTCTTACCTTTCCCGCAAAACACTGTTTTCGGTGACGAAGAATTACATGACTGCCTGTATACCAGTGAACAAGAAATGAAGGGCAGGATAGATCTCATAGATACTCCTTTGGATAATGCAGAAGGGGAGCTGTTTTGCGATGGCTCCTGCTTCAAACTTTCAGATGGTACATCTACAGCTGCTTATGGAGTTACTACATTGAGCAAAGTTGTTAAAACTAAGAGAATTTCGCATAACTCCGCGCAGGCCGCAGAGATTATAGCGTTGACCCGAGCTTGTGAACTCTCCCAAGGGCGTATAGTAAATATATATACTGATAGTCAGTACGCATTTGAGGTGGCTCACAACTTTGGAAGGCTCTGGTCGGAAAGAGGCTTCCTGACCTCACATGGGACCAAGATCCAGCATGGCCCCTTGATAGTGCAATTACTCTCGGCACTCTCACTCCCTAAACAGTTAGCTATCATGAAATATGCAGCACATCGTAAGGTCATAGATGTTGTGGGCAAAGGGAACGCTTTTGCGGACTTGATAGCCAGACAAACGGCCACAGACCTTAGCACGGACATGTATGCTTCGAGGGAAATGAGAGATGCTTACATAATGGATGAAGGTATTGGGTCTGTGCGAGATATTCAAACTGATGCCACAATAGAAGAATCTAAAAGGTGGGCTGAAGGTGTGGGGAAATTGGATGATGAAGGGTATTGGGTGGATACATCCGAAGGAAAATGGCTGCTCCCTGATTCATATGTATTGGCAATGGTTACGATGTCACACGGTCCCACACGTGTGTGTGCCCAGCAGATCACGAAAATGTTAGAGCAAGTTTGGGTGAATGACAAGATTCTGGAGACTGCGAAGAGGCAAGTCCAGAACTGTATGATCTGCTTACAGCACAATGTGGGTAAGGGGACAGTAACTCCAAGGGGAAGCTTTGGGCCCCCTTCTGTTCCCTTCGAGGTCATTCACTTTGATTTTATTGAAATGGAACAATGTAATAATCTGAAATATGTTCTTGTAATTATTTGTGTCTTCAGTAAATGGGTAGAGGATTTCCCTGTTAAAGATGCTACCACCATGACCACTGCAAAGATTATGGTAAAAGAATTCTTTCCTCGATTTGGGCTCCCGAGGGTAATTTGGTCGGATAATGGTCCCCACTTTATTGCAACAGTAATTTTGCAGATATGCACAGCCTTATGTATTGAAAAACGATTTCACTCAGCTACACATCCTCAAAGTGCTGGGTTGGTGGAAAGACACAATGGTATCTTAAAGAATAAGCTTGCGAAAACATGTGCTGGTACCAAACTGAAATGGCCAGATGCCTTGCCTATTGTATTATTAGCTATGCGCACCACACCTCAGACTAAGACTGGGCTTTCTCCATTTGAGGTAGTGATGGGGTACCTGCTAACATTTGGGGTCTCCCAAAACCTAAAGCCCTGAGAAAGGTGGAAAATGTATTGCTTGTAGACTACTGTAACCAGTTAACTAAAAACCTGTATTTCACTTATCACCAGGTGTACTCGGCTTTACCTGTACGGTTCACGGGCCCAGGACACGATATACAGCCTGGAAGTTGGGTCCTAGTGAAGGCCTACGAGAGGTCTTCCTGTCTCACGCCTCGCTGGCGGGGACCCTACCAGGTGTTACTGGTCACCAGGACAGCAGTGCGGGTTGCTGGAAAGAAGAACTGGATCCACGCGACGCATGTCAAGAAACTTCCTCACCCGACGCCACACGTTACAGAAGAAGCATAACCCCTTGCTGATGCTACAGTCTCTGATTTTGGAGTAGCAAACAGCGCTGTGAGGGCGTCAGAGAATTTCTCTGAGCCCTAGGAGCTTGGGGAACAGTCCATTTCGTCTCCGCACTCTCTTGAAAAATCACTTCCAGAAAACACTGTTTCGAGCTCTGCGACTTCCGTCGCCTCCGATACGTCGCTTCCCTCAGGAAGTGACGACACTTTATTTCCGGATCAGACAATTCTGGGTACAATCAGGTACAACCTTCGACGAAGGAAATAGAACTACGGCACGGGTTTTTCCGTGCATCTGGAAAAAGGAAGTGATTGGAGGTTTTCCTTTTTATGAGAAAGTTTTGTTGAACAAAAGGGATTCTGCTGGCTAGGGTTGGGAAGGACTAAGGAATTGTGCGACCGTAGCGTCACCAGCAACGAACATTGGGGTCGTCGATTGAGGAACTGCAATGCCTGCCACCTCCGCTGCTGCTCCCCGCACTGGACTTGTGAATAAGGGGGTGACCAAATTGGACAATGAACAATGTGCCTGGGCCCCGAAAACGTACTGCTGTGTTTTGATAATGATAATTGTTATTTTTGCAACTGCTGCTGTAGGACTTTGGTATTTTGAAGAAATCTATCCTTTGAAACCTTTACTACCGACCGAGATTGTACCAACTGTTTTGACTCCCTCTGTACACCTTCACACTCTGTACCCTAGAGACTCCCAACATAGACAAAAGTATCATAATAACACTCTGATGATAGTAATGAATGCAATTCATGCCATTTTTAATAAGAGTAATTGTTGGATTTGTACTCATTTACCGCAACATGGGAACAAGGGACTGGGATGGTATATACATCCCTTACCTTTAACGACTGCTTGCTATGCCTCTCTTAGAGCACTATTCTTTGGCCGATGGAATGATAGCATCTCAGGGAACTTTGATGGAACTAATCTGAATGATTTCGAGAAACGTCAATTAACTCCACTGGGATGCTCGCTTTTCGCAAATAGAAGTAAACCTAACGTCGCTTCTATTAGGCCGTTTGATAAACTATCTCTTCCTTTTCAAACTCTAATTTCCTTTAAAATGGCTGCGATAGGCAATAAGGAAGCCGTACCTCCTTCTTATTCTATAAATCATAGCCCTGACTCGGTCCCCTTTTGTGTCCAAAGAAATGGCACTAGGCCAATGGGAGATTTTGAAGGTTGTAAGAACATTGTAAATCTGACTGGAGAGAACAGGCCTCTGTATGTAGGGAGGCCTGTTTATTTTGTTTTTGGTAGTTTAGCATTTCCCTGGTTGCCCAAGGATTGGCAGGGAACCTGTTATTTAGGAATATTGTTACCGGGGGTATTCGTAGCTAGTACATTGGAGGTTTCTAAGGCTCGCCCGCGGCGAGACAAGAACGGAGATACCCCTGGGCAAGTATTGGGAGATATAGCAAAATCAGTTGTGCCCTTTTGGGGACAAATAACAAACTCAGAGAACATTAGGGGATTAGCAAGGGTACTGGAGAGAACGATCAACCAGACCACGAACATACTCTACAATACGACCTTAGAGCAAAAAGCAATAAGATTGGTAGCACTCCAAAATCGGATGGCATTAGATGTCATTTTGGCAGAGCGAGGTGGAGTATGCAGATTAGTGGGGTCCGCTTGCTGTGTTTTCGTACCAGATTCCTCGCCAACGATTTTTAAAGCAATACAGAACTTACATACTCTTAGTTCTGAAGTACATATCCCTGTGGGAGATTGGAATCTTAGCACTTGGTTCTTGGATTCTTTACGATCTTGGGGTTGGAAGGTGCTTTCTGTTATTCTGGTTATTTTGGGGATCCTGCTATTCCTTTGTTGCTGTTTTCAATGCCTTCCGAGTATATGTGGAATGCTAGGGGGATGTTGTGCCCAAGCAGTGAGCACAATAGGGCATACAATATATGCCCCAGATACAGCATCTAAAGAATTCGTGTTACAAGAGGTTTTGATGAACACCTAATGGCTATAGACATTACAGACAATGATTCGGGATCTATGGATGACAACACATGGAGTTATTTTCAAAAGTATTAGAAATGATGTTAGCACTTGGCATAGGCCAAAAGGAGGGTCTGTTGGAATCGAAATAATATCATGCCTCCTATTGTAGTGTTTGAATGTGTGTTGGCCTACGCCAAGTTGTCTAAAATATCGTGTAAATAGATTCCGCGGCAAGGTCTTGACCTTAACGAAAACTGTGTAAGTCGCCATCTTGGATTTAGCCGCCATTTTAGGTTCTCTTGTAATGTGGAAGTCACCCTGAATGTCAAAATGGAGGCCGAAAGACATTCCGAGTGAGATTCTGGCCGTTGTGACCTCCGCACACATGAATAAATAATATGCCTGCAGGCCACTTGTTGGGGTCGCGAACTGAGACCTTGTCCTATCCCTGACCTATGTGTAAATGAACAACTGTATCAGCGGAACTGATCAAAATGCATACATTATGGGATTGACCTGGCAAGAAACCCTAGACCTGGTCTTAAGAATGGTTAACCCGCGAGGGGGTTGGCCAGAGCTGGATAAAGTGTATAAAAGCCCGAATATCCCAATGTACGGTCTCTCTCACTAACGCAGTGAACTCTCGTTGAAGTTCGTTATGTTACTCTGAGAGCCGAATAGCTATCCGTTTGTCAATTGACTTTTTGGTAACTGTTGTAGCTTTTAAATAAAGCACTTTGTATGTTCTTTGTAACCTGTGTTGGTGTGTTTCCTTTGGGTTTCCCGGTCTCATATCAATTTCTTTGTTTTCACAGCATGTCATGTTGTCCATTTAACATCGATTTAAGTCCCTGACTGAGTCTGGCACATTATGAGGACATTATTGCTTTCCTTCCTTACAGTGGCTTCTGCACGGCCATGTGTATGAGTGGTACTTTTATGAGTAAGGAGCTACTGCGAGGCACCCTATATTTGCCTGATAGAGTAAAGTACAGTTTTTCATCCGTGGAAGAGGGAGAAACCACACTGGTTGAACCAATTCCTTCACTAATGCACCACATTTAGGTCCGGGTGACCAGCTTCAACATTTCACATGTTTGAAATTGGTCATTCTGGTCAGAGCTGGCCCTAGGAATTCGAGGCTAAATGCGACAAATTAATTGTGGGCCCCTTAATTTGCATATGATATCACAGGAAGTGATATCACTCCAATCTGACCTCCGAAGTATGGAACTTGAGGGGATTGGAACATGTGGCCAGCACTTTAAACATAGATCTCAGCAGAAGCACATTAGCCCAATGGTTATCATTGCTGCATGCATATTGATTTATGGCACACCGATTATAAAGGTACTTTCTTGTCCTCTACCTCTCCCTTTACCCCAGCACTCACACACACACAGTTGTTTGTTTATGGTAGACTATGTGACATAGCATAATTTGGCATAGCAAACATTGTCACTTATTCTCTGTTGGGCTGTACTCTGGATGGCCCATGCCACTTTGGTGACTGGCAGCAAAATAAGAACAAATTTAATGATGGCTCTGCGGAGGCCAGTCCTCTATACCACAAGGGATTACATTATTTGCCCAGGATCACATGCTGTGGTTAAACAGTGCAGCTGGGATTTTAACCCATACACATTTTAACCATTTGAACACATACCTTCGAAGCTCCACTTGGCACCAATATTTAAAGTTTGGATTTCAAGACGTACAATAATATCCTGTAGAGCAGAGCGCTCACGTTTCCGAGGACTATGCATGAGAATGCTATCCCGTCCTGAGCCTCTGGTAACCCAGTAGATCATGGGTGTTACACTACCTCATGTTTTGTAAAGGATGTATATGCTGCATGCTTTTGCAAGCATGTATAAGAGTATTTCATTATCACATCTAGAGAAAAGTGAATTGTGGACCTCATTGGTCGAGGCTTCTGATTACACTTCCGGGGAGTGAGGTCAGTCTAGTGAGAGGTCGTGTTTCTCTCTGTGAAACGTATTTGGTATTTTTGATGCATTTGTGGGAGTTCCTTCTGCTACAGAAGGTGCCTGATTGTCTCTTTCCATTTCATGTATGAATGTATGTTATGTTTAATCACCGAGCAAAACTCTCACCTGTACGAGGCCCCTGTGATGTCACCCCCCCCCCCCCCACTATGCCCACCCCTGCATGGAGATGCTTTATTTGATTTGCTTGCAGACAGACTTTGTTGTGAGAATCGGATCTGCATTCTGGGAAAAAAGCTGAGCTGCCTGGAGTTTTCTTACTCTCCCCTAAAGGTGATACTTTCAGTGCAAGAGAAAAGAGGCTGACAGAATGTCATAACGGATGATATACAAGTCCACATTACTTAGCATCCCAAATATGAAAGGATGAAGAGAATCATTTGCACTTTGCATGGGATCTGTGTCGGTAACAAAGTTAAAGGTCTGCTTCCTAGCACAGTGTCCGATGCTCTGTACTCACGCAGCTTATCTGTCTGCCGGTCCAATCTCTGCTGTCACATTCCCGAAGGTACTATTGACAAGGATGCCTGTCCTTCCCAGGAATATTTACTCTCCTAAAAGGACAGTCATTTTCAATGAAACATTTTTTAAATCCATTGACTTTCTGTGGCATTGTAGGAACTTTTGAATCAATACATGTCATGCTTAATTCAAGAACTGCTTGAAAATGTTACAGTAGTGACTGTAGTTACAGTTACAGTCGTTGGACTGGCTCTTTATTAAACGTATGTTCACCTAAATTGTAAGAGTATTCTATTGGTTGATCAGTTCAATAACCAACCGGCTTAAATGACATAAAGCAGTGTATACCTGGATTGCTGGCAAATTAAAAGGAATCCTTTTAATTGTGCAGCTACTTAATTTGGGGAGTGTAAAGATGTTACAGCTGCAATGGTTGTTCACAACCATAGCAGGACTGAAATCATAATGTCCAAACTAAGACAGCCAGATCTAGAGGACTGTATTTCACACATTCGAAAAAGTGGCAGGCACGCCTGCGAATCTCAGCACTCATGCACTTTTCCTAAATGCCACGGTGTCTAAAGCAATGTCATGACATTGGGCAAGGGCCTACTCAGGTCTCAGCTGGCAAAGTCTTCCCCGGGCCCAATATTCGATCAGATACAATGCTGACACAGAGGCAAGACAGAATGTATCGAAGAGACATTTTGGTTGAAGATGATGATTTCTTCTTGTGCAAATAAACATGAAAAGGAAGTGGCAGGCTATTTAAGACTTTCAGTGGGTGTCTAAAGTCAGGTGACACTGGGGATCTTAACAAGGAATGACACCTTTATCCCTGAAAGGAGGACTCTGTAAATACCCAAGAACAGGTATATGTAGGGGACGTTTATTTCCTGAAAGTGGACAAAGCAACCAAGCAAATAGTAGGAATGTGTCTCTATCTACAATAATGAAGAATTCTACATCTAAATGAGCTCTGCATGTACCATATTCCCAATAATCCAAAGTGACGAAATGAGAAGATAGATGACTTCATTTTGCTGCAATCAATACTGTGAGGAATTGCCATCCAGTAAGGGTGTGGGAGCCCTGGCTTTTTTTATTGTTGTTAAATATTAAAATTATGCGGCTAATTTCATCTTTGAAAGGGAAATCTGTTGATCAGATTCCCCTTTCGTAAACTCCATGCCAACATCATAGTATGTACCAGTGTCCTGCTTCATCAGTATTCTGCTTCAAAGCTCCTGCTCTACCAGTGGCAAAGAGCAGGTTTAGAGGTTACAAGTGTCCTCTTAACAGCTGTAGTGCTGGACAAGTCTCGGCCATGCAGGGGCTGTGTTTGAGATATGCACCCCTGTTCCAAAAACGACATAACTCAGAGGATTCTCGGCTGGTGGCACGGTAAACTGTAAATATAAGCCATCCCTGAATTATGGTATAGGGTCCAGCATCTCTCATAGTTATACTAGTCTCATTACATTGATATAAAACATGGGTCAACCCTGGGGGCCCAGTTTAGCTATGGAAGGGTTATGTGTATGTGCTACAGACAATACTCCCCCTGCCCGCCGGTAGGACTGGGCCTATTGCCTAGGGGAGTTACCTCTTTGTTCCTTTGTAAGGGCAGGTAATGCCCTTTTCCCAGAGACAGCCACTCCAGAGGAAGCTGCCCTGGGAACAGGAATCAAAGGGCATATCCATGCACAAAGGGTTAGGCCTCACACCAAGGTGCTGCATTCATTTCCAAAGGCCTTTGATTCTATTGTGAAGAGAAGGGGTGGGGTTAGTGTAGCCAGAGTTAGATTGGGACAAGTTTGGGAAACGTCTGCCATCTTGTTTCTCTCTGCCTCTCATTCTCTTTCCTGTCCCCTCCAATTCCTGTAGGTAAAACCACTTTGGGTGAGATGTCAGAAGGGCAAAGTCCATTAATTTCAAGAGCAGGGATTTGACACCTAAAGCAGGCTAGCTTTAGCCCATTCACCTGTGGGACCTTTACCTTTAAAAGAAGGGACCTCACACAAAGGTGTGTGCCAGCCTCCCCCGTGTGTGGGAGACCTAGAAAGGACTAACCCTGGCCCTTGAGACCCTGGCGTGGGACTCAGAGCACCAAGAAGCCACTGGAAATCCCTGTTTTTAGCGCAGACACGCCGCGAGCCATGACTCAAGCGTGTTCGCTACTGAATTAAATATAAGGATCCTTCAATGCTGCCTTTGGTTTTAATTATTTGAAGCATCATTTGCCTGTTCAACCCTGTTCACCGCACCAATTAAGCTGAAGCACGTCATTTCCTCATCTTGAACCAAGGAAGCACCAGTGACTTGCATTACTTGATTCTGCTTCCGAAGCACCAGCTTTGTCATCGCCATGCCTGTATGTCGATCAACCCAACCCTTGTGTCTCCTAAACAGTGAACTCTGAGTCTACACATAGAATCGACTCACCTCTGCATCCTGGTACCGGCTCATCACTGTTACCACCGACGGATCCTAGGTACTGCGTGATCTGTGCAGCACAATTATTTGATTCAGGATCGCTGCCACCTTCTGTTCGACCACGAACTGTAAAGAACCCTTGATCAAAACTGAGAAGCCTGGTACAATTCTATCGAACCACTAAGACCTTTGCAAAGGTTTTATTGACTAGATATGTCATTTGAATCTATTTGCAACATCAAGCATGTATCATGTCAACATTGTGGTCTTAATTGCCCCCCCTCGACCCCTGAGTCTCATCACCCAGAGTGCTACATCTATTCTATCTGTGAATATTGTCTGTTCTTTCTACATGGATGGGTGTTTGCAGTGTTTTAGTTCATTATTATTGTACATGGTGTGTTTGATTAAAGTTTACATTTTTATAGGACCTTGATTGGACATTCCTTTATACTAAACCACATTCACACCACTCTTGAAAGTATTGTCTTCCCTCAGACCATGTAACAGCAAAAGGACAAGCGGGTATATCTCTTAAGTGTTCCTTGTTTACCTTTAAGATTGTGTTGGGTCTTGGCTTTTAGAGGTGTGAGACAATGTTTAGACTGAAGGGCATTCGCAGGACAGTAGATGCAATGGGCCTTTGTAAAAACACTGGTGAGCTTGGCGTGTATACCCAGTGGCTAAATATTTTCATAGGGCGTTGCTACAGAAGTTCAGAGCGATGAATGCTCTTGGCAATACCCTATAAGATCATTTTCCAATTGTACTAGCCCAAGAGTATTTTTAGAGATGTTCAAGTGGACTCTTTTTTGCATACTAATCATAAGGTGAATTTGTACAAAATGGAATATTATCCATTTTTAATGAATGAGTATTTTTATGCCTAAAATGTGTAACGATGTATTGGAATTCCTTTTCATTTTGTTTGTATGATATGCACTTTGATGGTACGCATATCGAATGAAGCTGGAAATTTCAATCTCAAAAGTGTGAGGCCTGAGTGAGCCTTTATGCCTCTATTCATCCTTATACTCCTCTAGGGCAGAAGTCAAATTGTCACAAATACCATGCAACTTCTGTGATTGTAAAGGATTCAACACACATGATACAATAATTTTTCCTGATGAATTTCAGAAATAAATATATGATGACAGATAAACATGTTGAAAAGAAAATAGATATACATGTGAACTAAGCACAAGTATGAATTATTATATTAAAATTGTATTTAAATTATTCATGAATGCTTGTTTTTTCTGTGCACCAGATCTGTTATAAGGCAAATGTATTGTTGCTGTGTTTATGTGCCTTGTGTTGTTTTAATCTTTTTTATTAGTAATTGATTTATTGTAATAATGATTATTAGTTTGGAGCCCGAGTAACTTTGTACACATAAATGCTGGATTATATGGGTATTTGGTACTGAGTTGATGTAGATTTTTTTGAATTAGTCATAATAGAATATATTTTGCTAAACAATTGTTTTCCCTTGAGGGTATTTTAGATTCCTTACTGGCGTAATACACATCGGGAAGGGCACATAATGGTAATGAAAGTGGTATTTCCCTAAAAATGTTATTAATTTTGGATCAGTCATGAATCAGGCACACACGCGGAACCGGTTGTTTATGATTCTACCACATTTTTGAAGTAGGTCTTTAGCTTTAACATGAGGCCCCCTAATTGGAATAAGGAAACTAACATGATGCGTTTCATTGTTTTTCTATTATGCTACAAGTGAACTGAGATTAGTGTGTGATGAAAGAATTATTAAAATGTGTGGTTGAAAAATAAGAGTCTGGTATGGTCATGATAACCTTGAGCATATATGTTGTGTGTTGTATCAAGTGGATATCTGCTGTGTGGAAGTGAATTAGCACAAATATAAAACACCATATTTAATAAATGAGTGGCGTTTGCAGCCTGGCAATTACCACACCCTTCCCTGTAGAATGCTACACATAAGTGGTTACACGAGTATACCAGCTAAGACTTCCACAGTGTAGCTTAGAAGAGACCTCTGCTAGTGGGGAAACCCTTCTGGCTTAGACCTCCACTCAGCTCTGACGAGGGGCACACACTGCTTGTGCATACCAGCATGAGTCATGCAATTGTGACTTAGCCCCGGTCTTCACCAGTAGTGTGGCAAATTGTAAGATCACTATACTTGTGGAGCATAAGCAAACAACACCCAGAATTGCACCAACCTTTAGCTGGTATTCTGTGTGGAAAGGTTTGGGGCCAACAGTGGAACTGTCTATACTGGCCAGAGAATGGATATGGGTGAGGGGACACTACCCACCCCTGAGGAATGGGTCAGGATGCACCTGCCAGGTTGAGCGGGCAGCACACATTCACCATCAGCCAAGGACAAAGATTTGTGTCAGGGACTAGTTTTTTGTAGTTGTGGGGGTGAATCTATCACTGGCCGAGAGTTATATTGTCCCTTTGTCTGGTATGCCTCATTTAGCATGTTGGTAACACAAGTGATGAAAGTGTCTTGATTGGATCCCTGGAAACCTGGCACTGTCATCTATCAGAAAGATATTACTATATGGCTACTGCCTGTGGGACATTTCTGCCACATTATCATAAACACCTTGTAGCAATACCATCTACCACTGTAGACAGTATTTTCTCCTGTACGGGCAGTACATTTTCGTGAAGATGAATTACATGAAGATCTCCTTTTCTGCCTCCATTAGTGGGAAATGGACTGCTCACTGGTTTATTTTATAAGTGGAACCCATTGTCCATTGTTAAAGACATTAGCCATGGATTCATCATGGCACTTGGGTTCCTCCCCCGATGGCTAGAATGGTTTAGTCTGACTTGCTTTGTATAAACACTCTCAATGGGGTTATAGGACTTTGATGGCTAGGAGCCGTGGCCCTGATCCATTATTCATGGCATTGCAATGCGCAAAGCATGGTCATTTGTGGGCCTCAAAGCTCATAACCAGCGTCCATAGACAAAGCTATGCTACCCCGACCGAGTCAGCTATTGAAATTAATGCCTGCTACTGCTGAAGATGTTAAGGTGCACGCTGAAATCACAGATGCATAGTCCCACAACGTGTGGACTGCTAGCATCAACGAAATGGTCATGGCTCAGACAACATCATCTCTATCTGAGACTTGAGTCTAGTGGCATGCTATGCAGAAAGTGCACAGAACCTTTGAAATGTGCACGTACATCTCTGAACAGTAACAGATCAAACAACGCATGACTACGCCTCACGAAGAAGATGGACATGCATTCCTGCGTAATCTGGGCAGAGCTGCTCAGCCACATTAAAAGGGACTTTGCCAGGAACTGTCCTAGGTCCTGGTGTGTTCGTGAAGACACCATTTCCACAACAGTATATGTCATGTGTGCACTCGGGCGCTGGAAAAATGACCATATTTTACTTTGACTACCATTCCAAGAAGGCCAGGTTGTGAGCATTGTGCTGGAGCGAGAGCATGGGAATGTATAGGTTTCCAGAATTGGACCTGTGTTTGGAAGGAGGTTCTGGAGAGGCATGTATAATGTGTGTGCTTTCTCCTGTAGTGGCATTGTCATCGACTTGTTCCTTGACCTGTTCCTCGGTACAGCTATTCTCCATCAGGACCTGTAAAGTTTCTTCATTTCTGGCTGCGAAAAATGTACTGTAACCTAGTCTTTTGACTGGGACTGCAGAATGCCATCTCTGTTTTCTTTGGTAGCACCTCAATAGACAGGTGGACTGTTTCAACCGTCCTCCCGGAAAACGAGGTCTTCCAATCCCACATCAGGTTCCTGTTGACATGACTTCATTGGGTTTCTCTCCTGGCGGATGCCCACTGCTGCATGGGGATTGAAAAAGGACCATGCTGTAAGGGAAGTGATGTTACTCTAACAGTGCCTTAATTCATAAGACCGTAGTATGCCGTGTGTTGGTGAACAGAGCAACAGGCAAGTTCACGTGATACTGTAGCTATCACGTTCCCCGATACTGTCACCCTTCAGCCAATTACAATAACGTGAGGTATATACGGACATCATCCCACATAAGAACATGTGATGGGATTCAAGATTTCTCCACAATAGGGTTGTGTTTTTCACAGGATGTATGATTTTTCATGGTTTAAAATACTTTGTAAGTACAGTAAGCTTAAACAACAGCCATCTCACTCTCTGTATTAAAAATAACCTCACTACAATTGTATACAAGCATAAAGGAGCATGTTTTTCAAACTAACATGCGTGAAAAGTGCACAGCTAGCTGGTATCATCCCTGGACAGGGTAAGTTTAGTCACTACTATGTAAATTAGGGTAATGAAAACATTAGCCAAATTAGACCGCAGTGACTTCTGGGAAGTGGATACACACGTAGGGCCTGATTCATGGAATCAAATGTGCAATACTTTTTCTGGACTTGCGTGGAGTTCACGTTGTCTCGGCACGCGTTTGCGAGCCATCAAGGGCCTTGCGTGAGACTCCACGCAAAGCATGGTCGTTGGTTGTGCAGAGGGCTGGGAAGGGGGCGTATATCCAAAAATGGGGAAGTCCCTTGCATGCCCACTATTACACGGCACAAGACATATTCAAGGATTGGTTTGCGCAACCTCTTGACTGGGGAATAGCCACGCAAGACCTTCATACGATCCGCCACCCGAAGGCAGGCATAAGTACACTTGTGTGTAGGCTTTGCAGCGCAGAGGTGGGGTTGCATGTCAGAATTCGGGGTGCCTGTACTCAACCGAGGTTCCGATGTAAAATAGGGGTGTGCGTAAGCAGCGTAGCGGAGTGCAGGAATAGTTTACTGAGTTCGCAGATTTCCGAGTTTAGAATTATTTATGATTTTTCATATACAGATTATCCGGGTGCCGAGAACTGTTACTGGGGACACTGCACATGGTCCCCGAGATGCAGGTCTGCTTGCAGGGGACCCTGCATACTGTTTGAAGGGTGCATGTTTTCGCACCTGGGGGAGCGTGCAAAAGTTGTTGATCTGGCTGTTTCTGCTTTGCCTGCTGGCGTGTCGGTGGCGTACCGGGCACAACTTGCGAACACGGTTACTTTGCGTGTACAATTCCATGACTACGCGGAGTGTGCATTTTATATTTTGCGCACAGGCTCATGCAGTGTCATTCTCGGTGCATGGCCCTTGCAGGATTTTTGCACACATTTCCATTAATCAGGTCCGTAAAGAGTATGGGCCTCATTCCGGGGTGGGCGCAAAGGGATACCGGACACCGTTAGGGACATCGGTGCCGGTAATCCCTTTGCGCCCTATTCCGAGGTCCCTTAGCGGGTCCCTTCCTTAACGCCTGGTCTGACCAGGTGTTAAGGACGGGACCCGTTAAGGGACCTTAGAGCTAATAACGGTACCGCAAATTGCGGCACTTTTATTAGCTACTTCCCCATTCCCATTGAGCCCTATGGGGGCTGAAATTGGAATGGGGAATGGTTTTTTCAATGGGGACTTACCGGTCCCTCCAAGGTCAGAATGGACCGGTCCCCATTGAACCAGGTCGGACTCGGTACCGGTATGGGAGGTAGTCATGGCGCAATAGCGCCATGACTACCTCCATACTCGGAATGAGGCCCTATATCTGAGAAAGACAGGGAGAGTTCCGTGCATAAAACCTGCACTTTCACACTGATTTTACAGTTATGGGGACTGATCCATGCAAAGATCTCACATGTTGCATAAGTCAACCTGAGTAAGTGAGGTATTATGATGGGTGGCACATGGTTCAATGAGGCACAGGAGGAGAGATAAGGAAGGGACCATTGTACAAACTGTCCCTTTTTATTGCACCACTTGCATCCATATGAAAGGCATGGTGTTCGGGAGCTAGGAAATTGAATATAGGGCAAATGGTCTGCTGGCTGTGAAAGAGCTAAAGATGAAACATGTTACCTGGTCCTGAGTGCATAACAATACATTTCTGTGTACCTCACAGAGGCAGAGGGTGTAGGTGTGTATGAGAGCGTGCACGAGAGAGGCTTAGGGCTTGATTCATGGAAACGTATGCATTTATCCCACAGTACTTGCGTGCCAAGAAGGACACTGCGCATGCCAGTACACATAATAAAAAATGTGTGCCCAGAGTATTAATGCAATAGTTCCTGGAAAGTAGGTCTATAAGCAAGTCTCGGCTGGAACGCCCCCGACACTCCCCCATGCAAAGCCAAAACAGCTACATTCACTTACACTTGTGAGCTCCCAGTGCGCAAACACATGCATCTTGTCAACAGTGCGTGGGGTCCCCCCAATCAAGCCAGCACCTCGACACAACTGTGCAGGGTCCCTCTATAACTGTAACCAGCACCCCAAGAACATCCGTACAGTTTCCCAGGAAGCATTTATTTTTCCAGTTAAACTGTGTACAAACCCCCATAAACAGTCCCTGCAGCCGATATGCTGCGTACGCACAGCCCTATGTACGATCAGAACCCCATATGCGTGCAAGCACCCCGAAATCCAACATGCAAACTCAACTCCAGGGTTGCGATTCCTCCATGCAAGTCTGTACGCCTGCTTCCAGGTGGCAGATATTTCAAGGGCACTACATGGGCATTTTGCGGGCGAGAGGTTGCGCGGTGACATCCATGAATATGCTTTGTTGTGTGCATCAGTGTGTGGCTGTGCTATGGAATGCTTGCGGTCCATCCCTCGCAACGCCCACTTTCTGGCTTGTTCTTCCCCCTGTTCCAGCCCCTACATAGGCCACACCCACCCCCTGCATGGAGTCTCGTGAAAGGCACTTGGCCACTTGCAGAGCTGTGCCGAGACTGTGCAAACACCATGCAAGTCCCGGAAAAGTACCGCACAGTCAGTTCCAATTTGTTCAAATGCTTACAAAGCTATTCTGTTTCACTTGGTCTGAAATCTTCTCAGACAACTTTGGGAAGCACAGGGGTACCTGGGATGTTCGGGCTTATAGATACTTGTTGACATTTGTTAGCTGGCTATACATGGTGTGTTTGCTAAACCTGGTCTTCATCTTGCAATGATTATCGTGTGTAATGGTGCCATTTACCTGCATATGGCTATCATTACACTAAATGTTTAGTGGTACCACTGTTGTTGGTGGATGAAAGCCTCGGTGAAGGGAGCAATTGGGTTTCTAATTAAGCAACTTAAGGATTCTTGATGTAAGAGCAATACAGGAACTTGTGTACCACTGCACTCCCCAACTTGTCAGGGAGAGTCGGAGAAGGTAGCAATGTCAGATTGTAGAGCATCTAGTGGATCATCATGAGCGGAGATTCTGGTTTCAGTGACATCAACAATTGAAAGTTGAGGGTGACAAGAATCAAAGTGGTCAGTGATGTAGGATGACTTATTGCAGAGGGATTATGTTACAGAGACCAAGTAAAGGAGTGATAGAAGACGGGGGAGAGGAGCATGTGTTTTGTGGTAGGCGAGGAGAATAGATGAGGTTGGAGATCCTGGGAGAAAGGGAGCATCTTATTTGAGGTGTTTGGGTGCAGAGATGGGCAGGCCAGTGACTGCTGCAGATGTTACACCAAGTTGTGGCTGAAGGCTATGAGAGAAGGGAAGGAGAAGAGTGACTTGAAGAAGAAATGGAGCAAGGTCAAGATGCATGATCGAGGATATACAACATAAGCAAGTGAAGACAATAAAGAAAGGGTGCAGCCCAAGAGAGAGGGAGGATAGGTTGGTGAGCAGAAAGGTACGTGGTTTTTGGATGGCTGAGAAGAAGTAGGTGTAAGTTCTGAGTTTGGCAAGAATCAGACTATAGGTACCCAAATGTCAATTTACAGACCAAAACCCTCAATGTCTCTTGCACCTGTATTGAATCAGAAGTAAGGTAAATGATGAACTTGAGTGGGAGTTCTGGCCCTAGACCCTCCCGGGCCCCACAGGCCCAATGATGGAGCTACCCTTTGTTGGTCCTTGAATGCAGAATCCCCAGGCTGGACGCCCACAGGATTCTGAATAAGGGAGGCAGTGTGTCAAATGTCCATCTGGGAGCCAGTCACAGTGTTCCAGATGGCTTCCATGCTTGCAATCAGAGTCCTGAGTTTTGTATGCCCACAGAGCTTCGTTTTGTAGGCATGAGCCTCAGATGGTTCACATGATTATTTGGCAAAGCAGGAATGGAACGATATGTGCTCCTTAGTTTGTTCCATGGCAGCTATGGGTTGGATACATGTATTTTTCTTGTAATCAGGGTGCACATTGTTTACTGTCTGTTATTAAGACTCTACAGGGTAGGTCACATCTATCATGCTTTATGGGAATGAAGTCAATCATTTTTTTTCAAGCACTTGCCTTTACAGAATGGAAGTTGAGGTTTTGAAGGGATTGTTAGGCCTTCTGCATGTGCACACCTACATAGATGATCAGACTGGAGGGCTGACTTCAAACACGGTTGTGGTGAAATATGTATGCCTTAGACATAACTTCCCTCAAATTGCAACTAGCCTGAAAGCTTTCTTCTAGCATCTGAATAAAGACATCCAAGCAAGAACATCCAAATGGCTGGATGCCTGCATACGACAAATTGGATGTGGTGTTCTTAACCCTTTGGCAGACGTGGAACACACTGAATAACTGATGTACATTAAGAAATGTGTCTGCAACCTTTAGCCATCCAGATGTTTTGAACTGCAACTCCCATCATCCCTAGCCAGACAAGTCAATGAAAATGGGATACTTTTAACTCTAGTCCAAAACCTCTAGAGTGTTAAAGGTTGCAGTGTCATGCACTAGGATATAAAAAGAAGTGTGCTCTAGCACCTTCAAGCGTCTTTTACGCTAGATTGATAAAGATCTCCGATCAAATAACCAGACAGAATCAAAGAATATGGCAAGGTACTACTTTATTCTTATTTTAATAAATCAATGTACACTAACAAACATTGAACTGATGTTTACACACACACACCAAACAAACATGATTACACAGAGGTCTTATACCCCAATAAGCATCATCTATGACATCATCCTACATAGCAAACTGTGAAACCTACTGGTGGGAGGGATTAGTTTGGGGAACATGTCTACTTATAGAATGCATATGGGTTAGTACTTCATTGGTGGTCTCTTATCTGTAAGACACACCTTGAACTACCTCCGAATATGTATAATATTTATTTATTTATTTATTTATTTATTTATTTATTTATTTATGTTTATAAAGCACATGTCACTGGCCCAGAGGCATAATAGCGCTAACAGGACGTACACCATATAATCATCACACATAAAACTGGGACTATGCCTAGGAAAAGGTCAGACATCCCACAGGCCAAGCCGGGCTGGGGTGCGGTAGTTAAACTAGGATTCATCCAAACAGCCTGGTTTTCAGCTCCTTCATAAAAGTAGAGAAAGATTGGCACAACCTCAAATCGAGAGGCAGCGCATTCCAGCTCTTAGGGGCCGCATTGCCAAATGACCCATGATCGACACCTACCAATGTGGACCATGGCATTCTGAGTAGCCTTATATTGTTCAATCTTAGTGTCCTCCTTGTTGGCAACCAAGAAAGGCGATTGGAGAGATAGGCTGGACTTAATCCATATAGACATTTGTGTGTAACACACAAGAGGTAGAAGGTCACTCTACTTGCTAAAGGCAGCCAGTGGAGATCCCTCCTAGCATCAGAAACATGCACTTCATCAGCCCTTTTACTGATCTGACAGCGTTATTTTGGATCACCTGGAGACGGATCATTTCTCCTTTCCCTATGCCCTGCATGAAATTGGCCCCATAATCCAACTTGGCACTCTATGGTGGCCTACATAATTGTGGCACAGTTATCTTGTGACAGAAGTGGTCTCAGCTGCACAAGTAGTTTAAGATATGTGGGATGTTTTTACACCACTAGTCCAGGCCCTGCAACATTCCTGTGCGCTGCTTGCATCAGGAACATCAGAATGGCCGCCGGAAAGCATTCTGCTCGCTGAAATCACCCAGGAGTGCGCAGGAAAAATCTGAAAAAATAGGCCTCCATCCGCTTTTGCCTATGTCAGTGGTAACACAGGAGACCACTGCCAAAACCCATCATTTGGCTGCCCACAGAGCAAAATGACTGCAAAAGAAACACAGAGCTGTGTGGAAATCCATTTTTCTTGGTTTCAAATTTGCAAAAATCATGGCTCACAAACCACCCAAAAGATCCAACCTCCTTGTTGGGTGTTGAACATTATTCTACTTCAAGAATCCACATAAATATAATGTCAGCAGAAGTATATTTTATCAGAACAAAATCCACTTTTAAAGATGCTTGCTGGAAAGAAAGATGTCGAAAATGGTTGCCAAACCGTTACTCGCCTCTGTCAGACGCTGGTGAACTCTAAATCTGTCAGGTAGAGTGCTACACATTGATTTTCATGTTGAAAAAGACTGGAATTGAAGATATGTTTGCTTATTTTTAATTTGTAACTGTAATTTTTCACAAGGAACAATGTCACTATTGATTATAAGGTAACCTGATTCAGCTAAAACTTCAAAGAGGTTTTCCCCCACTGAGAACACACCACCCTGTTCATTCCCACCAAAAGGAGAGAATATCTCATGGGGTTGCTAATGAGAAGAGGAGGAGACTTCCTCTTCTGCTCTGGGAAAGAGACAATGGGTTCCTTGAACTGAAAGAAAATGCTAATTCGGGTGTGACTGACACCAACTGCCCAGGAAGACAAGCCCATGTGACTCTCTAGCCCAGCCAAGACATTGGAGGCGGAGACAAACCATTGTGTGTATTCAGAGGGCACAGAAAATATTGTTTTGGGAAAAGACTTATAAAATGTTGTACCGAACTGGCAAACATATGGAATTTAGAGATTATTAAAATGAAAATATTGCTCACAAGTAGAAACTACTCTGGACATTTTGCAATGTTCAGAGACTGAACTATCAAAATTTGGACTTTGTAGCAGTTGTGATTATGTGAAAAATATGAAAAAATACAGGAATATGCCCAGATGGTATGTGCATGTATGTGTAAAAAGTTGTGCAGATTTAACATTGAGAAACCGACCAAAAGCCCAAAAAATTGTCATGTGTGAACCAAAACTCGTAGGAAGATGAGACTTGGACAGAAATGTACCTTAGTCAATCTGTCATGTAAATATGTATTATTAACAAGTTGTGCATATTGGAAATAGTTTTTTTTGGGAAAAATGGATTTTCTGGGTAAAAGCAAAGGGGAGGGATTTTCTCTGGACCCTAAACACAGTGTCACTCTGACACATGATGACACATCATGACACACTGTTCCTTTCTCAAATCAGGAGAGGGGGAATTCTCTGACCTATCAGATTCTTAGAGGGTTGGGCATAGTATAATCAGCCTCCCTACCCTTTTGGAAGATGGATAAATAGGGACTGTTGAGGACCCAGAAAGACACACATTCACTCATCACTGATCTACTGGTGAAGCGCTCTGCAGGAAGAACCCAGCTCCAGAACCAGACTCCAGAACCAGACTCCAGAACCCTGAAGCAGAGGCCCAACCCAAAAAGCTGAACCCTCATCAGGAGGCCTTTAAAATCTTGCAACCTGATTTAACCCCTAAACTTCCACGGGGCATAACCAATTCAACAGCCTGGCTGTGCTGTGTTGGCTACTTCTGGCCGAGAACCCTTGCTAGAACCCAAGATCCAGATCAGTCCAGCACAGCTGTAACCCAGAACCCGTCAGATCCAGTCCAAGAGGCCGTACAGACCAGAGTGCCTTGCTGAGAGCAGTCCAGGTGTCCTGAATCCTGTCCAGTAGCGAGCGAATTCCAGCCAAACCTTTGACCAGATCTTCGAAAGCCATAGTATTGAGTATTTAGCATAGAACTGTCCATATTCATCTCTTAGCTTAAGTAATCCCATCCAAACCATTCCAACACATCCATAACTGCATTATTGAATCTCTTTTGTCTATCTTGAATTCTTCTCTCATCCACATAATCCTGTGATAATTGTAGTGATAATCATCTTGGCGCTAATATGTATTTTCTGGAGAAAGGCAATCATCTCAGGCAGATAGAAACCATCCGGAGGCGCCTCTGGATGGGTGGATGTGCTGTCCATGTAGTTTGCGGCTCCATAGACTCCCTAGTGTTAAGAAATATTTGTTCCAAATCTTCAACAGCGCATCTTTCATTTTGAAATCTTGACCTTTTTGAGAAAAATTGACCTTCACTAAAACCTCTGTAACTTTTGAACTGTATCTCTTAGGAACGAAATTTAAATGTCATTTTGAAGCTAACATTCACAGCTTTTAATTGAACTTTCCTTATAGTTCTGGTGTAATCGTGTTTTCCGTGCGCTGAAAAGTTTGCTGCGATTTCGCATTTGGCTCAATTTCACCACATGTAAAAACTCTCTCTTTCTTGGTTCAATGAGACCAGGAGGATTCAAAGAGAGGGGCGTTATATAAAGGTACATTATCCAGAAATAAAAGAACGTTTGACATAAAAATATATAAAAAAGGGTTTCCATTGGGCATCCCATATTAGGCATTGACTTAGTTGGAGTGCTCGGTTGAAACCACTTACAGATAGTAGGAGGTGCAAGAGAACAGAAAGCTCACATCAGCCTTCTTGTTCAGCTCCTGATCAATCACCATCCTTATTGTCTTTACTTTCAGAAGTGGAGATATGGTACATCCTGCGATGACCATCGCCTTGTAAGATGGGGATAGTTTCTGCAGGCGAGAGGCTGTCCCTATCATCATTACTTCCGCCTTTGCATCATTTAGCACAAGATTGTTCTCCAGCATCCAGGATTAAATTAAGGAGTAAACCCTATTGATGGACTCAGTGTCCCAGCTGTAATCCCCTGACAGAGGGATGAGACACTGAGTATCATCTGCTTAGTTGGTATACAGAACCCCATTAGCGTCCAGAAGTTGAAACAGTGGAAGTGTGAATAGATTGAACAGGACAGGGGAGATACAGGATCCCTGTGGCACCCCACAGCATACCAGAAAATCATATTCCTACCTATTGTCAAAGAAGAACTTTGACATCCTTTCAGTCAAAAATGATTCTATCCATTTAGCTGCTGCTGGTGAGAAGCTGGCAGAATTCACCAGTCTGTTGACCAGCAGGGCATGATCCACCATATCGAATGCTGCTGGCAGATCGATCAACATAAGGAGAGCGGTTGATCCCTTGTCTACAATATCCAGCATGTTAGCCTTGAGATCAGTAACTGCAAGTTTGGGGCTGTGGGCACTGCGAAAGCCTGACTGTCCCTGAACTAGGATCTGCAATTTTTAAACATGTTCCTCAACCTGCAATATATGTCACCCAATCCAAGATTTTTAGCAGGATGATGAGTTTGAAATAGGTCTATAGTTCATCCGGATCTCAGGATCCAGCGTAGTTTCTTTTTTAAAAGTGGTGAAATCCATTTTGCCCAAGGCATGTTGGCACAGAGGATTCCTTAAAGGAGGAGACAGTTGAGTTATGTTATATTATGTTTTGTTATGTTAGGAAAACTTGTAAAGCGCACAGTCACCCAAGAGTATCATGGCGCTGAGAGGGAGGAAGAACAGACTAACAAGTCCCATCTAAAACAAATAGGTCTTCAGCGATTTTCTAAATGCAAGATGGTTAGACCTATTTTTTAATGGGCACGGCAAGTCGTTCCACAATTGTGCTGCTGCCATAGAAAAGGCCCGGCCTCCAATGCGAGCGCGATAAAAAGACGGCATGCAGAGCAGGCCGGCAGAGGCGGATCGTAGTGTTCAATTAGGACAGTAGCGGGTGAATTTGGCCCGCAGATATTCCGTTCCTAGGGCGTTCAAGGCACGGTGGACCAGTCAGAGTGCCTTAAACTTAATGCGCTGGGCCACAGGCAGCCAGTGGAGAGATGGCAGGAATGGCAAAATATGTGCCCCATAGGGGGCTCCAGTCGCCAATTGCACAGCCAGATTTTGTAAGCCTTGTAGCTGCTGGACGAGGCCCTTGGGCTGGGCAAGGTATAATGAATTACAATAGTCCATGCTGCTCAAAACCAGAGCCACTACCACCGGTGGCCTGAGATTCCGAGGTAGAAGAGGGAGTACCTTTTGCAGGATTTTAAGATGAAAGTACAAGATTTACATACAGCGGACACCTGTGCCTCCATAGTGAGAGTGAAGGAAATAATCACTCCCAAACCACTCCCAAATTTTTAACTGTAGCAACGGGAAGAGGATGCAGACCAAGGGAGGACAGCCAAGAAGAGGACCCCCAAAATGCAGGGTTGGGGGAGAACCTACCACCAACACCTCTATCTTGTCTCCATTTAACTTCAGCCAATTGTGGTTCATCTAATCACCAACAACAGACAGGCACCGATGTAAGCACGATGACATCCCAGCCTGCTCAAGATCTAGCTGAATCAGGATCTGGGTTTCATCAGCGTATGAATAGCACCTGATTTTGAAGGAGCGGATTAGACACACCAATGGCCAAATGCAGATGTTAAAAAGAATAAGAGACAAGGCGGAGCCTTGAGGAACCCCTGATCCAATGGGGCAGGAGCTTGAAAGAAATGGAGGGAGTGAACGTATTTTGGTTCTGTCTGCCAGGAAGGAGGTGAACCAGGCCAATACTTGGCCAGAATTTCTGACCTGTGCTAGAGGGGCCAGCTGGGTAGAGTGATCCACGGTGTCAAAAGCCACTGATAGATCAAGTAAAATCAGGGCATACACCCGCCCTGCGTTGACCAGCCTAGCCATGTCATCCTGTACTCACACCAGAACACTTTCTGTACCTCAGCCAGGCCTAAAGTCTGGGTATTACCCAAATTGTTTGGGTTTGGTGAGGTTTGGTGAGGGGATTTGGGTTTAGTGGGGTGTTCCCCCCCCGCACATATGTAACAATTGACCTTCACAATTTGGTCAATTGTGAAAAGGTCAATTGTCATTCGAGCAATTGTGACTCGAACAATTCGTATACAACGTAAAGCCTGACTGGGAGGGGTAAAAGAAGTCAGATGACTTCATAAAAGATGATAGAAGTGGTGAGATCAGAGACTCCAAAACTTTCATAAGAAAGTGCAGAAGTGAGATAAAGCAAAAATGTGCACATAATTTAACCACTTTAGAGGGGCAGATATCGCCTTTACAAGAAGTGGGCTTGAGGCGATTCAGCACACTGGTTAAATCAATCTCTGTGATTGGTGCAAAATCGAGGAGTTGGCGTTGATCATTTTGTAAAAAATATTTCAAACAAACGTAGCATATGTCCAAATCATGTGAGATTTTGAATGATGTTTATTTTCCAAAAGAACAATAGTCTGTTGTTCTTTTGGAAAATAACCATCATTTAAAATCTCATATGATATGGACATATGCTACGTCTGTTTGAAATATTTTTTGCATTGAAAGGACTGACCTAGAGCGCAAGACACTCCCCCGAAGTTTAATTCTCAATTTTCAATTTTATATACAAACTTTGTGGGAAGTTTGAGGGGGTAGTATTTGTTTTGCTGCCAGGATAATCAGAATTAATTTTAAAGGCTGGTTCTGGAACCAATCGAGAGTGGTCACTAGCGCACCAACAGGGACTGATCCCACATTTACAATCATTTTGCTTGTTCATTTTGTACTTTGTGGGGAATTTGGCTAAGGATTGGTCGACTGTAAATACTTTTTTATGCAAATATAGACCTGGATCTTCTTGACTTTATCATAAAGGGCGTCCAGAATGGCCGTACACGATTTTTTGTCTTTGACTGTCGTAGAAGTCTGAGGGCATGGGGACTCAAGTTCTCGGAGTCTTTTAAACACTTCTTTGGAGTCAGATTTTGCTTATATTATCCTTAGGTTGTATTCCTAATTCTTCACTTTCAAAATAGCTGCTTTATGTTCTTTGGCTGTCTTCGTCCTTATTGATTTCAGAGTTTTTTAAGGCTCTCCATGCCGCAAAAGCTTTGTGCTTTGCTATTTTATATGTTTGGATTTCGCTAGAGTACCAACTTTTTGGGTCTCTTTTAAATCTACAACATGTTTCTTCTGGTTCTAGAATGTTAACTTCTGATTCCACCGTCTTTTGATAGGATACTGCAATTTTTTGAGCTGCATCTAGGTTAGATATCTCTCTTAATGTGCCTTCAAGGGGAGTAACCAAGGCCTCTGGTGTAAGTTGACATATGTTTCTAAAGGTTGAAAGCACTTTTTTTGCTTCTACCTTCCTACTCTGAGATCCAACTTCTACTTGAAAGTGTACCAACTTCTGATCAGACCAGGGACATTATGTCACCTCCCCCACCTTCACCTCTAAGTTAAGACTCTCCACCCAGTCGAGAGTCCTGCCCCCTGCATGAGTTCCTATCAGGATATTCTGCTGAAAGCCTAGGTTGGACATCGTAACCTGAGTAGTCAAGGCCATAGTATCTTTATCATGCCTCAGGCCTAGATTAAAATCTCTGAAAAGGATGGCCTTCGTGCGTGATTTGAGGCGTGGAGCTATTATATCGCGCAGCTGAATTGGGAAGTCTGGCATGTGTGTGGGAGATCGATAGACAAGGATGATGCCTAGGTTGTATTAGGGCCCATCAGTACCTTTACATACAATGTATCACACCCTTCTTGAGCAATTAGCTGAACCTCATGGGTTAAGAGGTTAGATCGATGTATCAGGGCTACCCCACACCGGCCTGAAGTCCGGTCTGGCAGGAACAGCTAGTGCTAGTGCTCCAACTGCTGCTTCATGCAACCAGGTCTCAGTTATAGCACAAATGTCCTTTTTCTTTTCTATTATATAATCAGCCATTTTCATGGCATGGCACATTAGTGACCTAGTGTTGATTAATACACACACCAGCGGTTTAATCATCCTCCGCATGCTCTCCCGTCGGGAGGAACCCTAGTCAAGGTATTTCCCCACAATAACTGAGGCAGATAGCGACCTGTTGAAGAAGGCTGTGGTGGCCGAGAAATGTAGTTCTCTGGAACTACTGGAAGTTTCTGCAGCTCGTATCTAATCAGCGAGCTGCAGGCAGATGCAAAATGCCATCTAGAGAGATGCAGCTACTGCCAGTAAATGCTGCAAGAGTCACGGCTCACAGGAGAGTCAAATCCAAACACAGTACTGATTATAGCAGATAAAATGGAAGTGGATTGGCCTAAGCAACATTGTATAGGAGGTTGCCCTGTAGATCCATAGATTGGTTGGCATCCCACCCAACCTCAGACTTTCGCCTCGCTAGCAGCACATAAGAAAATCGAAACCCATGTGCTTGAGTGATGTCAGATTACTTCCCACTTCCCCAACCAGGCCATCATCTCTCATCAGTTTGACCACAAGCCAAAGTTTCCCATCTATAGTTGACCTTGCTGTTGCTCTCTGTCCTAGGACATTCAAGGGAGTATGAGCACAACATTTATCTTCAACGGCAGCCTAATGAATAGCCCTTGTTTTCGACTTCTGTATCACGTTTGTGGAGACTTCAAATTTGTCCATTTCGACCACCTATTTACCGCTATTTGATTCAATTTAGCTGGGTTTTATTGCTTCCTTTGCCTCTAGATACTTGATCACTTGATCTTGTATGAGCCTTATTGACTGTTAATTGTGCATGTTTTCATCTTCTTTAATCTAAGAGAAATGTGTCTCACACTTATGACATTATCCGTCTGCCCTCCTTTTGTACTCTGCAGTTATTTCTTGAAATAACAACCTTGATCCAAGGCCAACATAGACTCCTCTTCGTTTGCGCACAAAGACGTTTCCAGCATCTCCTGACTGTTCAGCCCTGATCTGTTTCTTAGGTAGTTTGAATGGATTTTTTCGCACGAGCCAGCATCCTTTACTTTATCTTTTGTACATGCTTCTCTTGTCGCTTCAGTTACATCATCATTATTAAGTATTTCATATAATTTCAGCATATTTTCGTATATCTTCCTCATGACATTACCCTGCCCTTTTCAGATGTCACTCAGTGCTCCATGATGGCCAATGGTGCGTGAAGACATCCCTCCACTCTCTCAATGTGTGGGTACATTTGGTATGGTTGTCTCGGTGCAAAACGCCTCTCATACACTCAATGCGGTATAGGGACAACACAGGGAGCCTCATTACGAGTTTGGCGGTAGCCATGCCGCTATTTGCAGAATGGCTGCTGCCAAACCAGGCTCCTTTAACGGGTTCCCTGAATGGGGAATTACCGGGCCATTACGAGTTCGGAGGGCCCGGTAATTCCTCCCTGAGGGGACCCAGGCCCGGACCTTCTCCATTCCCATTTGAGCCCCCATAGGGCTCAATGGGAATGGGCGAGGGAGCTAACAACGGGCCGATTGCAACCGGCCCGTTGTTTGCTCCCTTTTCCCCTCCCGGGACCCGGTAATGACGCCTGGCTTTACCAGGCGTCCTTGTCCTTACCGGGTCCCGTGAGGGGACCTCGTAATTTTGCGTAATGGTGTTAACAGGCCCGCCACCATTAGCGGAGCCCGTTAACCCATTATGCAAAAGTCGTAATGAGGCCCAGGTGGTCCCACATGCAGCTCTTCTCCTGCTGTTCCAGTATGACAGCGGTGAGGAGGCCGGAGTTAGGGTATATGCGTCTACCTGCTCCTCTTCAGAAGGAACATTGTATGGATTTAGAAATCGGATATCAAGCATGTGGGATCTGTCGCCACCCTGCATGAGTTACAGCGGTAAATAACAGACCTTACAGTAAACGATACTTGCAGGTAGCTTATGCTATTTCTCTGAGGAATGTCACGCGTATACATGTATACAGGAGGGAGACACACATTTCAAGTGCAACAACATGTGCAGATCATGTAGAGTGCAATTGGAATCCATCATGCATGCATTATTAATATGCTGCTGCATGAAAGGGCAATTATTTTATTAACTCAGGTTAATAATCAATGCATTTGATATGCCGCAAATGCACTCCTGTGTTTAAGGTTCGTTCTTCAAATCTGGTGTGTTTCAATCTGGTCAAATGTATTGAGCAGTTAGTGGCCATGGGAAGTGGCATCTGCCAGGCATGATATGTCCAGGTCATCAGTGTTCCTTTAGGGGTGTATGCTTCTCCTCTTTGATGTTGTAATGGCTGATATTCTTGTTAAGGCCCCATTGATGGTTTGATGGCAGCACTTCCTATTTGATACAGCCAATGGAATATCAGGATTCGCCTTATCAAGGATGCAGAGGTTTATATCAGAAATGTGCCCAAACAGAGCCATTCTAAGGGTAAATCTATAGATCATGGACAGTTAAAGGTAACTCAAACCATTGCCTTGAACAGACTTGAAAGCCTCCCTGAAAGGTTTCCAGAAGGTTATTTTATTTTATCTAAGCTAAAACTGTCACCTGAAGGAGTATGGCTCAGTAAGCAGACACCAAAATAGATGTATAAGTGGTGGTGTGTCATCTGGAAACAGACCGTCATTTTAAAGTAATGGGTTTATTTACTGAAGGGCAGTGAGCAACCTTTGAGAGCAACTGCACTTCGAATATCTCAGGTGAGATACCCTAAAACCTCAATATCTGCATGCAAGTGATATAGAATGAGGACATTCCCAGCACACGCGATTGGAGGACATGCAGTAGAAAGCCTTGTTACACTATGCCTATGATTAGTTTCTTTTCATTGGTGTGCTTGGATGAATTTCAATTGACCCCTGGTACACAAAGTCAACCCAATAAGGCCATGTTAAATACATGATTATAACCAATGAGACTTGAAGCATAACAGGACATTCAACTTAGATATTCCCAGAAGCATTTACACGTGTAATGTTAATTAAATGTGTTTCTAAAAATATGTGGTGAGTGAATTTGAAACGGTTCATTCTTTATCACACAAGTAACAAAAGTGGGCTATGGCCTTCATCACAGGTTTTTGGTAACCTGCAGGTGTGACCAGTGGGTTAACGGCAAACTCGCCTTACTGTTACTAGCACATGATATCCTGGTGTTACTGGGCTATTACGGGTGCCCACAATGGCGGCAAGTTCCCATTCCATGGAGTCACAAAGGACTCCATGTAATGGACTTGCCCCTATCACCAGCACCGGTACTAACAGTGCCGGTGATAGGGGAATTTCTTTGCTGATAGGGGCCTGAGCTCCTGGCATGTCAGGCCTGCTGGTAGTTCACTTCCCCTACCGGCAAATTCAGAGTGTGCCGGTCTGGTATAAATGCTCGATCCGGTATTACCAGAGGTTTTACCAGCATTTCTCCCGGATTAGCACAGTCATAATTATGTCTTGACAGGGTAAGAATGTGTGCATATGTAACTGAATCGCAATGGTTAAAAGTCTTTATCAATGTTGTTGCTATGCATTCAGGAAAACATCTCAAATGTGGGGGTTGTTGCAAAACAAACCTTGTAAAAATGGGAAAAGACCATGGGCCTCATTACACGGTAGGTGGAAGGGGTTTACCGGCACCGGTAAGGGCACCGGTGCCGGTAATCCCCTACCGCCCTACTACGAGGCCCCCCAGCGTGTCCCGTCCTTAACGTGTGGTCAGACCACACGTTAAGGAAGGGACCCGCTGAGGGACTTCAGAGTGAATAACGGTACCGCTAACAGCGGTACCGTTATTAGCTCTTTCCCCATTCCCATTGAGCCCTATGGGGGCTCGAATGGGAATGGGGAATGGTAATTGGCATGGGGATTTACCAGGTCCTCCAGGGTCGGAATGACCCAGTAAGTCCCCATACCGCCTACCCAGACCCAGAAGGCGGTAAGGGGTATCCATGGTGCTAATAGCGCTATGGTTACGTCCTACCGTGAAATGAGGCCCCATGTATTTTTAAAATGCTGACGAAATCATAGAATATTTTGTCCAAGCAAAGGTCAAGCAGATGTTTTCTTTAATCTGACCACACATACAGATGTATTATACCAATGCTCGTGTTGCATGGTTTTCTTTGGAGCACAAACCAGGTGATGATTAATTTGGAAGACAAGCAATTCCAAATGAGGATTTTATTTTCACACGCACATAAAGCTATCCGTTATCTACTAGTTTACTTCAATTATGTTCATGTGGCCAGGCACAGAGAACAACAATGTATGCAATATTAATCATTTCTACCTTGTCAGCAATTTCCAAGAAATATCGACTGCACTTGGAGAAGAAATTCATCTATCATGATTAATTGAAAACAGAAAAGGATTCGTGTTATTCTAATCTTGCCCTGAAAGGATGCAGAGTAAGGTAGACAAACTATAGTTGGGATAATTACAACACAAATTCCATGATCTCAACAGATAAATGATATTACTTCCCTTAATTAAATGTCTGTTTAATTAAGTTTCCATCTTGTTTCCTCTGCTTGGATGCATGTTCCTTCATTCTATTTTTTAATTAGTAGAACAGATGTCCTATGCCACACAACATGTGATGCGCTGCCTGGCTTAAAACTAGAGATAAATACACACAGCATATGAAAAAGAACTTCTAGGAAACCTGGTTTGAGGAGCGCATCAGATCACATCAGAATTTAGGTGCAGAGAGAAAATGGTGCTATGTGTAGGAATAATGCTGGATATTTAAAAATATTACATGTCCTGCTGTAGGGGACCTGTAGTTATGATTAAGTTGCTCAACTCATAGAAAGAACACTTTTGGGTGGCTTATAACATTGCCTCCTCTGGACCAATCCTCACCAAACTTTGCAAAAAAAAGTTAGATGGCACCCTCGGAATGATGCTGCAAAGTTTAGTGTGGTTTCATTGAGGGGCGGCAAAGTTATAGGAAGGGTAAAAAACGTGTGGAAATCCTCACAGACACATTGGAAACCAAATTTGCACCTGGAGCGGTGACTTGGTCCCGATAGCATGGTTTTGTATATTTGGTGTAAATCCTTCCAATCATTTTTTAACAAACGGCCAAAAAGTAGGTAAAAATAAATAGTGAAATCTTTGTCCGGTCTATGGACTCCCTTCCCTATTCTTTCCGCAGACACCCCCTGGACCAATATGAGTCTAGCTTGTCCGTGGACATCATATGCACCCGCTGTTTGGATGGTGAAAAGCGTGAGGTGTATCATATTTTTTTTAATGCTCACCATTTTGGATCACCGGACAGCCGCTGATGTCCACGGATAGCGTGGTGGGAAAAAGCCTGTAAAACACATTTGGTATTATTTGGTGGTTAAAAGAGAGGCTGGAATAAATATGATATAGAGCTATTTTTCTAGGTGAAAAAAGTGGATGCGTGTGCCGGCCAGTCCACGGATACCGCGGTAGTACAAGGACAGCGCGGAGAACAGTTTGGAAAACACATTTGGGGTTATTTGATGGTTGAAAGAGGGTGTGGAAAGGGTAGAGGAGTAGAATGAAGATAATATGGAGATGTTTTTATAGGTGAAAAAGGCGTGTGCAGTCTGCAGTCAGATCTTACTGTCTGCGGACATTATCAGGGTAATTCATAGAATTTCGCACAAAAGTGGCGCACGCGGCTGGCGCACAGTGTGCACGTGCGAATGTCTGCGCCAGCCGCGTGTGCTAAAATCGATTTCCGCGCACAGCGTATTCATGGATTTTCGCCTCCAAAACCAGCAGTGGCGCAGCGACCCTGCAGCAGTGCCAGTTACGCCCCCAAGAACGCCGCTAGCGCAAGGAAAAGCCATCAAAATCCCCAATCCAGTGCAAAGGGCCACTTTACAGGGCTGCCAAACAGCAAACGGCAAGTGGGGATCATGTATTACTGGGGTTTGCGTGAAGTTTCACACGCGAAAGGGCCTGTGCGAGTGGGGTACGTGTATAACTGGGGTTTGTGGGAGGTTTCACACGCGAAAGTGCCTGTGCGAGTGGGGTATGTGTATAACTGGGGTTCGCAGGAAGTTTCACACATGATTTCAGCAGGGTACGTGTATTTCGGGGGTTCGCGTGAAGTTTCACATGCAAAAGGGCCTGTAAGAGTGGGGTACGTGTATAACTGAGGTTTGCGGGAAGTTTCACATGCAATTTCAGCAGGGTACGAGTATTACGGGGGTTCGCGGGAAGTTTCACACGCAAAAGGGCCTGTGCGAGTGGGGTACGTGTATAACTGGGGTTCGCGGGAAGTTTCACAAGCGATTTCAGCAGGGTACGTGTATTACGGGGTTTCGCAGGAAGTTTCACATGCAAAAGGGCCTGTGCGAGTGGGGTGCGTGTATAACTGGGGTTCGCGGGAAGTTTCACATGTGATTTCAGCAGGGTACGTGTATTACGGGGGTTCGCGTGAAGTTTCACATGCGAAAGGGCCTTTGCGAGTGAGGTACGTGTATAACTGGGGTTCACGGGAAGTTTCACACGTGATTTCAGCAGGGTACGTGTATTACAAGGGTTTGCAGGAAGTTTCACACGCAAAAGGGCCTGTGCGAGTGGGGTACTTGTATAACGGTTTACGGGAAGTTTCACATGCGATTTCAGCAGGGTACGTGTATTACGTGGTTTCACAGGAAGTTTCACACGCGAAAGGGCCTGTGCGAGCGGGTACGTGTATAACTGGGGTTCGTGTGAAGTTTCACATGCGATTTCAGCAGGGTACGTGTATTACGGGGGTTCGCGTGAAGTTTCACACGCGAAAGGGCCTGTGCGAGTGGGGTACGTGTAAAACTGGGGTTCACAGGAAGTTTCACATGCGATTTCAGCAGGGTACGTGTATTACAGGGCTTCGCGTAAAGTTTCATACGCGAAAGGGCCTGTGCGAGCGGGTACGTGTATAACTGGGGTTCGTGTGAAGTTTCACATGCGATTTCAGCAGGGTACATGTATTACGGGGGTTCGCGTGAAGTTTCACACGCGAAAGGGCCTGTGCGAGTGGGGTACGTGTATAACTGGGGTTCGCGGGAAGTTTCACACGCAATTTCAGCAGGGTACGTGTATTTCTGGGGTTCGCAGGAAGTTTCACACACGATTTTGCTGTCAAAGCGGGGTAGATGAATTTCCAGGGAGCGCGGTGAGTCCTACACGTGAATTGGCAGTGTGGGTCCTCCCAGGTGTTCCCTCTACACCCCCCATGGCACCTGCAGGCAGCCCACACCACAGGGGACTACCCCCCACCCCTGGTCATGTCCCGCAGGCAGCCCATCCACCATGGGCATGCCCCCCAGCCCAGCCACATGTCGGCTTGCACCCCCACCCCCCAGCAGTCAGGGGCTCCTGCCAGTAGGCCCCCATACATGTCCCCCTGTACACCCACCCCCCAGCAGTCAGGGGCACCTGCCAGCAGGCCCCACACATGTCCCCCTGCACTCCCACCCCACTGCAGTCAGGGGCACCTGCCAGCAGGCCCCCACACATGTCCCCCTGCACCCACACCCACCAGCAGTCAGGGGCACCTGCCAGCAGGCCCCCACTCATGTCCCACACATGTCCCCCTGCACCCCCACCCCCCAGCAGTCAGGGGCACCTGCCAGCAGGCCACCACACATGCCCCCCCGACAGGTCATCACACTCCAGCCCCATGCCCCTCATGCCCACCCAAATCCCATCCCAGTCCAAACACCTCACATTGAATTCCCAAAGTCATGATAGAAAATACATAACCAGCATGGCCATGAATCAATGTCCCTCAGACCCACACAATGGTGACACATGACTGCGAAAAGATCAACATTGTGACATGCACAAAACAAATGATATAAGACCACATCAGTAAAGTATTTAATAAATGGGTATTCAATAATTAACCAAATGAATAAAACAAAATCACCCAATAATGGAAATAATTAAGAAAAAGCTGCATGTCCAAAATATTCAAAAAAAATGTGTGAAAGCAGAATCCAAATCAATCCGAAAGCAAATGGGTCCAAAGAGTCTTTCCGTCCAACCAAATCCAAAGTGTAAAAATAAGACACATCCATTGATCCATGGTAAAAAAGAAATTTAAATGAAGTGAAATCCAGTGTTGACCTATATACAAAGTACAAATCCAGGGTCCATGAGCCCAACCATTGAAAGGAAACGTACAAAAACCCTACCTAATGAACAACTATATACAAAAAGGTGGGGCATTGTCCAAGCGCCCCAAATGAAATGAAAACCAAAAGGAAACCTAACACTAATTAACTATATACAATGGCAGCAGGCTAGTCCGACGGCTCACTTTCTGATTTCCCGGGCCAGGGCATCATCGAACTCCTGCTTGATGTCCCGGAGGCGGTCCTCTTCCATGGCCCCGAGGGTTCGCAGGGACGATGACATCCGGACCTCCAGGTCCCTGCGAATTGCCTTGAGGCACTTGGCCCGCCTCAGAGCCCTTTGCATGGAGTTCTCCTCCCTGACCATCGTGAGCCGTGCCTCTTCCGCCCGCTGCCGCTCCGCATCTATAGCATGGCCTAACCACTGCCACACGGAAGACACTTCCCGTCCTGGGTCCTCCTGCCCTCTGGCCAATGCCTGCCCCTCCGATGTCGAAGGCCCCAAGCCATCATGGCTCCCACCTTGTTGCTGCTGCTGCTGTGCCTGTGCCCGTGCCCTGGCTCCTGCTGCCTGCACATCCTCCTCCGGCTGGGTTGCAGTTGTTGAGATGGTCACCTCTGCTGGACGTCCAACTCCCGACTGTGGCAGGGATGTGTCCTCCACCAGCCTGGCCGCATGGTCAGAGGCAGCTCCACAGGGTACCCAGGTGATACATGGGTGGGAAGATGGCACGGAGGATGACTGGCGCATAGGGGGTTCAGGTGAGGAGGGGGTCAAAGCAAGGTTCAGCAAACGGAGGATTCCGGCCTGGGTGACCTGTCCCAGTAGGCTGACGTGGCCAACGAGCCATTCGAGATGACATGCAGTCTCCCCATGAAAAGACTGCAGGTCACCTTGCATGTCCCGTTGACGCAACGCCACCCCACCCCACCCAGGACATGCTCAACCCGGTCCTGGTTAGCCACGTCCGCAGGGAGAGGAAGGCCAGTTGTTGTAAGCGGATCCCCTCCCTGAAAACGGGTCTGGACGTAGGCATCCCTGCTGGTGCGGGATGATGCAGTCACAGGATCGGGGACAGGATTACACACAGGCACCTCTGCGGCGGCCTGTGCTGCCTCCTGCCCCTGCACTGCATCAGTGGAATCCCCACCTCCATACCCCGTCTCTGTCCCTTGCGCTGCCTCCTTCTCCACCAAACCCCCCACCAACCTGGATGACTCCGTGCCATCTTCCTTCGTCGGGGTCTCAGCTGCTCCTCCTGCTGCCGAGGAGTCCAACTCTGACCTCCGCCTCTTGGACATACCCTGGGCAGCTGCAGCTTGGCACGCGGCACCGGACTCCTCACTCCCTGACGAGATCACAACCTGGGAGGGGAGCCGGGCCTTGCGTCTCTGGCTGGTGGTGTGATCCCGCCGCTGTGCTCCACAGCACCCTCTCCGCCCTCTCCATCAGTTGACGCTGCAGATAGAGAAAGATAGGAGACAGGCATCAGGACACTGTACAATGGACTGATACACATATGCCAATTGCACATGAGTGGCAGTGTCAAACTTCAGACATGGCATCACAATCCCCAACACACATGGCATGTCATCTCACACACATGAGCAATTCCACAGCTATATGGCAACAGCCAGCACCATCCATACACATACAACAGCATGAGCAGCCAAAGGTGAGGCAGACATCACATGAAACACAGGGAGTGCACTAGACATGCACACACGCCACCACACTTACATGCATGTGTACACCACCAACTGTCACAGTCATGAGATTGGCATCCATGTCACATCTGGCAATCAGTCTTCTACATATCAGTGTCCCAAGCATCCATGTTGCATCACTGTTGCACCCTTGTGAAATACACACACATGCTCATGTACACGGTGCAGATACATGCAGCTGGAACTGACATCCATGTGTGACTCCACAACCATGCCAACTTACATACACAGTCATTCAAACATGTGTGCTCACACATATGCATTTGGCATGCAAGCTTACACACACATGCACCATCCATGTGTCTCACACATGAGAGGACTCGCATGTGTTAGCCTCACGGCCCTGTACATACACATCCATACATGGCCCTACAAAACCACATGTGCAACCTGCACACTACTGGCACACCACCACACGCACAGCTTACAATCAGTATGCATGTACACTTACCGCTCGACTCCAGACGGGTCTGCCTCTCAAGGACCTGGACGTGGAGCACTGGTGATATGTGTTCCAGGACCCTCATTTGATGTTCCGACAGGTGGCCCCGGAACCCCTTAGCATCCGCTGCCTTCAAGAGGTGCCGGGCCTTGTTGAGCGGTCCCAGCGCTTCTTGACATGTTTGAATTTGCGGACTGCCACCCCATCCGTGTTGATGGCAGTAACGATGTCCTTCCAGATCCTGGTCCGTCCTTCCTTGTCGACGTGCAACCTTCCGAAGAGGGTATCATACTGCCCCAGGACCTGCTCCACCAGGACACCAACTTCGGTGGCAGTGAAGCTGGTGGCTCTCTGCCTCTCTGGCTGGGGGTTGCCAGTGGTCTCAGATGGTGGTGTGCCCGACATGGCAACCCCAGAGGCAGGTGTGGGTGGGCAACTGGGTCCTGGGGCTGGGCTGTGGAGCGATGGTATTCCAGTCGGGAGTCTTCAGTTTCAGCAGGGGTGGTCACAGCAACTGCACCCCTGGCTGATGTGCAGGCAGCAAATAGCAGGGCATGTGGGCAGCAGGCAGGCAGCAGCAGATGGCAGGTGGGAGCGTGCTCGGGGCTCTTGGGGCAGGAAAATGGCCTTCAGGGCAGGAGCGTGGTCTTCCGTGTGTTTTCACATGGCCAGCTTGATACGGAGTGATTTGGCATGTGAAAAAATTGCACGTCAGCGTGTAATTTGAGGAAAGGCGCTTAGCACGTGAGCGCGTCAGCGCACGCACGCAATTCCATTGGACAAAAGGCCCTTAGCGCGTAAGTGCGTCTGTGGCGTATCGCGCACGGGCGTTGCCCTGGCAGGGCTTGAAGATCCCACGTGGATTTCCATTGCTCTGTACGTGCTTTTCGTGGGGTGCGGTGCGTGTGTTTTCCAGGCGTTGGGGTTCACACGCTATTACTTCACAGCAGGTGGGTGTTGGCTACGCGTTCTTCTACATGCAAGGCAGACGGTGAGTGGTAGCCCGTTCGCCCAGGCCCAATTGTGTGTAAAACTTCCCACGCACCCCTGAAATACACGTACCCTGCTGAAATTGCATGTAAAACTTCCCGCGCACCCTGTATTACACGTACCCTGCTCGCACAGGGCCCTTTCGCGTGTGAGACTTCCCGCGGACCCCATAATACATGTGCCCTGCTCGCACAGGGCCCTTTCACGTGTGAGACTTCCCGCGCACCCCATAATACACGTACCCTGCTCGCACAGGGCCCTTTCGCGTGTAAAACTTCCCGCAAATCCCAGTTAAACACGTACCCTGCTGAAATGGCGTGTGAGACTTCCCACGCACCCCACCACCTGTGCGAGTGGGGTACGTGTATTACGGGGTGCGCGGGAAGTTTTACACACAATTTCAGCAGGGTACGTGTATTTCTGTGGTGCGCGGGAAGTTTTACACGCGATTTCAGCAGGGTACGTGTATTTCAGGAGTGCACGGGAAGTTTTACATGCAATTTCAGCAGGGTACGTGTATTTTAGGGGTGCGCAGGAAGTTTTACACACAATTTCAGCAGGGTACGTGTATTTCTGTGGTGCGCGGGAAGTTTTACACGCAATTTCAGCAGGGTACGTGTATTTCAGGAGTGCACGGGAAGTTTTACATGCAATTTCAGCAGGGTACGTGTATTTTAGGGGTGCGCAGGAAGTTTTACACGCAATTTCAGCAGGGTATATGTATTTTGGGGGTGCAGGGGAGTCCTACATGTGATTTGGCAGTGTGGGTCCTCCCAGGTGTTTCCTCTACACCCTCCACTGACCCTGCAGTCAGCCCACACCACAGGGGACTACCCTGCACCCCTGGTCAGGGTCCAGCATGGGCATGCCCCCCAGCCAAGCCACATGTCACCTTGCACTACTGATCAACAGCGCATGACCCCCTGCACCCCCACCCCCCAGCAGTCAGGGGCACCTGCCAGAAGGCCCCCACTCATGTCCCACTCATGTCTACCAGCACCCCCACGCCCCCATCAATGACAGGCACCTGCCAGCAGGCCCCGACGCATGTCCCACTCATGACCCCCTGCACCCCCAGCAGTCAGGGGCACCTGCCAGCAGGTCCCCACTCATGACCCCTGCACCCCACCTCCCCATCATTGACAGGCACCTGCCAGCAGGCCCCAACACATGTCCCACTCATGACCCCCTGCACCTCCAACCCCCGGCAGTGCAGGGCACCTGCCAGCAGACCCCCACTCATGTCCCACTCATGACTCCCTGCACCCCCATCCCTCAGCAGTCAGGGGCACCTGCCAGCAGGCCCCCACTCATGACCCCCTGTACCCCCACCCCTCAGCAGTCAGGGACATCTGCCAGCAGGCCCCCACTCATGACCCCTTGCACCCCCACCCCCAGCAGTGCAGGGCACCTGCCAGCAGGCCCCCACTCATGTCCCACTCATGACCCCCTGTTCCCCTACCCCCCAGCAGTCAGGGGCACCGACCAGCAGGCCCTCACTCATGACCCCCTGCACCCCCACCCCCCCATTGACAGGCACCTGCCAGCAGGCCCCGACACATGTCCCTCTCATGACCCCATGCACCACCACCCCCCAGCAGTGCAGGGCACCTGCCATCAGGCCCCCACTCATGTCCCACTCATGGCCCCCTGCACCCCTCAGCAGTCAGGGACATCTGCCAGCAGGCCCCCACTCATGACCCCTTGCACCCCCACCCCCCAGCAGTGCAGGGCACCTGCCAGCAGGCCCCCACTCATGTCCCACTTATGATCCCCTCCCCCCCTAACCCCCAGCAGTCAGGGGCACCGGCCAGCAGGCCCCTACTCATGACCCCCTGCACCCCCACCCCCCCATTGACAGGCACCTGCCAGCAGGCCCCGACACATGTCCCTCTCATGACCCCCTGCACCACCACCCCCCAGCAGTGCAGGGCACCTGCCAGCAGGCCCCCACTCATGTCCCACTCATGTCCCCCAGCACCCCCACACCCCCATCCTTGACAGGCACATGCCAGCAGGCCCCGACACACGTCCCCCAGCACCCCCACCCCAGCATCTTTGACAGGCACCTGCCAGCCCACCCCCGACACATGTCCCCCAGCCAACACGTAATCACAATCCAGATCCCTGGCTATTATGGCCACACAAATCCCACCCCACACCACCCCAGTCCAAACACCCATCCAAGCTTTACATCCACTCCAAATTGAAATCACCATTACATGATATATCACAAATAAGCAGTATGCGCATGAGTACAAGTCTGTCAGACCCACACAATGGCAACACATGACTGAGAAATCCCACATTGTAACATGCATGAAACCAATGAGAGAAGACCACACATTGAAGTAAGAAACAAAAATGTATTCAAGTCAAAATGAAGGGAATGAAATAAAAACGCACAATAATGCCAATAATAATGAAAATGCAGCATGTTCCAAAAAATGATAAATAAATAAAATGAGAATCCAAATTAATCCAAATGAAAATGTGTCCAAAGTCACCGTCCAACAACCAAATCCAAAGGGAAAGAAAACCGTAATATCCATTGCTCCATGGTGAAGAAAAATAAAGATGAACGAGAAAAATCCACTGTAAAACTATGTACAAATAGCAAATCCAGGGTCCATGAGCCCAACGACATAAATGAAACCTACAATGAAACCTACCTAATTACTAACTATATACAAAAATGTGGGTCATATTCCATGCGCCCCAAATGAAAGAAAAAAGAAATTAAGCTTAACACTAATGAACTATATACAATGGCGGCGGGCAAGTCCAACGGCTCACTTGTTGATGTCATGGGCCAGGGCATCATCGAACTCCTGTTCAATGTCTTGGAGGTGGGCCTGTTCTCTGTCCTAGAGGTCTCGCAGGGATAACGCCATGTCCACCTCCAACTCCCTTCGAATTCCCTCAAGGCACTGAGCCCGCCTCAGCGCCTTGCGCATGGAGTCCTCCCTCCTGACTATTGTGAGCCGTGCCTCCTCTGCCCGCCGCTGCTCCGCACCTATCTGCTGGCCCAACCGCTGCCACACGGAAGACACTCCCATTCCAGGGTCCCTCTGCCCTCCAGCCGATGCCTGCCCCTCTGATGTAGATGGCCCCGAGCCATGATGCCTCCCACGTTGAGCCTGCCGCTGCCTCCGACACAACTGCCTCTGCCAGCACGACGGCATCCAGGCTGATGGAATCCACCGATGCCGTCGTGCACGTGCCCTGCTCGATGATGCCGGCACATCCTTCATCTGCTGGGGTCCAGTTGCTGTGGTGTCCACCCCTGCTGGACCTCCGACTCCCAACTGTGGCAGGGATGGGATCCCCACCGAACTGGCTGCATTAGTCAGGGCAGGTTCACAGGGGGCCCTGGTGGCATCTGGGCCAGAAGACGGCATGGAGAACGACTGGCGCATAGTCTCCACAGAGGAGGAGAGGGCCGTCAGAGTGGCCGACACACGTTCAAAACCCCCGACCATGGACACTCCCAACTGGGCCACGTTGGCACGCTGCTCTTCATGATGATGTGCGTGCTCCCCCCGGGAAGCATGCACGTCATCACGAAAGTCACGCGTGCGCAACGCGACACCAATCAGGACCTTCTCCATATGGCCAGGGGTCCCCTCGTCCGCAGGTAGAGGAGTGCCAGATGACATGGACATCCCCCTACCTGCGGACGGGCCTGGGATGGGGCATCCCTGCTGGTGCATGGTGGTGCAGTCACAGGGTCAGGGACAGCAACATGCACAGGCCCCTCCACGGTGACCTGTGCTGCCTCCTGCCCCTGGCCCTGGACTGCACCACTTGCACCAGTGGTACCACCCCCACCAGGCCCCATGTGCGGCTCAGTAGCGGCCTCCTCCTCCTCTGTGGAAAACACCAACCTGGATGGCTCCACACCATCTTCCGCCATTGCAAGCCCCTGTGGGGGCTCACCCACCCCTTCTGCTGCAGCCGTAGTGGCAGACGCAGCACCAGTTCCCTCACTCCCGGAGGATGGTAAATTCTGGGAGGATGACTGGGCTTTGCGTCACCTGCCGGTGGGGGCATCCCCACCGCTTTGCTCCACAGCGCCATCTCTGCCCTCTTCATCACTTGCCGCTGTGTAGAGGGAGACATAGAACACAAGCATCAGGGTACTGTACAATGGTCCCCTAGACAGGAAGCAATAGCAGATGAGTGGCACTGTCAAACACCACTTCCATCATGTCCCTCCACAACACATGGGTCAGGGCAGGCAAAACACATGCAGTAACAGGCATGGCACATGAAATGGTAACAGGCATGACACATGCTATGAACATTAGCATACATGTCCAAGGGACTCTTCACACATACAATGCAGGTTTGAAACTCATATGCATCATGGGTCATGCCTATCACATGCACACACTTCACCGTAGTTTCATCCATCTGGCCTCGTACACCCCAGACACAGTGGATACAAGGATGAGTAGGCTGCATCATTGAATCTGAACATTGTCACAGACATGTGTCATGCATCCATGGCATTTACAAGTCACAGACACGCAAGTCAGGCACACAGACATGGACACCATACATGTCCATGACAGCAGCACCCATCTCTCACACCCCATCCATGTCCAATAACAGAGACAGGCATGCATTAATGTGTGCATTCCGCATGCTGCTCCGCATGTTGCATTGTAACACATGCACCAACCATGTGGTTCACACATTACTGGTCTCACATGCATGACCATGATGTCCCTGCACACACACAAACGTACATGGCCTATGTCACACATACAGGCAAGTATCAGACAACCAGCACCCTGCAACATGCCCTGTCTCACACAGCAATGCTTGGCCACTTACCGTTCAACTCCGGACGGGTCTGCCTCCGAAGGATCTGGGCGTGGAGCGCTGGGCCTACACGTTCCAGGACCCTCATCTGGATGGTACTCATGCTGCCCTGGCCCTCCTCCACGAGGCGCCGGGCCTTTATGAGGGTCCTGGACCTCAAGTCCTCCCAGCGCTTGTTGACTTGCTTGATGTTGCGGGTTGCCACCCCCTCCGTGTTGTAGGCAACCACAAAGTCGTCCCAGATCCTATCCCGTCCTTCCTTGTTGGCGCGTGATGTTCCGAAGAGGGCATCATAATGCCCCAGGACATGCTCCACCAGGACACCAACTTCCTTCTGACTGAAGCTGGTGGCCCTCTGCCCCTTTGGCTCGGGGTCGCCAGTGGTCTCAGGTGGTGTTTGCCCCGACATGGCGACCCCCGAGGCAGGTGTGGGTGGGCAACTGGGTCCTGGAGCTGGGCTGCGGAGCGATGGTATCCCAGTAGGGAGTCTTCTGTTCCAGCAGGGGTGGACACAGCAACTGGACCCCTGCAGATGGCTGATGTGCAGGCACCAAATATCAGGGCACGTGGGCAGCAGGCAGTCAGGCAGCAGCAGATGGCAGGTGGGAGCGTGCTCGGGGCTCTTGGGGGCAGGAAAATAGCCTTCAGGGCAGTAGCGTGGTCTTCCGTGTGTTTTCGCGTGGCCAGTTTGATACGGAGTGATTTGGCACGTGAAAATCTTGCACGTCAGCGTGTAATTCGAGGAAAGGGCCTTAGCGCATAAGCGCGTCAGCACACGCACGCGATTCCATCGGACCAAAGGCCCTTAGCGTGTAGGCGCGTAAGTTAAATTTTGCACGCAAGCGTTTCCCTCATAGCACGTGATGACAGATCACACGTGGAAAAACTGCACGTCCAAGTGTCATCGTGTGTAATTGGATGAAAGCGCCCACATGCACGAGTCGCTGACATGGATGTTTGTCCCGGTTTAAAAGCTGCGTGTAGGACGCCATTTCCTTGTACGTGCTCTTCGTGGAGAGCGAGTGGGTGAAATCTGTACTTCTTGTCGGTTCACACGCGATTACTTCACAGCGTTTCTAGTTCGTACTCCCTGTTACCTCTGACAGCTCTTTTCTGATTTTTTGTTGGGCCTGTTTCCTCAAACAGAGTTCACTTCTCCTTTTGTCCTGTCTCCTCAGACAGCGTACAATTCTACTTTTGGCGGGGGTGTTGCCAACGCGCGTATTTTTCACGTTCTTTTTCCAGGCAGACGGTGAGTTCCGCACGTACTTAGCAACTGTGCTTGCCCCGTGTGTCGCGTTCCCCTTCAGAGGTCATTGTAGGCTGTGTGTATAACGCATAAGCTTATTTTTGTGTTTCTGGGTGCCACAGCGTAGTGCGGGTTCATTTTTTCACGCACGTGGTCTACGAGGGGTTGCATGCACGTTTATTTTTGATTTTGGGCTGCCTGTGCGTTTAGTGACCAGTCATCTTCCCCCAGGGGTCACAGACAGCCTTGTTAGAGCACTAGGGTACGGATTCCATCTGGTTTCCTACCCCTTTGACCCCCAATTGCCTAGGACAATAGTTTACTGCAACTCCCATACGCACAACAACATCAGTGCCATGGCTGGGAGGCGACCAAGCAGTAAGGGAGGCAAAGGTGGCCGACCCTCAAAAGGTGGGCGTGGTGGGCGCGGTAGTGGACGTGGCCGGGATTTGCAGGGTGCCCCTAAGACCCCATGTGTGGAGGAACAATCAGGGTCACCCATGCCCCCCCCCATGGTTGAGGGAAACGTGGCAGACACCATCCAAGCTCAGCCCCTGTTGGACCAGCCCATTGTGGCACCTGACCTGGCACAGGATGACTCCCTGGCTGACTTCCAGGTCAGCAAGTCTAGGCCACGTGTGGCGGTGCAAGTTGTTGTCACCAATCCACGTGGATCTGGAGCAGCTATGTCATCTGCTGCCCCAACTATGCAGGGTGGGGAGGCTGCAGGGGCAGCTGCAGCTCCATCCGCCCCAGCTCTGATTCTCCCAGCCAGGATAGTGTCAGTCCCAGTCCATCAAACTGACGTTCCCCCTGCCAACATTACACTGCAACCAATGCCTGCAACAAGACCTATGGTCATTGTGCATTCCCACACTCCTGCCATCCAGTCCACCAGTGATTCTGCCCCTACTGACCAGAGCGGCGTAAGCCACTCTGGCTCTGCTCCACCTTTAAAGAAGAGGAAGAAGGGTGCTCTAGCACGACATGCTGAGACCCCAGACACGGCTACACACTCCGGAACCTCGAGGAAGCCTTGCTTCAATGATACGGAACTTGATGCACTTGTGGGCTATGTGTCGGCACATAGCCACGAAATGCTGGTGACTGCAGGGTGCAAGACCACACCTGGTCAACGTAAGGCACACTGGCAGACCATCGCCAACCGCATAAGTGCCCTTGGATTTGTGAGGCGCTCAGCTGATGATTGCTACAAGCGGTGGAAGGACCTGAAACGCAGAGCAAAGAACAAGCTGGCCTCAAATCATGCCGCTACTCTGGTGACTGGCGGTGGGTCGCCACAAGAGGACAACAAACTCACTGAACATGAGTCTGTTGCTGGGGCCTTCGTCACAGAGGAACAGATCCAAGGTGTGGGAGGACAACCTGATTATGAAGCATTGTCCGGTGAGTGTCCATGCATGTGTGTGTAATGCATGTGTATGTTGTTTGGGTGACGGGTTCTGATTGAGTGCCAGGTGAGGGTGTGTGTGCCTGAGTGGTATGGGTCACCCATGTGCTTCATCCAAAACATTCAGCGGCCTTGGATTTCGGTGTGACAGTATCCCGTCTGCCCACATTAGTAATTTGGCTCAACACTACAGCAGTTGCCCTTGAAGTGGCATCTTGCAACAACATTGTTTGTATTTTTCAGTGTTCGTTCAGGCTGATTGTTTCAATTCTCCCACTTTGGCTCAGCGTTCCTCAGCCCTATTGTCACATTTGTGACATGCTTCTGTCATTGATGAACCCCACATTGGACCACATGTGTTACCTTGTTAGATGAATGATTTGACCATTCAGGCTAATTGAGTATTGGCCTGATCACAGGAATTTATGGGGCCTGTTTGAATGTGGAACATGATAGTTGTTTCCTGTCATGTTGAAGTGACAAACCATTGATGTGTACATCGGCCTGCAATCACTGTATTTTTGTACACTGGGTGTGTTACAGTTATCCCAGCTCCCCTGAGTACAAGACTCAGGCTTCCTCAAAGAGGGGCTCTTTTCCACAATGTACCTCTCTGCTGTTTCAGTTGGGACAGGCAGAGGTGTCAATTGAATAAAAGAGCGGGGAGAACACACACCGCCAATACCAATGCTGCAAAGGAATACAAAGATAATAGACAGTGTTGAGGTTAAGGCAAGTAATTAGAACAGTTGAATTAAACGGGCAACTACCTAGATAGGTATTGGAGTGGAGCTTCCCCGGGGTGGATCTACAAGGAATAACACAAAATGAGTGGAAATGGTCTAATTAAATATCGGTCCCAACTATATATATAGAATTGGTAACAACTAACCTGAATAAGGATATTTTGAGGAAAGGAATCCAGGAAACAGAAGACAATGACAGGAGAAAATATCTCTCAGGCGTTGGAGTACTGTTTTGACATGTTTTTCGTGGTCTTCCTGGTTTTGTGTATAAATCAAAATGTTATCCAGGTAGACAACAACAAACTGATCAAGAATGTCATAAAACAAATCATTCATGAATGCCTGAAAGGTGGCCGGGGCATTACAAAACCCAAAGGGCATGACAAGGTATTCAAATAGACAGTAACGTGTTTTGAATGCGGTCTTCCATTCGTCCCCCTCTCTCATACGGACGAGATTGTAAGCTCCTCTGAGATCGAGCTCAGTAAATATTTTGGAAGATCCCAATTGATCAAGGAGGACAGAGATCAGAGGAAGAGGGTACTGGTTTTTTATGGTTGCCGCATTCAAAGCACGATAATCAATATGGGGACGTAAATCCCCTTCCTTCTTAGGAACAAAGAAAAGTGGTGATGCAATTGGTGATTTGGATGGATGAATGAATCCCATGGCCAAAGCCTTGTCTATATAATCTTTAAGGGCTTCATCTTCTTTGAGAGTAAGGGAGTACACTCTGCCGGATGGTATCTTTACTCCCGGTATTAGGTCTATTGGGCAATAATAGGCTCTACGTGGGGGTAGAGTCGCCGCCATCCCTTTGTCAAAAACATCTGTGTAATCTGCATATTGAGAACATATCACAGAGACAACATTTTTAGAAACAGCTCCAATATGCATAGTAGGAGAAACCAGTGCCCTGACTGGACTTTCCTGGGTAATACCAAGTAATGTAGTACATCGAGTATTTCATATATTGGTAGGGAACTGAATCTGAGATATCGACCAATCGATGGCAGGGTTATGAAGCTTCAACCATGGAAAACCCAGAATGACTTTGTAGGCTGGTGCTTTCATGATATCGAATGATATGTCTTCAGTATGATTTGAGTCAATTTTATTCAAGTATTGCTTTTCCTTTTGGTTTTTTTTTACTCCACACTGTTGGATTCCTATTCTTGCTTTATCCTTCAACGTTTTTCACATAATCTGTTGTTTCCCAAATTAAACATTACATATTTATTTTGTTTCTTTGGAATGCAACCTTTATTAAAAAACGGAGTATCAAGGGGGATTGCAAGCTCTATATAGGTTGTGAGGCAAAGGCAAAACATACAACAGATAGTCAGCAGTGCAATTTGTTACACACATTACATTCACGAAACATGTAAATGAGAGTTAGAGGGTAGCAAGTGATTGCCACCACATCCATTCATTTAGGCCTTCCACATCAGTTCTTAATCTGAACTGCTGACTATCTGTTGTATGTTTTGCCTTTGCCTCACAACCTATATAGAGCTTGCAATCCCCCTTGATACTCCGTTTTTCTGTAGAAAAAACTACATCCCCTATCATTTCACTCAATGTATCGATGTATAAAAATCTCTTTCTGATTTCTTGTGATGATGAGAGATACCACTCAGATCTACACACTATGAGACTCTACCACCATTAGGCATTCTGGCATTTAACCTCAGTAAGCTAATTTCCTGAGTTTGCACTGTAAAGAACTCCAGGACGGTATATGTACTTTTCTTCAAATATGTCATCTTTAAATAAGCTGATCTAGCCATTACTACTGTGTCTGGTTCCTTAAGAACATAGCCGGTAGATTGGCTAAAATAATTTGGCTATCTATGTGTGTGACTGTCACTTGGAAAACTGGCCTGTTGGCCGATTTATAAACAGATCCGCCGTTTTTTGCCATCAACATGCCATACCAAGCTGGCCGCCATCTATGCAGTCTGTTTCTAGTCCGTTTTTAGTGTCCATCGAGATCCAACACGCAGGTTGTCACGTGATTGACAACGCGTTGTGTACACGATAGCTGAGGCGCGGCTCCGTGTATCGACATCAGACTTTGTTTTCAATCTCGAGGGGTACCTGTCATCTATCATGAGGTAAGCAATACCCGATATGCAGATGCTAACGCTGCATATAAACGGCCCTTTGCAGACGTTTTGCAGCCACTCCTTCTCTTCATTTGAGTCTAACCAAACACACTTGTTTTTTTAACAATAGACACGTGTTACACGCGGCGAGACCCCAGTACCCACAAATGTGAACTGTGCCCTGGTTTGTCTCCTCTTGAAAACCAGACCATGGGCTGAATAAACTAAAATTATAATTTAAAAAAAAAACCCTCACCTCCATTGCCCTAGATGCCCTTTCGTTCTATGCATTAGGCTGGCTGGGGAAACTATAGTTTATAGTTTGTCGAAATCGCTAGTACCATATGGGCTACAAACAACATAGAGTAACCAGATGGGTTGCTCCATGACGACGTTACATGGGGATACCCTGCCGGTCCTGTGAGCTCTACAGGTCAAACTCCTCAGGAGTCGACCTGCAAATTGAAAAAAAGCTAGTTTTTAATGACCTTGTGTTTTAAATGCTCTTTGATGCAAACACAGTCATCCTTCAAGTTTCCTTTTCCATTTCACCTAAACTTATAAGAATACATTTCTTCTGTAGGTGAACAAGGAATGTGCGATCATCTCGGATTCGGGAATCTGTAAATAATTTACCTGCCCGCATCCAAGGACCCTGACATTGGGGAGTTGCTTCACCTGTAATGGGTAAGATGTGTACATTATGACCTCTTATGTGACAGAACAGCAGCTGGAGCGGCTCACACGTTCGCTCTCAGCTGAGATGCAGGCAACTCAGGAGGAGATCCGTGCATCACGTCATGTGCTGCATGGGGATCTCCGTACTATAATCCTCCAAAACGAGACCTTCCACACCCACATGCTTGCTGCCATGGAGGACCATACCAGGGCCTTGCTTGGGCTGCCTCCCATTGCACCACCACCTCCTGTGGCAGCACCACCTCCTGTGGCAGCAGCAGAGGGTAATGATAGCGACAGCAGCAATTCTCTCACATTGGCATAGCCGTGCAGGCCATGAGCCCATGGAGGTGTTTTTTGTTCCCAACATCCACACAGGTGGGTGTTGGTGCGCACCCTGTCCTCGGACCAACTGGGTGGCCTCCCCCCCCTTGGCCCCCACATGGCCATTTTTGATTTTTGATTTCTTTTTTTTTTTTGCAGTGTGTTGCCTCGTGTGGCTCCCATGTGCATCCACTTTATTCCGGCTGGGCACATGCAGACTTGTCCTGAGTTTGGGTTAGATGCTTGGGTTCGTGAGACATGGGCTTGCAAAGGGTGTGCCCAAGTGACATTGACTTACACGGTGACATAGGACTCCCATGAGCTGTGTGGGCAGTCTGTAGTCAATACTGTGTATAAATTCCTAGTGGATATTGTTGTTGAATTGTACACTGCATGATGTATTGCTATGTGCTTGTGCATCCATGTCTTTCGCCTAATTTGCTGGTTAATTCCTCATGTCTTCACAAGGCTGTCTACTTTGGAGATGGAGTTCAGGTTGTAAGCAGTGCACTTGGACATTTGCGTGGCAGCAGCACTGTACAGTTGGAAGTGGCCGATGTGCTGGCATGATCAGGTTGTAAGACTACCACTACTTTAATTTAGTACTGTCATGTTTATGCAATGTTTGAGGTTGTGTAGCTGCATTGTATTGTTGGTAAGTATTTGGTCATGTGTGTTGTTAGTTCTACATTACTGGGAGCATATTGTGTATGGGCAGTTTCCATTGAGGACACTGTACCTTGACACTTGTGTGATGTTTTGGGGATTGCTTTGTTTGCTCTCAGATAGTATGACATGCCATGGTGTGTTGGGTGGCAGTGCTGGGGAGGGGTTTGGTGACATGGCACTGTTGTCATGTTGTTTTTTGCAAGGGGGTAATGATTTTTGCAGCATAGAAGTGTGTCTTTTGGTGACACAGCATTGGTGGTGTTTGTGTAGGTAGGGCACACAATGTAACACTTCCAGGTGACCAATCTCAGGCTGGTATGGTTGTGACAGTTGACTGTCCCTTATGTCATCATCATTGATTGTCAGCTGGTATGTGCCAGGGCTGTGTGCACTCCACAGGGGTGTGATTTTAGGTGAAGTAATTATCCACCAACTGCGCACGGGCTGCCTCATCCCGTGCCCTTTCCCCTCCCATGCACAGCGGGCGTGCATGTGGTTGGGGATGTGGGGGCACCACCATGTCCACGCCAGGCCCCGGCGTGTTGCAACGTTGTGCAGGACACATGCTGCCACTATGATCCTGCACACTACTGGGGGAGCGTATAACAGCTGCCCGCCAGAACGGTCAAGGGAGCGAAAGCGTGTCTTGAGCACTCCGAATGTGCGCTCCACTATGCCCCGGTTTGCAATGTGGGCTGTGTTGTATCTTACCTCAGGTGGCGTGGTGGGGTTCCAAATTGGCGCCATCATGTCGGTGCTCAGAGGGTAGGCACTGTCCCCTGGGGAGGTGGAGATGGGTATCATTAGTGGGGTTGTGACATTACTCAGTATCTGACATGCATGCATGTGCTGTGGCATTTATACTCACCGAGCAGCCATGTATCGCCATGCCGCCCAGCTTCTAGGTCCCAGTTTAGGGTTGACATTCTGTAAATAAAACTGTCGTGGGTGGACCCTGGATAGTTGGCATATACTGAGGTGATGATTCCCTTGGCATCACATACTACCTGGATGTTGATGGAATGCCAGTGCTTGCGGTTTCTGTAGATGTGCTCTGATGCCCTGGGGGGACCTAGAGCCACATGGGTGCAGTCAATGGCACCTAGCACTTTGGGGAAGTGTGCCACCCCGTAAAAATCCTGGACGACAGCCTGCCTTTCTGCAGGTGTTCTGGGCAGGTATATGTGCTTGCGGACTGATGGGCGTGCAGTCATGATGGCTAAGACCTGGTGTAGGCAGCGTGACTGCGTGGCCTGTGACACCCCCCCACTATAGCAGTTGTTCATTCAAATTATCCAGTGGCCAAGAAGTGCAGTACATCGAGGACCTTATGCAGGGGGCTGAGTGCTTGGGAGCACAGGATGGGTGATGTGAGGTCATCCTCCCACTCACTGACCAGGTTGAGTATTATGTGAGGTGGACACCTGTACCTCCCATACACCTGGTCATCAGGCATCCCAAAAAGGCTGGTTCTGGGTGTAAAAATTCTGGGCCTGACTATCCTCCTCCTCCTTCTGCGGTATCCCACGACCACTGCTGCTAGGAACGGTATATTCATCCTGGCGTCTGTGCTTGTTTGTTGTTTGCTCACACTTTTATGCTACGCAGGTCCACGTACGCCTGCTTCCTGCTGGCGTACGTGTTTCCGGATTAGCGCGTCTTTTTTGGCGCACGCGTTAGTCCCTTCGATTCCATGAATACGTGTTTTGAACGTGTGTGTGGGCATTCCTGCGCACTTTCCTCCTGTACTTCCCCCGTGACGCCCACATTTTCACGAGTTGTTCCCCATTCCGCGTGTCATGCCCCCTGTTCCTCCTACTTTTGTGTGTGTGTCGCACTATGTGCGATTTCGCTGTGCGCTTAGCGCACGCTGTTTGGAGACGTGTGCGCCAGCGTGCGCCACGCAGAATTTTGGTGCACATCCTGGAAGTTCCTCGCGCACAGACTTCCATGAATCGCTGTGCGTGGGTTTCACTGCGATTTTCGCACTGGCACTGCGATTCGCACGCTTTCGCACGCTTGCGCTGAAAATTTCAGCGCACATTAATTCCATGAATCAGCCTCTATATGGGGTGCAGGGAGTTCTGGATGAGTTTTTTTATTTGAAGGTGTACTGTATGTCATTGTTATATGGTTTAAATCTATTGTGGTGGTTGTGGCCAGTGACCAGAATCTCGTGGGCATGGCCAAAGGCTATGCACACAAAAATCTGGCCACTGGCCACACATAGTATAGTAACTTGTGCATAGTAACTATAGGTAATGTAGGGTGTGTATTCAGTATTTGTAATATGGTGGAATGATATGATTAAAGAGTATATGGTATTTATAATTGTAGTACAATTAAGGACAGTGCACCTTGATGTCTCCTCTGTCTTTCACACTGTCAACCATTGTATCCTCATTAAATAGTTTCATGATACCATTAGCATCATGGACCGGGCACTGTACTGGCTGATTTATTTTCCTCACTAACTACCCTTCCCAGCTGCAACTGGGCTGTTTGTACTCCACCACCTCACTGGTTCTTTGCAGAGTACCCCAGGGTCTATCATATGATTTTGGCTCTTCCATATCTATTTCGTCCCTCTGGCTCACTTGATGTTTCACTGGCAACACATAGTATAGTAATATGTGTATAGTATTTATAGGTACTGTAGGGGGAGCATACTCTATTTGTAATATGGTGGAATTATATAATAGAGTGTATATGGTATTTATGATTGTAGTAAATTGAGGACAGTGCTCCTTGATGTCTCCTCCGCCTTTCACATGGTGAACCATTGTATCCTTATTAAAAGTTTACATGATACCTTTAGCATCATGAAACGGCACTGGACTGGCTGTTCTGTTTTCCTCATTAACCACCCTTCCCAGCAGCAACTGGGCTGTTTGTACTCCACATCCTCATTGTGTACCTGCAGAGTACCCCAGGGTTTTATCCTATCATTGTGCCAATAACATATCTGTTTCGTCCTTCTGGCTCACCCAATGTTTTTCTTCTTTTCTCATTTCTAGTGTTCTGTTAATGACACACAGCCTTCCGTAAACTTCCCTGAACCCAATGTTCTCCTTTTTTATCACTGATTCTCTGATCACCATTGAGGCATGTGCTGCTAACAATCTTTGTCTCAATGCCAGTAAGACTGTGATCTTTCTTATTATGACACCTGTGCCCTGTTTTTCTCCTACATGTGGCCACTGTCTTTGGGTCCTCTACTCTCAGAATTCTGTGGGCATCATCATGAGTTTGGCCTGAACCCTTATACGCAGTGGTAACAGGATTACCACCACATTTAAGGGCTGGCCAAACCACTAGTTGCGCGGAAAATGGCATGTTCACCTCTAGATTTTTGCTGGAGGTAAAAATTACAATTTTCGCACCGTTTTTGGCTGTTTTTGGTGCTATTACCACTGGCACAATTACCGGTTCTATGGACCCAATGTGGAATTGGGATATATTGTCCCCCCCAATTAGTGATCTGGAGCAGATTGTGCCGCACCGAGCTGCAGTAGCGCTATTAGCATTGGTATACTGCCGGTATACCGACCAACTTGTGCTGAGGCCCTCTGAGACCAAAAACATTGGGGTTATCTTTAAGTGTTTTTGCGCCTTTGATCCTTACATTTTGGAGCTTGGAAAGAAAGCCCATGGTTTGAGCTTTACCTCCTTACAGGTATTCCACTGTTCTTTGCCTTCACCCAAAAGTTCAACATCTCTACAGCCCTGATGCACTTTAGGCTGGACGACTGCAACAGCCTCTTCCTTAAACTCCCCATTTGTTGTCTATACCCCCTTCGGCTAATGTAGAATAGGGCTGCCAGACTTGTCCTTGGCCTGAAGCCCACGGATGGTATTGCTGCAGCCTGAAAATGTGTACATTTTCTCCTGCTAATTGCTACTATGTCCAACTTTGTTTCGCTAAATACTGTCCTGCTGCAGCCCTCCGCTGCTGTAAATTCAATACTCTGCTTGTCAATTGCTTTATGAAACATAGAGCGGGAGGCATGTCTCTGTCTTTGGCTCATGCCTCTATTTTCAACAGCCTTCCTGCTCCTTTTATACTTGAGCTGAGTTCCAGAAACTTCTGAAAGTTCTTCTTTTGTCTTGTTGTTTTACTTAATCCCTTGCCTGCTTATTCCTATCACTGCCACTGGTGGCTTGGTCCCTCATAAACCTCACAGCTTCCAGGCCCTATATCTAGTCGACACCAGTACATCCCTCCACCCTTCATCACTGCACTTGCGGGTGTACCGCCTGGTGACTGTGTACCACACCCTTGGGACTTCTTTGCCACAGCAGGTAGTTAGTGGCCTCCCACTTTGGCATGACTCAGCACTTTCCTTCTGGGCTTCTATGAGCACTTGGTGATCTCTACGCCTCTTTCCATTCATGCACTTCTTTTACTGCAAAATGCATATGTGCATTTATAACAGCATTGTGTAAACATTTTTGGGATAAGAAAAGAAAATGCATATGGAAAATATCTGTACAACATTTTTAAGTGGCGGTTGGTGTGTGGAAGTTTAATGTGCTGATACGGTTATTGTAGGGTAACTAATTGGTTTATACATGTGTGACCGTTTTAAAGCAGGCAATGATGGAGTGCTACAAACATAACAGTAAAAAGGGTAGAAGGGCTTTCTTTTGCGAGTGTGTGCATGTGAAATGTGGGTTTCTTAATAAAGCATGGCCTAGAGAAGGGGAGTGCAGAGACCACAGATAGTCATGATGGGCCCTGCATTATGGTCCTTATTGTATGCTAGAGAAAAGTATTTTGGACAGAAAATAGTTTCTGTTTTGTTCTTTTTCTCTAGTATACAAGTGTCCATTATTGCCATTAGCATAGTCAAAAATGCTAATGGGAACTTTGCAGAATCTTATGTGTTTAACTACTTTACTGAACAATGAAAAGTAGTCCATAAGATTATATTTTTTACTTCTATTTTTTAACTGTGAAAGTTGGTTCCTAAAGGAACCTTTTTCAGGTTTTTTTTTTTAATTCAAATTCTTTTTTAAATGTATTTATTTTTGCAGGAGAGGCCAGGTAGTAAGGTGGGGGGGGGATAAGGGAAGGGGCAGCAAGCACAGATATAGAGGGGCAGTTGAACAAGGGAAGATGTTGGGCATGCATTAAATGTAAGTTAGGGGGCAGTGTTTCTTATGCTGCCTGGTTGAGGCCTCGAAGACACTTTGAAACTGCTCCCCCTGCAGAGTGGTGTGTTGCAGTATATATCGAGTACAGTTGTCTTCGAAAGATGTGGATCGACAGCCTCTTTATAGCTTGCAAGGTAGCTGGTGGGATCTTGTGCCCCACAGGAGTAGCCTGTGTGGTGGCAGGATTGGTTGAGGAAGATGAGGAAGAGGAAGACAGCCTACTACTTCCTGAAAAATTAACAGCCTTTCTCAGAGCATCCGAGTGGTTGGATTTAGTGTGGGGTGCATAGAGGTGGTCCCATAGCAGTAATGATAATGATAATGATAATGATGTGTTATTTATATTGCGCCTTAATCCAAAGTGCTGAGTACTGCCCTGGTTGTCTGTGACTGAATACAACGTTGCACTCAGTGGGCCTCATTACAAGTAGGGCGTAAAGGGATACCGGGCACCGGTAATGACACTGGTGCAGGTAATCCCTTTGCGCCCTGCTTCGAGTTCCCTTTGCGGGTCCTTCCTTAACTCCTGGTTTTAGCAGGCGTTAAGGACGAGACCCGCAAAGGGACACCGGGGTCAATAACGGTACCGTAATTTACAGTACCGTTATTGCCACCTTCCCCTTTCCCATTGAGCCCTATGGGGGCTCAAATGGGAATGGGGAATGGCCCTGGTGAATGTGGAATTACCGGTGCCTCTGACCTCGGAATGGACCGGTAATTACTCCATTCACCAGGCCAGAGTCGGAACGATTTTGGAGGCAGCCATGCCGCAAATAGCGGTGCAAAGTCGGAATGAGGCCCAGTGCATTTTAACCTTGGTAGCTTTAGCCTTTGATACCTCCTCAAAGGTGGTAAAAAACTGCGACACCCATGATTCTTTCTGGGTGCTAGAGGTAGGCATTGCCTCTACCTCATTTTTGTGGTCCTCAAGATTGTTTTCTGAATTATTGCGCTTCTTACATTGTCTGGGCCCTCCAGCTGATGGTAGTGGTGGTGGTGGTGATAGTGGCTCCTGGGGATGAGGGATGGCAATATCTGATGCCATTGTTGAAGATAAATAGCAGTTCTGCTAATATTCTTCCAAGCATGAGCTGTGTCCTAGATTGCAAATGGATAATCAGTAAGAATAGGTGTAGTAGCTGTGCAAGGGCACATTTTGAGTTTAAAACAGTTATTTGTGATCTTACCGCAAACAATTACAAAGTGGTAAATTTCATCAAGGACAAAACACCATTTGGGAAGACCTCAAATAAGGGTGTCTCAAAATGTGTATGCCTTTCCTCTAACTACGGCTAGCCTGCAAGCTCTCCTCTAGCATCTGTGTAAAGCAATCCAGACGAGAACGTTCAAATGGGTGCATGCCTGCACAAGACAAATTGGATGTGCCACCTTTGACTGTGTTGTTTTCTACCCTTTTAGATGTGGATCTTACTGAATATATGATATACACTAGGTAAAGGGTCTGCAACCTTTAGCTCTCCAGATGTTTTGAACAACAACTACCATCATCCCTAGCCAGAAACGTCAATGAAAATGGGATAATTTGTATTGCATTTCAAAACATCTGGAGCACCAATGGTTGCAGACCCAGGCATTAGAATATACAAAGATGGAACATTGTGTAGATTTACAATTCAGATATTAAGCATATGGGGTCTATCTCCACCCTCCATGAGTGGTGACCTTTACTTCAGACACCCCTTTACAGCGGTAAATAACAGACCTTACAGTAAAAGATACATGCAGGTAGTTTATGCTATTTCACTGGGGAATGTCACCCGTATAAATGTATACAGGAAGGAGACAAAAATGTCAAGTGCCGCTGAAATTTGCAGATTATGTGGTGTGCAATTTGCTGCTATTTTGAATTTAGCTGTAGTACCATTTGCTGCTATTTTGAATTGAACTGTTAGTACCATATGTTGCTTCTTCAAAGTTAGATGTTAGTTCCATTTGCTACTATTTTGAATTTAGCTGTTAGTACCATCTGTTGCTACTTGAAAGTTAGCTGTAAGTACCATTTGCTGCTATTTTGAATTTAGCTGTTAGTAGCATTTTCTGCTATTTTTTTATTTAGCTGTTACTACCATCTGTTGCTACTTCAAAGTTACCCACCCTTCCTCCACTACTCTCTCTTTTCTTCCCCTCCTCCATGACACCTATGGCACTCTCTGTCTCTCCTATTTTTTAGAACTGTTTCTCCATTGACTATCCAACCCTTCTCACTATGTCTGTTAGGAAGAAGTTCAAAAGGATATCCTGGCCTATAACCCTTGTCTCCCTATCACTGACACCTACTTCAGCGCTTACTCCAGACAGATCCTCAACAACATTCTCTTTAATGTTCCTTCGCCGGACCACTGGACTTCTCATATGGTCTCTCTGCTCTCTGACTTCTCTTCCTCACCCATTAATGGTGACACCCGGTAGGAGGCACTTCTGGACCCCTTCCACTCCTCTAAGGTAATCATTAATGTCTACTTTAATGGCACCAATCTTCTCCTCTTTGACAGACACTTCCCATGCCTCATCAATTTTCTTTCTTCTCCTGCTGTCCCGTCTCTCTCTTCTTCAGCTTCCTTGCCTCTCCCTCTGCATCCTCCTTGGCTACCTTGCCCTCTCCTCCTTCCTCTTCTGTTCCCCATCGGGCTCTTTTTTACACCTCTGCAGAACGTGCCTCTGATTTGTACCCCTCCCCAGAAGTCCATCAAGGATGGCAACCTTCTCCATATTGCCACTCCCAACTCTCGCTCAGCTGTCAAACACTACTGACATCTGTCAACTCCTAGAAAAACTTAACCTCGATGTCCTCGGTCACACTGAGACATGGTTCACGGCCAGCTTTGTCACACATTTTGTCACTCTCCTCCCTGATGGCTACAAGATCCTCTCTGTGCCCAGACCCAACCGGTCCGGAGGTGGTGTACCCTTGATCTTCCTGGAGTGGATTCCTGCCACTGTCATTTCTATGCAGGCCTAATCCTCTATTGAATGCCTTGTCTGCAGGTGTCCTCTCTCTCCTGGCCACTCTCTTATGGTGGCCACTCTATCAGCCACCTGGTCAGATCTCCTCCTTTCTCTCTGAGTGGGTGGACTTCTACTCCTCCCTCCTGGCTTGGACCACTCTACTCCTTCTTCTTGGAGACTTCAACATCCATCTGGATGCTTCCTGACCCTCCTCTGGACTTTTTTGTGACCTCTGCAACTCTCTCTCTCTCTCTCTCTCTCTCTCTTTCTATTCTCCCCTCTGGCCCAACTCACTCTGCAGGACACACTCTGGATGTTCTGATCTCTTCAGACCTCCCCCTCTCTATGCCTCTGACCATTCCTCTCTCCTGGAGTGATCACTCTCTTCTTTCCTCCCATCTCTCCCCCTCTACCCCTCAGGCCAAGCCAACTCCAACACTACCACCTACCTTCTCAGTCATCCGACCCATTAAGTGCGTGTCAGTTGAGGCTTTCGCTACCACTTTCTGTCCCCCTCCTCCACCTCTGACTGACTCACATCCTGACAGAGCCTTTTCCATGCTCTACTCTTCTATATCTGATACTCTTTATGTTCTTGCCCCTGTCATGAGGATCCGCTTGAAGCCCAAAGCCAAGTGTAACTCTTGGTATAACTCTGACCTTGTTACCCTTAAACGCAAGTGTCGGGTGGCGTAGAGGAATTGGCACGCTTCTTGTGCATCCTCTGACAAACTGGCCTGCCGCCTGCTCCAAAGGCAATACCGGCTCTGTGTCCGCACTAAGAAGAGAGCCTATATCTAAGCCTGTGTCTCTGCAGCATCTAGCAACTGGCCAACCTTGCTGCTGCCTCTACCTCTCCTGTCACCTCCCAGGCCCTCTGCACGGCCGTTGCCTCTCATTTCATTTGAAAGACCCAGAACATCCTGTCTACCCTCTTGTCCTCTACTCCTACTCCTCCTTCTCTCTCTGATACATCTGGCCCCTCTGCAGCTGCCTCTCCTCCCTCTTTCTCATCTTTTCCGCCGTTCTCTTTTAACAAGATTTCCAGACAAGTTCGATCTATGAAAATCTCGTCAAAACAGGTTCTTCCCTGTGCATACAAAACCATCAAGGACCTCATTGACACCCTTGCTCCTGCTCTGGCCGACTTCTGCAACCACTCCTTCGCCTCTGGATCCTTCCCCTCCCCTCTGAAGCACTCTCTTGTATGTGAACTCTCTTCTCAAAAATCTCACAGCCGACCTCTCTTGCCCGGCTAACTATCGCCCGATCTCTGCCACTCCTTTCCTGGGAAAACTCCTGGAAAAGCTGGCCATCTCCCAGCTTAATCTCCACACCAATTCTGTTGGTTGGCTCCATGACCATCAGTCTGGCTTCAGAGCTGTCAGAAGCATGGACACTGATCTCCTGAACATCCCTGAAGACCTGCTGTCCAACCTTGATTCTAATATCCCATCTGCCCTCATCATACTTGACCTTTCTTCTGCCTTTGACATGGTCAACCATGTCAACCATGGTCAACCATGTCATCCTGCTCAATCACCGTCTTGATAATCTGGGTTATCACTGATCAGGCTCTGGCCTGGCTGACCTCCTTCCTCTCCAACCAACCCTCCCAGGTCCAACTTGGGCCCTTCCCTTCCTCTATCTCACGTTCTACCTGTGGTGTTTCCCAGGGGTCTAACCTCTTTCCCTGGCTCTCCAACCAATACCTGGCACAGCTCACCAACTGCATAACTGCTCTCTGCTCAAACGTTCAATGCTATGCAGATGACACCCAATTTGTTTTCAGGGTCCCCTCCCTCACCTCTTCTCCCTCTCTCAACTCCCACTGTCTTTCTGCAATCCAGGAGTGGTGCTCTGCCAACAACCTCTGCCTTAATGTCAGTAGGACAGTGATCCTCCTCTTTGAAACACCTGCACCTTCCTTTCCTTTCACTTTCTGGCTGGCCTCCCTTGGCCCTCTCCCTGCTACTACTTGTGAGGCTAACAACCTCTGGGTCATCTTTGACTCCACGCTTTCCTTTTCTCCTCACATCTCTGATGTCTCAAAGAAGTGTAACTACCGACTGCACCTACTCAGAGGTATTCTTCCTTTCCTCTCCTTTCCCCAGAAGCTCACTGTCTCCAGAACTCTGTTTCTCTCTAGGCTGGACTATTGTAAAAGCCTTTTTCTAAATCTGCCTTCAACCACTCTACGCCATCTGCAGCTCATCCAGAACAGGACTGTGAGACTTGTCCTTGGTCTCAAGCCCTGGGATCATATCTCTCCAGCCCTGAAATCTCTTCATTGGTTCTCAGTGGCTGCAAGTATTAATTTCAAGACCCTTTGCATTGTCCACAAGGCTTTCTGGGCCTGGGTCCACAATACCTTCAACTCTCCCTCCGTAAATACATTTCTACTCAAGCTCTTCGCTCCTTCACCTCCAACTCCCTCAGGGTCAGTCGCTTCTCCAAGCAATGATTTGGGAGTAGATCTCTTTCCTCGGCTGGGGCCTCCCTTTGGAATAGCCTCCCTGCCTCTCTGAAACATGAGAACCATCTTTGGCACCTCAACACCTTCCTCTCTGCTTCTGCCTTTACTCTTCCTCTCCCCTGCTAATCTGTCTGTTTTGCTACCTGGTTACCCTCTGATTTCGAGCCCAGATCCCTGCCCTCCCAGACACACACCCGCACTACCTCCTGGCAAACCCTGCACCTGGGTCTGTATCTTCAACCCTACAGTCCCATTCCAGCACTGATCAGATAGCTGTTCTCTACACCTTATTTTCGCACTTACCACCTGCTGCCGCACTACCTGTTGTTGTTCTATCAATAGGGAGGCCTGGGTTGGAGACCAGGATGTCCCTTTTGAGCTTCTTCCTGCCAGGCTTAGTGAGAGGAATAGGATAGTCAAAAGAAAAGCAGTTATAAAAGATAGCTGAGACAGAGAGCACCATAGGGGGTGTGGGGAGGGGAAAGAGAGGGGTAGGGAGTGGGGAGCCCAGGCAGGGGAGGGGAGGTCATGCAAGGGGGGCAGGAGGGAGGCACAAGGGGGACACAAAAGGGAGGGGGCACAACAAATAACAAGAATAATAAACCAACAAATCTGAATCAGAAAGAAAAGAGCACAGCAGGGAACCTAGAAGAGGAGACTGCAGATGTAGTACAGAACTAAGGCAAAGCACAAAGCACAACAGGGAACCTGGAAGTAAAAAAAAAAATCAGATATAATACAGGACCAAAAGCAAAACACAGAGGTCAGCAGGGAACCTAGAAGTGAAGAATGCAGGCAATTGCTATGTGATGCTACAAACCTTGGATACCAACACCATAGCAAGAACTGTAGAGAGCAAACACCAAGTCAACACTTTCAATAAGGCACAGAACACAACAGCACCCTAGAAGAAGAATGCAGGCAATGCAAAGTAATTCCAGAAAAAACAGTGAAGCACGTCACAGTGTCAAAATAGTACACAATAAATCAAAGAGGGAAGGGCTGAGATGCGAGAGGAAGGAAGGGAAATGCATAAGGGGGAATGGAACAGGATGCATGGACCTACAATGAGAGGGAGCGCACATGGCCAGGTTGTTGGCTAAGTATTTGAGCACAACACAATACAACACACACAGATTTGATTTTCCCAAAAGGGGGGAAAAAGGCTACGTTTTTGAGCACAGCACAATACAACACACCCAGATCCGACTTACCTGATCAGTCGCAGGCTACATGCTACCATGGCAGACACTGGCAGACACCACTGGAGCTGTCCTTAGCCTCTGGTCCTTGGCTGAGGGGGCTGCCACAGCAGGGGGTGAATTGAGTGTCCGATTTAAAGGACCTGCCAACCAATGGGAGCACAGTGGGAGAGAGGGACAGGGGAGGGCCAACAAACAAGGAGGAAAAAGGGACAAAGGGAGGCGAGAGCGGGCACACAAGCACTGCGGCGTGAGAATAAAACTTGTAAAAATGCACAACTTATTGTTCCACAGAGCACGTGTCATCTCACCAGCAACAAAGAAGTTGATGTTGGTGTTGCCTGATCATGGTGGGGATGGCCTGTGAGGGGCAGAGGAAGAAAACACATGTTGGTGCATGCTTAACTGCTGTCTGAGCGGAGTTTCGGGCCCTGGATCCTCCTGGTCCAAACAAGTCCAAACAGGAATTGCCCTTTTCTTCATCTGCCCCCCACTTCTGACACCCAGGTGAGAGACAGCCTTGATCTAAGAGTTAAAAGCAGAAAGGAAGAGGCAGGGCTAAGAACATGGCTGGTGCCTAGGCCAGGTACCTAGATCCACTTGCACCCGCTCCTCGTCTGTAAAGAAGATAAGGCTGGAGGGCTGCTTAAGTAGGGATAAAGAGCGGCAACCAGGAAGGCACCAAGTGGGTGGGGCTTAGGCCAGATGACCTAGATCCATTTGCACCTCCTCAGTAAATAGACTATGCTTGGATCACACCATAAGGGAACCCTTTAGTAGAGGTATTTTTCTCATCTGCCCTCAGCCCATTTCTGTCCATTAGGCATTGGAACACACATTACTAGCAGGAGACAATGTTTAGTCATGTAGTTTACCTTATGTCTTAAAAATGAAAAAAAATATTTCTTAGAGATGTATTTTTTTGGGCATTAAAATCATCCTTGTCTCTTGCTCCTGAATTGAAGGCATATTGCTAGATTGAACAAGATGGCAAAATACGTACACCACACAAATTGAAATAACAAGAACGTTCAATTAAGTCAGACTTTAAAAAATGGCATGTATCAAATCAATTAATTTCTTCCAAAAATGGTAAACAATATTTTCATGTTGGACTGCTAGATTTCGATTTGAGATTTTGAGTAACATCATATGATTACATTTACTGCAAATAATGAATTTACCATAATCATTCCCTCACAGTTTTGAAGATTTTTGCAGAAATCAAGATATGGGCAAGTCAGGTTATACACTCTTAAGGGGCTGCCCGCCACAAAGAACCATGTTGACTTGGGTAGTAAACCCAATGGTCTTCTTTGAGGCCTTACATATATGTTGGCTATTGACTGTAAATGTTAATGTAGTGTTCTTACTTCTGGATGGGGTTCCGTCATGTTGGCATTTCCCCGTCTCTTCTTTGGTTACTATCATAGTCTCTGGTGGATTCTGCAATTCTGGAACTATGGGTTTTCTCAAGCACCCATTCAATATATGTCTGCATGTCCCACAGACATAGAATTCGGTTTACCTGGGGTCCTTGTGATCTATTGGTCTGACAGGCTGACATTTGACTCATAAATTCTCTATCCAAGCATCAAAACCGGGGAATTCTCGTCCAATTGTGAGATCATCCACAAGATTTGGGATTTAGGCAAACCTTGTTTTTCCAAGAATATTCTCTGAGTTGGATGGAGTTTGAAGTTTGAAGTTTAGTTTATTTGTAAAGCGCACCAGGCCCATGGGCAACCGGGCGCATAATCTTAGGTGAAGGTTACAATTGGATGGGAATCTTACTTGACATGTAGGACACCCAGTGGCCAAGGAAACAACAGGTGGCTTCAGGTTTCCCACCAAGCCGGCTGTTCATGAGAGGAGGTCACCCTGGGTGGACAACAATTGGACCTGACTGTGTCTTTTGGGGGTTATTCCTTTCTTCTTCAGTCCTTAATTGTTTCCTTTAGGAATCTGGGTTGGATGTGTATCCCTGGGGCTCAGGTCCAACATTTTAATATTTTTAAATCTTTATTTTTTTGTTTAGATTTTTTTTCCCCGAGGAGGCTACCTCCCAGGACATGTACTGGTGGAGGCCCCCACAATGTGGGGGCTACGGCGGCCCCTGCTACACCAGTGATACAAAGACTAGAGACTTGCTGAAGCCATATGTGTTGCTGTTGGACAGATGTAAAATCAGGAGACTTCGAATTTTAAATTGTACTTATTAACTCCCTTATGTCTCCTGTTAACATACAATAATGAAAGAATGTTTAATGCTGAGTACTATATCAACTCCTGATTCTTCCCTTTAACAGATGGAATGCAGCAGTGGCTGCAGCATGAGCTCTGCATGGAACTGCAGGAAGAACCACAACTTGGACCATCTTGGAGTGAGAGAAATGCGAAAATTCTGCAGTAGCACAATCACACCCATGTAAGAAAAGAATTCAGCACAGGATTCTGATCGTGTATGCATTGTCCCATGGCACAGATCAGAAGCTTGTGTCAACCACTGAGAACTAGAAGCCCTCCAGTTTTTGGGAGGGTTGAGCAATACTATCTCGAAGGCGGCAAAGCACAAATAGTAATGAATCAGACTAAGGCAGTGTTAATTTCCATTTTAAGAGACCATAGTACTCCATGGGGATGTATGCAGATTTTTAGTGAGCGGTAGTTCCACCCAAGTATATCTGACAATTTTTGGACCTAAAGAGGAGGATTTACCTCCATTTTTCTTTTCTCATATCCATATTCAGAATTCTGTGGGGAGGTAAAATCAGCAGTAGTTCCATTAGCACAAGAAAAAGTAGTAGTTATGGAATGACTTACAAAAATTGCCCATATTACCGAATTCTTAATGAGGGCCCATGCCTTGAAATTATTCTGTGTTTATTTTGACTGGTGATTTTAATGGCCATACAAGCATTAACTAGCCAATGCTCTTGAATTTGTGGAATTTGAAGCTTGGCTAATACCAATATGGCTATCAAATCTGAATTTCTCCGATTTCTAAGAAGTCTTCTAAATAAAATGGCTGACCATAAGTCATGCCATATTAATTGCTTTATATCTGATGATTTACCACTAAGGGCACTTTTATACAATCTCCTCTTTCTTGCTCGTATTTCTTATAAATGTATTTACCACAATGCAAAGTAAATGTACCACATGTAAATTTACCACATGACAAAGTATGACATGATTTGTAGTTTCAGCAATGGTTGAAAGGTATCCAATGTTTTAACATTGACTTTCTTTAACACACATGCATTGCTGAATGTATTGCACCAAAGGGATGTGTTAACTTTGGGAATATTAACATTGTGGGGTTTCCCCTTACATTTGGTGGCAAAAAATCAATAAAGAAATTGCAGAAGAAAATGTGCAGTAAAGAATTGTAAAGTAAAAACTCATAACACCAGTTTACAGTGGCCATTATCACCTGAGTCTCAAGATAAACATCTCTAATATAGTTCAAATCGACAATTTCATATCCCTAATTTAACTACAGTAAATAATAACAGGATGGATACAATGGACTGAGGTGCCAGTAGACCAGAATTAAACTAATGGAATTAGTAGAAGTAGAAACAGAGTTAAGGTGTGTCATTCTACTTATCATAGGCCTTTCTTAAGCGGTTTTAAGGATCCAGTTGCCACCCAGAAAAATAACAGGATGGCATGAGTTAGCTATAGATGTATTATTATCAGACCTAAAAAAGGAAAAGGACCAAGAAGAGTGGGAACAGATGTTGTCTTGTTGTACAATTAACAAAATAAAAAGGGTTTCTCATGCCGTGAAGTTAGTGATATCTTAGATGGTGTGGTAGATTATTCTTTTTGCTGTAATTTCACAAGAGAACACTTTTTGGGGAAGTAACAGAGCAAAATTACATAGTTGTTTATGATTTTATTGGTCCCGATGATCTCATTCAAGTAGCTACACTAGATAAAGAAATGTCTGTTTCAATAGATTAAAATCCTGTAAAGTACCAGGCTATGATGGTGTGCCAGGAGATCTGTACAGGTTATGCTCTGAGGCACGGGCCCCTCGTTTGAATAAGCTTTTTAAAGCACTGCTAGTATCAACCACATTACAATCTTATTGATTTTTATCATGTATCATCCAAAGTTTTTTTTTAAAGAAAGGATAAAGAAGTAATTTTCTTTATTGAAGACTAATTGCCTGAGTGACATTTCACTTAAAACCTTGGGTATGTTTATCTGTGAGAAGTTATTTTTCTGGGTAACATAACATTATATATTGTCTTTTACTCAACTCGTTATTCTTTCTGGATTGGGTACTTCAGAACAATGTCTCTCACTCTAGCGTTATAACTTGATGGGCCTCATTACAAGCATGGCGGTAGCCGTGCCTGTATAGCAGGCACAGCTACCACCATGCTCGCTACCGGCACCACCACCCGCGATTGGGCAATAACCGGCCATTACGAGTTGAATGGGCTGGTAATTGCCCATTCACGTGTGGCGGTATTGGCGGGCTCCCGATCCCCATTGTGTCCCATAGGGCAGAATAGGGGTGGGGAGCATGGTTGCATCGGCACCGTTGATAACGGTGCCGGTGTAATCACCAGTTCTGCTCACGGGTGCCGCACAGCCCGCCAGCTAAGACCTGGCGGACTGTCAGGCACCCGCTAGCCGAACTCGTAATTCGGCGGAACGGTATGAATGGTGGCATGCCTTACCGGCACCGTTCATACCGTTACCACCAGGGTCGTAATGAGGCCCGATAAGTATGTTGAAGCGAACAGAGGTGATAGCTGTATATGACTGGGTTGAATGTGCTTTACTTTGGAAGGCCTTTGTCAACCTAGGCATTGATCAACAACTGCTCAGCTTGATTGGACAATCATATATAGGTACCGAGCCCCATGTCACCAGTGGCAAAGGGGGTATAAAATAGAGACAATGGGCCTCATTATAAGACCGGCAATAGCCGTGCCAGTAAAACCGGCACGGCTGCCGCCAGTATCATTTTTTTGCCAGCACCCGCTGTTAGGCAGAATCATATGCAGAATCCTTTGGGAACACCACACACAATTAAGACTACAAGTGCAAGTACAAATTCACCTTTGATACAAGCCTTATTAAACAGTAAAGTGGTAGTGATGGCTGAGCATCCAGACTTATCTCAAGAGTAAAGTGAGCAGTATCTGAAGTTACACAAAGCACATCAATTACTATGGTTTACACAAACACTGACTCAAGGTTTCAAAGTAAAAGAATATACATGTATTTACACATTCATTTGTAAAACAGTTCACTAAATAAAGCAGCAGAAAAATCACACTCTTAATATACTACACCACACCCAATCAATTCTGGATAAGTTAAGCTCAAAATGAAGTGTGAGCAAAATGGCGCTCCAGCAATTTAAAAAGGGAGGGAAAGACAAGGTTATACAAAATTAAGCAGCACCAACAAGTAAGTAGGCAGGGAAATCTAGAAAAGGCTTGCTACAATGAGGATTCAAATCAATAGGCCTGGGCCAATATTAATGGTTCAGAGTCTTTGCAGAGGATCACACAGTTCGGAGTAGTTCGCGGGTAAGTCTTTGCCAAGAGGCGAAACGAAGTTGGTCAGAAGAAAAGTTACTTAAAAGAATAGGGAAGGACAAGCCCTCGGATTGGTGAAAGATTTAAAACACTTTCACCGTGGTTGGAACGAACAACCGGGTTTGAAAAGTACCTTTAGAAGAAGAAGGATGCTGTAGCTGAGGCAAAAGTTCCTGGCAGATCCTGCAGGCTCACGGTTCCTGAAGTGACTGTTGGACTGGCACAAAGAAGGAAGACTAGAGGGTCCTGCACTGCCCAAGGAAGAAACCAGCAGCAGAGCAAAGCAACAAATAAAAGGTGCGCTCCTTAAAACCCAAACAGGGTCCGGTCCTCCTGGCTATCGCGTTCACTGCAGCTGTGCACTGCAAATTCGACCAGAGGGGAGGGAGGCCTTGCTTGGTGTTTGGTGAACTGATTGGTCCCACCAGCTCAAGGGAAGAAGATTCCTTGCATATCTTCTCTGTCGTTGAAGTTTGGAGATTCGTACCCACAGCAGGGCCTAACCGGGAGGTTCAGTCGTGGAAGTGGTCCTCTTCTTTCAGCTTCTCTTCGGTTCTCTCGATCCAGTGGCAACTGTGCCTTCCTAGTCCCAGAGACCTGCTTATTATGCAGTTTTCCCCCATTCACACAGTCTGGCTGTCAATCACACAGCAGGGTGGCTGTCCTGCGAGGACAGTCACCTAGCCAATCAAACAGGAGTGTGACTTGGGTTTCCAAGGGAACCCTGTGCAGGGGTAGTTTAACCCCTCCCTCACATAGGGCTCAATGGGAATGGGGAGGTCGGATGCACCGGCACCATTCAGAATGGTGCCGGTGCATCCGACATGCTCTGCTCGTGGGTGCCAGTACGCCCATTAGGTCAGACCTGGCAGACGGGAAGACACCCGCGAGCAGAACTCATAGTTTGCCGGTCCAGTAACAATGGTACCGGCAAGCTTACCGGTACCGTTGTTACTGGACTGGCAAACTTATAATGAGGCCCAATCTGTCCATCATGCATGGTGTCCATCATGGATGTGTTCTAGCACTGCTACTGGTTAATCTTTATATTAATGGCCAAGGGGCCTAGTTTGACTTTTGTATCTTGAGGTGGCAGAGAGGAGAATCACCTGTCTTGCCTATACAGTTGATGTTGTCCTCCTGGGAAGAACACTGATGGCTCTTCAGACGTTACTAGGTGATTATGGGTTGTTTATGTCAAATGTCAACATTTCTGTTAACATAGACAAGTGTTATATCATGTGCTTTCAAAGAGGCCTTGGAAGATAACTGACGTTTTATATAATATGGAAACCACTGATCTAATGGTAGCAAAATGTTTTAAATGTTTGGCAGTCATATGTCTTGCTGCAAAGCAATATCAGTCCAATTCAGGTATTTTAAGCTTTTCGGCTAAACATTGAGGTGTATAAGGCCAAACCCGGAGGATTGGCAACATATGCCATAGGTGTTTGTGCCTAGACCCATATGGAGCCAATTGCTAGAACAATTTTTAAAAGTCAGGTCTGACAGAGTCTATGGCTGACGAACCTCCCTGTTTGGAAACATGTAAGGGAGCCCTGGTTCACAAGCTTGTGCTAGCACAGGTACTTTACAGGCTTCCATTTTGTCGAATGAAACTGTAGCTTTAATTAACATGATTATCAGATAGTACATCACCTGATAACATTTCTTCTACCAAATGTTTATTTGAAAAGCTAAATTAAAATTGATGGCCATTTTAAAACATTTTTCCTAACCCTACAACTAGTACGATCAGCTAAGCTCTTTATTTAAAACGCTACTTTCCATTGTACGCAGGAAGCTTTCTGTAGAGACCAGCTTCCCTGCATCCTGATTTGAATGCTTGGAATCTTGGAGTGAATGTTGATGTATCAGTGGTGTTCTGAGTATGTCAGTTGGAGAGATGTAGACCCTTAGAGAGGATGCCGGTGCATGTTGCCCTTAGCTTAAGTGTGCCTGACTTGATGTACTTAATATAATGTACAAGAACTTAATTGAAGAAGTAACTAGTACATCAGAAGATGTAAGAGTCAACTTTAGCAGAACCCAATCTTTACAATGGCGACAAGGATGATTGCTGTGCTGGGGGGAACAGCACAAAGGAGGGGACATGCACCGTCCCCCAACCAAAGAAGAAGATCCTCTCTGGTAGGGGCACTGCTGTTTGCCATCAAGCACAGAGGGGTCCAGCGCTGGATCCAGAGGCACAGGATGTAGAGGGCAGCACCAGGGCCTGGGCCTGCGGGCCTGCCAGCAGGCATGCAGGCAAAGGACAGTGGGGGCCTGTATGCTGCGTGGCAAAATGGATTTTGGCGGGGCTAAGGGCCCATGGCAGCACCATGAAGGGGCTTAGAGCCCATAGCTGTGAAAAGGAGGGGCTTGGAGCCCATGGCAGCACCATGGAGGGGCTAGGAGCCTATTAAAAGGAAGTTTGGAGGGGCTTGGGGCCATTTCCAGCGCTTAGGAGGGGCATGAGGCCCTTAGTACTGCAGAAGCCATAATGGCAAATGGAGACAATTGAAGGGGCTTGGAGCCCATTTCTGCGCATTTAAGGGGCTTGGAGCTCACCATAGCGTGGAGCTCACCATGGCGCTTGGAAGGGGCCCAGGAGCAGACACACACATATACATTATATATGATTTTGCTTAAAAGGGGACGCAGATGATATCAGGAGCCTTACCTATTGGCATAAGCCGCCTTGTCTGTTGTTGTGGGCTGACTTGAATGATGCAGTCAGTGATCTCTGTGAGGAACATGAGAGATTAGTTGACAAGCAATATTGAGGAGCTGTGCAATACGGTGAAAAACAGGCACCTTATGGTGTGAAGCTGGAGGCAAAGGGGCGCGCTTTGATTCATGGAGCTCTGTTTCGCTCGCCTCTTCACCTGAAGTGATGACGTGTGTGGAATTCCTGGGGGTATGGTGATTACATCGCTGTGCTGGAGACGTCATTATTGAGTGGTCAGTTGACTCGGAACTGCATGAGAGCTGTGAGGAGGAAATAACCTTTGCAGCGTGAGGCGGGGCGCTGTGACGTGAAAAAAACCAGTGAAGTTTATGTTGTTTTTCTTCCCGTGCTTACTCAAGTAAACAGAAGCATAAACAGATGCATTTCAGGGTGAGCACGGCGTTGCGAGGGAAAAGTGGGGAAGCAATGAGAAATCGGCAAAGATATTCTAGAGAAACGGAATCACAGGGTGATGTTTTTGTCCAGAGTGATAAGATTTGCATGATGTCGGCGGCATTACTTAGTGCTGCGCAGTAACTCGGGAGCTAAAGCGGACACTGCCTGCTGTGTGGATGGCAATGCAGGGGAGGCCAGCAGAGGTATTTAGGAACGGTTTGTCTAGTGACCAGTGGGAAAGGGAGCCGTGTTTCCCCAGTGTTACTGCGCTGCACATGAATGGCAGTTAGTGCAGTGAATATCTAGAGATTATATGCCGTCGGAGTTATGCCATATGTCTCTGTGTATTTAAGTAGAAATGTTAAATGTTAACATTTGTGAAGTTGTAATGGTAGGGTTTTGAGTTTCTTAAGGGATTTGTTAATTTGTTAGGGACACCATATAGTCGTGATGTGAGGCCTGGGTGCGACTGATTGTGTGAATGGAATGAGTTTAAAAGTCGTGGCCTTTGTTAGAAAATGCATGTTTGTGATTTTAGCACATAATTTTATGAACCCTGAATTTAAAAGAACATTCTTGTTTAACAAGTTTCTTTCCCAAAGATAAACTCTAAAAGGTAATAGACAATGTGGACTGGTTAGGGTTACGGTAGATTGAATACAGAAACGTGTTTGTGAAATGTTGCCATGTGGATTTTTGCCACACTAACAATTTTGTTTTGCAGGTGGGACTTTTATTCAAGTTAGAGAACGTAGGAGTTTAATGCTAGAACTCTGTTAGGTGATTGCAGAGTTATTTAATTTGTCACAATATTGGAGAAATGTGTGTGGGCATTGTTGAGTACATATGATGCAGTGAGTGTGCAGTGTTGTTGTGAGTATGCTATATGGAGCTCCCTCACAGCAAGTGTGTTCTCAAGGGTTGGTCGTCCTAGGGACACAGGTGACTTTTGGAGGTGGTGATACTAGCACTTTGGCTGACTATGTGTTGGGTGTTAACCACCCGGGTGTTCGGAATGCCCAGCCTGGTTCTTAGGAACGTGTGTAGTGCACAGACAGGAACTGTGTGTATGGAGTGGTTGTGGGGAAGCAGAGTGGTTGTTAGCACGTGGTGCAGTGCAGGTTGCACAGATCTGAAGAGGTATTGGGGTGTCTGAGGTTGTGAGGATTTGGAGTGGTAAATTTACCAGTTGTTTGGTGTCCTTTTCCCACTTCGTAGAAAAGGGGAAGGGCATTGTTGGAGCAGTTTTGGTCCCACTATGGTGAGGACGGTTTCTGGGTTGTGTGGGTGTGGAGTGTTGCAGTTTGAGGTAGAGATGCACGCACATGGGATGGTGTGTGTGTTTGCGAGTGTGTATTTTTGTTGGTAGGTGTTATTTGTTGTCATTAAAGGGGGAAGATATGTAGAGACCTGGCTTCCTTGGATCCTGAGTTGAATGCTTGGAATGTTGGAGTGAGTGACATAGAATGCAGCCTGTGAGAATGTTGATGTATGAGTGGTGTTCTGAGTATGTCAGTTGGAGGGATGCAGACCCCTAGAGAGGATGCCGGTGCATGTTGCACTAAGCTTAAGTGTGCCTGACTTGATGTACTTAAAATAATGTACAAGAACCTAATTAAAGAAGTAACTAGTACATCAGAAGATGGAAGAGTCAACTTTAGCAGAACCCAATCTTTACACGTTCCATGCCTTTTAGACATATGGAGAATATTCTGAATAGTTATTTTTTTATAATATTGTTAGATATATGGGATGCAAATTAGATATACATTGTACCTTTTGGGACAGAAATGTAGATACTACATGTAATTGTGATTATGTCTCAATTGACAAATAATTATGCACTGTTTTTTGTAAGTGCTACTTTGTTCCTAGGAAACATTACATCCTACTGCTGCTCATTCACTTACACACTCATTATTGCTGAATGGCATTCCTTCACTTAATGCAATCGAGTGCTCATCTTATTTGCTGGGGAATCAGCAGCCTCTAAGGGGCTCACATCTCCCCAGTTTTGCGCTCCCTGCACTGGCTCCCGGTGGCTCAACCTAGTCGATTCAAGGCGCCCTGCATTGTCCATTGGGCTCTGCATGATCATGGGGCAGAATTTCTTCGTGCCAAATTTATTCGCTACCTTCCAAATCGCTCTTTGCGATCAGCGTCAGCAGGCTTGCTCTGTGACCCTGTTTTTCTAATATTGGGGGTCGAGCCTTCTCTGTTGCTGCAGCACAGTTATGGAATGACCTCCCACCGGTTGTAAAAACACTGCCTGACCATCTGGCTTTCAGGAAAGCCTTACAAATGTACCTGTTTTAGATTACCACTGAAGATGGCTTTTGGCTCTCTGTTCTCCCTCTCTAGCACCATGATGCATTCGGGCAGCCATGTGCTTTACACATTCTCGTAACATAACAAAACTTAACAGAACATGCTGCCTGAAATCTAAGGGGTTATGTTTCAGATCAGCAGGTCCTGTTCTGATGTCATACAGATTGTTTATTGGTTCTTAGGATTTTCCCTGAGATGTCAGGGGTAGGCTAATACGTGATTGTATGGCATCTCCAGGGAATCAGGAAGGGAGTAACTGTTTGATATATTCTGTGGGACTGGCAGTGGTCTGAACCAATGAATGTGAGGACATGTGACAGGATGGGGTAGAACTAGCTGTATGTGTGAAGGTGTGTAGCAATGTAAGGGAACAGATTGCTTTCAGGTGAGATAGTGTGTGAAAGGAGTTCATTACTGGGTGGTGTCCCACTTAGGGATCCCCCAGATTTTTCCCACCCCTATTAGGGAGAGAAGAATCTTAACTCAATGTAAACAGACAAAGACTATTACCTTGCTGAAGCCATAACAACAGAGGTAACTAGATATAGGCACGCCCATGTTACAAAGTGGCAATAATCCTAACTTGGAGGCACACCATGGATCCCCTTCATGATGTGATTTTGTAACTCCCTGCTGTGGTTTCATGTGTGTGCTCTTCTGGTGAGCAACAGGGGGCCTCTGAGTTGGATTTAAGATTTGCTATGAGATATTGGCTTATCCAAACTGTTTCTCAACTAACAATTCTTCACTGTAATTCAATGGTTTTGTAATGCTATTGTTTTACCAAGGCTTATGGCCGTGACCACTGCCCACTTTACAACCATTAAGATTAAAGACTAAGTAGGGGGTCATTACAAGTTTGGTGGTATCCTGCCAGTAATACTGAACTATTATTATTATTATTATTATTATTATTATTATTATTATTCCTTTTTTTTACTGGGGGCTTGCTCTTCATCCATCAAAGTCGTTAAAAACTGCTTGTCAGATTTACACAACAAACCCAACAAAACGAAATATCTGCAAAACTTTGTACTCAGCTTGTTTCTTCCTTGGCACAAATACATCCATCAGTTTTTGCTATGTGCATAATCAATGGAAGCACCTTTTTTCTCAATGGGATAACAGCTTTTCTTCAACGCTGAATAACTTTTGAACCATTTAACGAATTGGCCTCAAACCTTCCATTTTGATGGGGCATTTACCAGACAATTGTTTTAGATTATTTCAGACAGATCTGTCCAAAGAGTAAAATATTGATATTAGCACCCAGCAGAGGTGAGGGAGGTGTGGTGACCTCCCAGCCAAGCAGGAGGCTCAGAACGGGGGACTTACCACAAGTCACAGTTCCAAGCCTCCCTAGAAGCAGGAGGCCATCATCTCCCCTGATGGGAATCAGGTAAGTGTGCTCCCATGGTCCAATTTCTGCTTCTTACCACCCACCTCCAACTCCGATTTCTATAAAGCCCCGCCCACCCCCACCCTACTTACCTTGGGCTCCTTTGTTCCTCACCGACAGACAGCAGGAACACTCAGTGTTCCTAGTGCATCTCTTTCGCGGCAATGGCCGACATGAAAAGGGAGAAGGGACTGAGTAAAGTTCCCTCTCCATAAACCATGATGGCCATCAATACTTTTTTTGAAGTTGAGCAATGGCAACCACGCTCTTTCTCAACTTGAAAAAGAAAACTATTAGCATCCCAGTACAATATGCTGGGATGCTAATCGCAACAAACCCATCCGTGTGGGAGCTTTACCGAGGCAGGTAATGCCTGGGCTAACTGGTCCAGACATTACCCGGCCTGGTAAGCCCCGCCTATCAGGGTTTATTGCTTACGTAAGAGAATATTAGCAAAAGCCATTGATTCTTAGGATTTAGCTTAACAATAGGTGCTTCAATTGAGAACACACACACATTCTATTTTACGTTAAATTGATCTACTTTTCTGTGCTCGACCTTCAGATGAGATCAGCAGTTCACTTAAAATTGGCCTTACAGAAGTTCAGATCTTCATAATTTACCATGAAAAGAGTTCTCCCAGCTCTATATTTCAAACTGGAAACATATTAGAGAAACATGCTGATCTATTTCAGGATTTGCTCAAAAAAAGAAAGGTTAGAACATAATAAATTCTATGGACTGTAACTTGCCGGGTCACAGCTGTGGAGCTTCCAAAAAATAATCAAGCTGAATCTGTTTTTGTATGTATGTAAGTTTTTATATGGCACACACATAACACTGTACACCGAAGGCATGCGGTAGTTGGTATCATACTTTTCACACAAAGGAATGGTAGACCATTCCCGGCATATTTAAAGACATGTAAAGAGGTTACTCAGAGGGATACACACATGGGTTACAGGTTGCGCCAAGGTTGACCCAGTCTTAGTACATTCGTAGTTATATTCCTATTTGTTGTATCTACAGCTGCGCTGCCTTTGCCTCCATGGCCTCTAGCCACTACCTGTAACCGGCTGTATAGGTCTACCCATGTACACGTGTGCCCTTAATTGTATCCACAGCCGCATGTCTATGCTCATGCCTGCGAAAATGGGCTGTTAGCCAAAGCCAAACGCACGAGACGCGATTCCAAAAACTTTTGCCAAACTGAAGACAAGAGAGTGGCAGATCTAATGGCTGACTCAACCATCACTATCCCGACCTTCATTAGGCCTCCCTCAGCACCCTTTTCCCCATAGGCCCTCATACCCCAAGGCCCTGTATATACTTAACCCGCAAACCCCTTTATATTTTCTATAGGAAAATCATTTTCATTGGATTACATATCAAACGATGCATGGGAACAGAACAGAAACAAAATGCTAAGTGCAAAGGACGAGTATGCTCGTCCTTTTTGCACAGACTTGCCTAATAGCCTGGCAGTTAAGGGGTTAATACTAAATCAGCATATTCGTCTGGAAAATAAGGAAAATCAAAGAATGTACAGTTGTTCACCCACCTGATACATATCTTGTACTATAACTTAGATCTCGATACATCAAATCGAACTAAACTTTGAAAGCCCAGGCAGGACGGTAAATGTTTTAACGTAGTCTAAACCTGTTTTAAAGACCGCTGATGCCACTTAATAGCAACCCTTAGTGATTTCCCAAGCTTGCAAATCTGCATGACTCTTTGCATATTTATGAGCTGCAAGGAGTGGAAGAAATCATTAAGAGCCGCCTGGTGGGACACACAGCTGCAGCAATCAGGTTTCTGGATCACTCAGAGGAATGCAATACACGATGCGTAGTCCCTATTAATTTCAAGGGACTATGCATCGAGAATTGCATTCCTCTGAGCAATCCAGCAACCTGATTGCTGCAGCTGTGTGTCCCACCAGGCGGCTCTTAATGATTTATTCCACTCATTCACTCACAAATCTGTTCTTTGAACTTTTATTTAGCTCTGCCTGCAAAAGAGAAGATTAATTGAAATTCTCTTTTCTCCACTATATTCAAAGTGCAAAATATGTCAATGTTTCAGTATGTGTGTTGCAGTGTTGCAGTAGAGTATGAAGGGTGCTGTGCCAGATTCACTTCATACAAGAAAAGGAAGAGGGTTTGTATGTAAAATCCCCCCATCCCCTGCACACTACTTAGAACTGTTAATGACACTGCAAAGTTATGTTAAAGATTTAGTTTTTACAGCAAGTTTCATAGGTACACCAAGTTTGTGGTCAGGAGTCGACTAGTGAAAAATCCTGCTCTACATTTCCATTTAAAATACGTACATCCACGCGGAGGGGCATGAACACACATGTGAATGTTTTGACACACATGCCGTTGAATATGGAATGAATTATCCGTTGTCTCTGCGAGGTTCTCCTTTTTCCGTGAACTTCCACTTGAACTCTGTATAGAGAGAGGGGGTCCGCAAGGCTCATGAAGAAGAAGCACCGTCCTCGAAAATGCATCAGTCAATGTTACTGGACATACAGATTGTTTTGCCTGTTATTCTCTATAATAAAAAATATATATTTTTTTCTATAAAATCTGTAGCATATAATTCTGTTTTGAGTCACTTATAAAACTTGCTGTGCCTATGAAACTTGCTGTAAAAACTAAATCTTGAACATAACTTTACACTGTCATTTACAGTTCTAAATAGTGTGCAGGGGATGGGAGGATTCTAAATACGAATCCTCTTCCCTTTCTTGTATTGAGTGGTCGTTCTGTGCCAGGACCGCAGTTCCTCCCCTGCACCTGAAAACATACTTACCTGATATTTCAGTTGATTTATAAGACTTATTGTGAACCTTGGTGTGCACCTATAACCCTCGGATATTTTCCAGATTCACTTCATCATATACTAATTTGATTTTCAGGTAATCAAGAGAATTATCCAAACTATATTTTAGAAGTGTTTTCATATGCATATTGGGTGCTGAGCAACATTTCTGTATATTCAGACATTATTAACCAACCAATCTGATTGTACCCTGATGACAGACCATTGTTTTCTAGCAAATATGTTCTTTGAGGACATCTATCTAATTGCATCAACAAGAAATGCTCACCTTGGAATGCTCGGAAGGAAGCACCAAATTTAATCACACTGTAAGTGTGTGTGTATGCCTGCGTGTGTATGTCTGCATGTGCTCATTGCAAGGATATTTTTTGATTCCCTACATTCAGAGTGTTATGCACAAGATTGTCTGAGTTGATTTAATGACTTTTTTTTTCATGATTTCCTTTAGCTATGACCTGTGCACCCAGGTGGAGGTGAATCAAGTATCCTACTCCTTGACTGCTCCTATCACAGTGATGCTACAGTAAGAAGAAAAAAGGTATCATGGTGAGGACACTAATTCTACCCACCTCACCATGACCTCCTTATCCAACTTTAGAAAAAGTGACCAGAAATAAAAACAAAAGTGACCTTACAGGAATGGTAATCAAACCACTCAAATGTCTTGCCTTGTTAAGCCAAGACATCTACACCAAGTCCTCTGTGCCTGATGGGCAATGGTTACTACCTCATGGGAAGTATCACTGTAACATAAACTCAAACTACACCATTGCTTCCCAACTGACTGTGACTATAACATTGATTTGATCTTCCTAATATTTAAGCAAGTGTTGTGTAGTAGTTTTGTATAGCGTTAGGTTACATTTTTAGTGAGATTGACTGTGTTTTGGAAATAGTTGATTTGGTCTGTGTTTCTACCTTAGCATTGGCAACCACAATGTGTGTTGTCTTTATATTCTTTGCACTGAGTGTTAGCACCTTACCTTTGGCATTTCCAATCTTTCAAAAAAAGTAGTTTTTCACTGATTTGCTAAATGTTTATATTGTTTATGTGTGTGAGTGTATGTTTGGATATGCTCACTGCAAGCGTATTTTTCAAGATTCACTACATTCAGAGTTCTATACACAAGATTGTCTGAGTTCAATTAATTAATTACATTTTTTTACATGATTTTCTTTAGCTATACATCCAATTTTATCAAAGGACGTACAAAAAGGGAAGAGAGAAAGAAATCGTTATTGCAAGAATTCACCCGCAATACTGCATATTTAGAAAAGAGCAAGTCCATAAAGTGCAACTGTATAAACAAATAACAGACAAACATCTTTAAAAACAAAGAGACGGGGTCCAATTCAGGCAATTATCTGCGTGGAAAATAGGGTACTTGTGCGCACAACTGCGCACAAATCCTCCTTTGTCGATTCATGGAATCAAATGCATGGTACTTTTCCAAGACTTGCAAGGATTTCGTGCTGGCCCGGCACGTCTCTGCGAGTGGAGGAACACCTTGTTCGAGACTCCAGCAGAGTGTGGGCTGGGCCTACGCAGTGACCAAAATAGTGGACGGAACATACAGAATGAGGAATTACACATGAAAATGTGGGCATATTAAGGGATGGTCAACTGTCAACCAATGGCATGCCAATACCAGCGCAAATAAACACATGTTCATGGATTTCAACTCTGAATGTCGGGTCGTGAAAAAGTTCACACAAATCCTGGTACACTCCTGCCACCTTATAGCATGCGTAAACATCAACGGGCATCTAAACAAAACGTATACAACCATGATGAATCAAGCATTTGTCTGAGCGATCGTGAAAGGACACCACAAGAGAAGGAGGATGGCCAGTGCCCGGATCTTCAACACATGTATCACCTTCTTCGGGATGCCGGATAACCAGGTCTATGGCAGATACAGCCCACGGTACACAATAAAACACATACATCTGAGACACAACATACTTCTTACAAATATTCAGACAGGTGAAATATACTGCATGATTGATCATATTTACAATAGAAGTGAAAGGTCTAAATACCTTGATTCCTCATTATCTATGCATGGAAGCTATAGAATGGTTCCTTCTCAACTAAGGTGAAATCAGGGCATCCATAGAGTTCATGTTGATCCTCCTACAATTCATCTCAGAAAATTCCTACTTCCAATTCTAGTTTTTTCTCCAAGTGTCAGGAACATCAATGGGAGCCACTATGGCTCCCACATATGCTAACTGCTTCATGCACAGATGGGAGAGAGAATATGTGATAGATCATGTGGTGTGGTAGAATTACTTAAGCTTTTGGCTACACTACATTGAAGACATTTCTGGAGTCTGGAAACGTACTAAAGAGAGTCTTACTGGCTTCTTAGTTTATTTGAACATGATTGACCAACCATACAATTTACCATTGAGATGTCAGAAGAATGCATTAATTTTTGGGATATAGAAATCAAACTGTCTCACAGGACTTACTTGACTAACATTTTCAGAAAAGAAACAGATAGGAGCAATCTGTCACATTGACTCGGCTTCCATCTACCAAACCACATTAGGAATTTACCTTACAGTAAAATGCTAAGAGTTAAAAAGATAGTCAGTGATCCAAAGGAAAGCATTGATCAGATCACAAAAATGGGTGAAGACATTCTCAGCCAGAGGCTACCAACCTGAGGAGGTCAATGCCGCAAAGGAAAGTTTAGGTGACATCACACAACAAGCTTTACTTAATGAAAGTCGCAAAGAAAAGAAACCCCCTGCACTTGTGTATGTATCCAAATACTCCATACAAAGTGGACAAATTTAATCTTCCATTAAGAGAAATTGGGGGACTCTTACTTGTGATCCCAAAATATAGCATTTATTTCGAGAAATACCTGTCTTTGCCTACAAAAGGGGAACTAACCTCAGAGACTGCCAAGTTAACACAAGACCAGATCGGAGAAGCTCACCAACAACCACTAAAAATAAATGAACCTTCCTGTGCTTGCATTGTACCAACTGTGGGTTCGTAACTAAAGGAGATAAGGTGAACAACCCTCGATAAGGAGAACTTATCAAGATTAAAAGTTATGTTCCATGTGACACAAAAAGTGTTGTTTATACCATCAAGTGCCATGTGGGATTTACTACATGGGACAATCACAACAACCATGCAAGTTAGGATGGAATGAACATCGGTTGAGAGAGGAGCCCAAAACATCAACTCAGCAGTAGTGAGAAACTGGATTGAAAAACAACATGATTTGTCACAAATCAGATTTCAAGTGGTGGGTGTCATCATCAGAAGGGAATCCTATGGAAACCTGACAAAACAACTTGACCAAATTGGAACATTTTGGATTGGGAATTTTGACTCATTAGCCCCCAATGAGATCAACACAGGATGTAATTATGTGTTCTTTGTTAAGCATCCTGGGGCGCACTTCACACTCTAAGCATTTTATTTGCTCATATACGTAAATTATGACACCAGCACTTTCCTTTTGGAGATCTCAATGAGGCATCAGTGTGTTGGCAGTAGTATCATACATTTGTAATCACTAGTATGTTCACCAATTGTTGATATATTAATTCATTGAGCTTTAGATAGCTATATCTCATAATATTATAGCTTTAATGATACATGGCTTTTGCCTTTTTTTCTTTCTTTTTTCTTTGTTGTATACTTTGTCCATACCATGTTTATTACTATTATGCAATTGCAATTTCCTGCACTCATTGTGTATATAGTTATCCCAGGACATGCTGATATTAGTACTGCATATTAGAGCATGTTTAGCCTATAGCAGCACATGTGTTTTAATTACCTGTATTCAACCAAATGGAAACATTATTGCAGCATCTTCCTGCATTCAATTACAGCCCCATAGGTATTTTCCTTACAGTTGCGCTTTACAGGCGCATTATGGTTGATGATGTCACTGCATGACGCCTATGCTGTGACACCATTTCCCGCTAACGCCTCTTTTTTTCATCATCGAGTAGATAATCATTGTTGCAGCCACATGGCGGTCATTGGTACACAAAGAACCCAAAGCGCGGCTGGAAGATCTTGTATTCACAGGGGTATCTGTACTATCCATTGAAAATAAATGAATTGAATTGAAATCCAACAAAATGTATTCATTGAAAGTCAAATACATATTGTTGGATTTCGATTAGGGTTAGGGTTGAGGGGTGCCCTTGGGGTTGGAGGGGTCGGGGGGAACCCCCCAATAAGGAAAATGTTACATGAAGCTGGCCAGTGCCGAAATACTTTAACGATTTCAGGCCTGGACAGCTCTATGTAAAGTTTTAAGGGGGGAAATAAATGCATCAAAATGCTATCTTTTACATTTAAAAGTACGTATCCATAGAAACTTGTCCATTCCTGCTGTTTATACAGACGGTCATCCGATACGGGAGTGCACATGCGCTCCATAGAACTGGTGGCGCACAAGCGCCCTGTGGACCTGAAGCAGATGACATAGGATACTCCCGAGGGGCCCTGAGAGCGGTTGCACATAAGGCGGCGGCACCCACCCGGGACTGGAGGGAGGCAGGGGCCAATACCGGGCCCTCAATATACGGCTAGCCCGTTGGCCCGCTGGCGAGATTGCGGGCCTACTTGATCTACGGCACCGCGACAAGGGGCCAGTAGGCCTTGTCTGTAACCACGGGAATGCCAGACGTCAGGAGGGCGTCCCAACTGCTCAAATCCAAGACTAAGCAGCCTACAATGGAAGATTTCACCAAGACCCCGCAACAGGCGGAGGGGGCGAGACCTAAAGACAAGAATCCACCATCGGTCATCACTCCTACACGCGTCGACCGCCAGATCCTGGAAGCAATTGCAGACCTTAAGGCATCGTGGAAAGGTAAGCTAGAGGCAGCCACTGCCGAGCTTAAGGCAGCGCTCGAGCTCAAAATCGGCGCAGTGCAGGAGGAGGTCAACTTGCTCAGATTGGATGTGCAGAAAATGGCAGAACACACGGATGAACTAGAGAAAGAAGTGACCATAAACACGACTGCCCGGACCTCGCACAAGTCAGTGATCCATATCCTGAGGCAGCAGGTGACCAACCTGGAGAATAGAGCAGAGGAGGCCGAAGGGCGTGCTCGAAGGAACAATGTGCGCATAGTGGGCCTTCCGGAGGAGGAAGAGGGCCCTAACCTGACGGACTATGTTGAGAACATGTTGCTTCAATATATAGGGGCTGAGATCTTCATGCAAGGCTTCGAGGTGGAGTGTGCACACATCGAGCTATCACGAGGAAGCCCCCTCCGGGTACCACCCCAAGGCCGATCATCGCCAAGATTTTGAACTATCGGTACAGGGAGAAGATACTGGAATATTTCAGGAAGGGGGGCACCATACAAAGGGCCTCCGTGACCATCTCGGCATATCCTGACAATACACTTCAAGTGCAGAGGCGGAGGCTGAACTATGGGACAGTGAAAAGGAGATTGCGAGCCGTGGGGTTGAGATACATGCTGATGTACCCAGCTAAACTGAAAGTATTCCATAAAACCAAAGCTTTGTTTTTTGAGAGTCCGGAGGATGCGATGGAATGGTTGGATTGCCAGAATTGCCCCCGAGGGCACAGACGGCCGCAAGAAGGACGATACGGATGAGTGAGGCCCGATCATGGGACCGAGGTGCTGTACATATTGTGACTCTGAGACTTGATTATAATATAGAGTAACGATTTGTTGACTCTCAGGGGTGAAGTACTTTATTGTGATACGGGGGATACACAATGTACCACGGTAATCATCAGGAGACGAGAGAGAAACACTCTTGACCCCAATAGTTAGTATATTAGTTAGGTCACCTAATATTGGTGACACCCTGCCGGGTTCCCGACCTCGGCATTTCGAGGTGGGACCAAACGCGGGGGAGCATGAGATCCAGGGATGGAGCTGGGCATTAGTTTGGGTGGGGTTGGGGGGCAGGAGGGAAGGGGAAGTGTGCAGTGGGGAACAGTTGAGTGAGGGGTGGGGAGCGGGCTAGTTGGAGAGCCCAAGTTGGGGGAGGGTGGGGAAGGAGCCCAATTTCATGCTGGCCGGGACTGGAACGGTGACCCAGGGAGGGGGGAGGCGGTACATTTTTCACACGACTATGGATAGCCTCCGGATTGTAACTTGCAACATAAGAGGTCTCAACAGCTACCTGAAAAGGAACAAAGTAATGATGTATCTGAGAAGGCTGAAAGTCGATATAGCATTACTACAGGAGAGCTATCTTACTAGGGACAAATTAGAGGTGGTCAAGAGAAAGTGGAGGGGACCACCTCAGGAGCTACATACTCGGCATATGCAAGGGGGGTGGTCACGTGGATAGCACCTCATGTACCTTTCCAGCTGCTTCAATCCACGCCAGACCCGGATGGGAGAATGCTAGTGGTGCGGGGGATGTTGGAGAATAGGGAGGTGAACACCGTGAACACATATGCTCCCAATCAGGACACAGCGGCCTACTACAGGGCCCTATATGACAAAAGTAGCCCCCTAATGGGCTGTGCTACCATCTGGGGAGGCAACTTTAACTGTACAATAGATCCCAAGATGGACAGGTCCGATAAGAAATTGAGAGACCCACCCCTGCAGCGAAGGCACTAATGGCCCTACTGCGGGATTTTGATCTAGATGACATTTGGAGGTTGCTGCACCCGGGCGACAGGCAGTACTCACACTATTCAGCCCCTCATAACTTGTACACTAGATTGGATTACATGTTTGTGTCCTCGGGAATAGCCGGGGAAATAACAGGCTCGGAATACAAGGCCAGAGTGCTCTCGGACCACTCCCCCCTGGTGGTGGAGTGGAGGCATCGGCCCCCTAGGGCAAGAATCCCGACGTGGAAACTCAGAGCTGAGGCTTTGCAGGATTTGGGATTTCGAGAGGACCTAAGGGAGGCCATAACTGAATATTTTGATATTAACACTGGCAGTGTGCAGTCAGAGGGCACCCTATGGGTGGCGTTTAAAGTAGTGGTGCAGGGCGTGGCCATATCTAAGTCTAGAGGGCTCCAAGGGGGCATAGAGCGGGAGCTACAGGAGACAGAGAGGGAGCTTGAAAAGATAATACGGAAGGGATGTACCTCACAGGAAGATACGGCAGGTTGGCCCTACTCCAGCAGGCTAGCAGTGGGCATTGGGACAGGCTCTGCAAGTTAAATTACAAAAAGTACATTGAGAAGCAACATGCGGGAGGAGATAAACCGGGCAGGTTGCTAGCATGGCTTTACAAGAACGAAACGCCACATTCAGTGATTAGGGAGATAAAGGACGAAGATGGCCAGACCTGGGATACCCAAGAAGGAGTCAATGAGGGATTTCTCAGATTCTACAGGCACTTATACGAGGACACGGGGGAGGAGATGGGGCGAGAGACTCAGGAAACCCTGGAGGATATAGGACTGCTTAAGCTTAGTGATCAGGAGCGGGAGGACTTAGATGCCCCAATCACTCTTGAAGAACTGGAGATGGTGGTACAGCACCTACCCACGTGTAAGGCCCCAGTGTCAGATGGGCTCCCGAGTGAATTTTATAAAACATACAAGCAGGATGTGCTCCCCCCGTTGCTCGCCATGTTAAACGAGGCGTATGAACAAGGAGAGTTGCCGATGTCCCTGAGGGACTTGAAACAAGTGGGGAGGCGTCCTGCCACTTACTTTAGGCCCATTTACCTATATGGTAAAGGCTGAATTTCTTTGCATGCTAGTTATGACAGTGGTTATATTATTTAGCTGACTGTCATAGGTTTTCTAAAAAGATGAGCAAGAGATAGACCCTTATGGAAATGCATCATAGCATACTTTTATTATTCTGCTAGTGCTAGTAGGTACACAACATATTTTATGCTTTTAAAGTTTTTTCAAGAATATATGTAGAAGATGCTATTTCATAATATGCATCTTAAATCAGAGTACATTCATTTTGTTTTACAAATGCATTGGAAAAAAGAAAGAGTGAGTGACAAATATGGTTGTGACAAACATTCAACAAATGCACTAAAAGAGTGTAACAAATGTGGTATACAAAATCACCATTAATATTGTTTGTTCGTGTCTTGAATAGAACATATATACAAGACTGTATGGTGTTTGTAAGCTCTAGAGGAGACAGGGACCTAGTCGTTGGTCAACGTCAGGAATCAAATCAGGTTATGAGACGGGACTGTGGGAATGTAGCCCACAAAGTTATGTGGCCCCGTGATGTTTCGGCAATGAGCCTTCTTCTTGGGCCTCGACTTGGTCTCCACTGTGTGTGGAGAAAAGGAGGGAAAAAATAAAAAAGATTCTAAGTAAAATTCAAGGGCAGACTTACTACAGAGTACATCTAAAAAGAAAGATGAGTCTGAAGGTTGTTTGACCTGCATGCATTAAAAATTAATCAGGACCAATATAGGTACAACAATGGAGTTGTCCTGGTGCTTGCTGGACACTTAGGTACTAACCTGAAAAAAAGTACAGGGTTCTAAAGGTGGCTTCACGGAGATGGAGGCGGGGAATACTGTTAGACTCTCCAACATCAGGTATCTGGTAATTCGAGAGTTGTACGTAGATTTTTTGGGTTACTACAAATACTGGAAGGGAAACAAGGAGACAGAAAAAATGTCTCTCAGTCATGTGTTGGGATTTAACATACACTGGCTGCTGTTAAAATAAGTAGACAGAGTAACCATGCAGTACCTGGGGTATCTTGGTGTTAAGCCCGCAGAAACTGTTGTGCTGAATTCTACGGGAAGGCAGTCCTCTATACACGATGCCTTGGTATTAGATATCAGGATTTGGAAGGGCAGTCACCCATCCGGTAACAGGGTGCTGTGGACAGCTGTGGGCCGTTCTTTTGATTTATTGGATTACCCTGTTAAAAAATAGAATAGAATAGGACGGCAACTGATTAGTGGAGGTGGCGAAGTACGAGAAATCCACACGTGCGGCTGAAAGCGCACGTTTGTTGCACAGCCCGTGTGTTCTAGTTGCTGGTGAGGATCAGCTAGTGGGGTCAGGAACATAGGGTCAGAATTTGACGTTCCTGATCCCCACATGGTCTGACTGCCATGGATCTCTCACCTGTGGTGTATGGCGCTGTGATGTTTCATCTGGCCGGGGGGCTGCTACGGATGCGGCAGCTCGCGTAGCTGCATACAAAAGGAAAGAAGCTGTAACTCTATCTATACAGTGCGCATGTGCAGGGAACCTCTGTTTTAGTCTCTGCGCATGGAAAGGGAGAAAAAGCTGTAACTCTATCTATACAGTGCGCTTGCGCAGGGAACCTCTGTTTTAGTCTCTGCGCATGCGTACTTTGTGCGGTGTCAATGAGTTGTCATGGCACCCGTAAAGGAACTAGCTACTGTACGCTTGGCCGTGACCCCTCGTACCGTCTTAGGTTGTATATTTGGACCGTGTATGCGGGTAGGTACTAATGGGGGCTGGACATCCTACTTCTTAGATGTTATTTCGACGTCTCATGGTTCATAGAACGGAGGAAAAAAGGGGGAAAAGAGGCAGGGTAATGGACACATTGGGAGTGAGAAGTGTTCACAGGGACGGGTGCATGTGTAATGAGGGATACACGTTAAAGAGTCAAAGGCGTAATTAAATTGGCTGGTACCACATATAAACGAGGTGACAATAAGATATACTGTATTCAAAGTAAAACACAAATTTGGTGGAAACAAAGTCACAACTCATTTAGATAGACATTATTCTTGTAGTCGCATATTGTTAATATTTATCACAAAGTGCAAATATGTATAAAGCGCCTGGGTAGTTGTTGGTAGCCTAATAGACACTTCGAGATATATGTCAGCACATCTGGTAACATGAAGAGTTTCTGATACAACAGAAAAAGCTGTGGGAGGCTGACCTTTGAATGTCGGAATAAGGTGTTAGAGTGCTGCTGGTAGGCCTAGGTAGAACACTAGGTAGGGGAATATCCCTGTTCAACCATAGGTGGTTGGTATGGCTTCATTCAGGCCCTTCGTAATGGTTTTAAGTTTGAAGATCCACCATGATTCCTTGTAGTTTAGGGCGTTAGAAGCATTGGTGGTATTGACCACCGTATCAGCAACCCACCATAGTATGTCATCTGCACTATGTTGGTATTCCATGTAGTGAGACACTAATGGTGCTGAATGAACTCGACATCGAATCCTGGAGCGGTGTTCACCAATTCTCTTGTTGACCTGCCTCTGAGTTTGGCCAACATATCTGAGCCCACAGGGGCATTCGATGATGTATACTACATTGGTAGTTTTGCAATTGGAAAAGTGTCTGATCTTCCATTCCTTGTCTTCTATTTGAAATGATGTAGTTTTTTTTCGTGAATTTGCATACATTACATGTACCACATGGGTGATGACCCATTATTTCCCTCATATTCCAAAGTTTTGTCCTTTGGGATTTTTTGTTTAACCTGGCATGGGTCAGCATATCCTTCAGGTTTTTGCCTCTCTTAAGGGCCATTCTTGGTGTAGGTGCATTCGGAAGACTCAATTGTACCAGTGGCCAAAATTTCTTAATGATGGATTTAAGTTTAGTGGTATTTGGGCCAAAGGTAGTTACACAGGTCATGAGTTTTTCACTTTCTGTGTCTCGTACTTTGGGAGTGAGTAAAGTTTCGCGGGGAGTATATTGTGCGCGCTTGGTGGTATTCCGAATTAGTTTTTTGGGGTATCCTCTATTGAGGAGTTTATGTTTCAAAATGTTGGCATGTTTTTTGTACTGTTCCAATTCTGTGCAGTTCCGCCTGAGCCGTAAAAATTGACCAAATGGTAGGTTATTTCTCAGGTTCCTGGGATGGTTGCTTCTGTAGTGCAACAGAGTATTTCTCTCTGTTTCCTTCCTGTAGAGTGGGCATATCAGTTTTTCTTCTTTGTCACTGATTTCTAAGTCAAGGAAGTTAATCGTCTGGTTGCTTTTACAGAGTGTAAATTTGATGTCTTCTGTTCTTTGGTTCAACCAGTGTAGGAAATTTTCAACCGGAGTATCGATGTCTTGCCATATAAAGATAATATCATCTATATAGCGATACCAATGCACAATCTTATCTCTGAATGGGTTATGAAAATTTAGAATGTGTTGTTGTTCGTATTCTGACATGAAGATCACGGCCAGACTGGGGGCAAAGGCTGCTCCCATCGCGGTACCGCTGACCTGTAGATAAAAGTTGTCATCAAAAGAGAAGAAGTTGTTTGTAAGAGCCAATTCTAACAGTTCAACTATAAAGTTAGCTGGAACTCGATTTTGTCTCATATGGTGTATAAGATTCTGGTGGATACATTCTAGAGCTGCTTCTTGGGGGATGCTCGTATAGAGACTAGCGATGTCCATGGTCACCAGGAGGTCCCTTGTTGGATTCAATGTCAGGTCTTCAAAAAAAGCGATTGTTGCCATGGTATCCCTTAAATAAGTTGGAGTTTCTTGGCTCAAGGGTTTCAAGAAGTGATCCACAAATTTGCATAATGGTTCGAGGATGTCCCTGAGGGAGGCGGTAATAATCCCACTCTTGAAACCATGCAAACCAGGCTCGGATTGCGGATCTTACCAACCCTTGTCCATGCTTAACCAGGATAGCAAGATCCTTACTGCCGTGTTAGAAAACAGGCTTAAACGCCTCATAGGGAAACTGGTCCACACCGATCAAACAGGGTACGAACCAGGAAGGAATATAACGGACAACCATAGGAAACTTCACCACATGATCGAGCAAACTGAGAAAGACCCGGGCCAAATGGCGATAGTCTCGTTGGATGCAATTAAGGCTTTTGATTCGGTGAGGTGGCCGTGGCTGCTGGTGGCGCTGAGGGAGTATGGCATGGGGTCGGGGTACCTGAGGTGGGTCAAAATGATTTATAGCTCCCCAATCGCTGGGGTTAAAACTGGCGCCATGATCTCGGACAAATGGCAGCTCAGCAGGGGCACGAGACAGGGTTGTCCATGGTCACCAATGTTGTATATCCTTGCTATGGAACCGCTGGTGATCTGCCCCAGACAACAGTATGGGGAGATTGGCATCCCCACAAAGGGAGGAACGCACCTCACCTCGTTGTATGCAGATGACATCCTGTTATACCTGCGCTTCCCAGAGGAAAACTTGCAATTTGTCCTGGAGGCGATGGAACATTATGCCACCCTCTCGGGCATAGTGGTGAGCCCCAGGATCTCGAGCTTGTTCCCCTTGGGAAGATATAGAAGGGTCCCAGTGGAAGACTTGCCGGTCTTGCCGATACCCTGGCAGACCAGGACCTTTAGGTATCTAGGCATTGATATATGTCACTCGGTGGAGGACGAACACAAACACAACACGGAGCGGGCAGTAGCAGGTATTAAGAACAGTGTGGGGTTCTGGTCTAGGCTCCCTTTAGCCATGATGGGTAGGGCAGCACTTCTTAAGATGGTGGTCCTGCTGAGACTGCTGCACTTCTTTGTGAATATTCCATGTATGCTTCCCAGACGGTTTTTCGGGAAACTCCACAGTTTATTTAGGGGCTTCATCTGGCACAATACCAGAAACAGGGTGGCTTTATGAAAGTTACAAAACCTCTAGCGGCAAAAGGAGCATAAATTTACCGAGCTTTGAGCTGTATTATCTGGCAGGACAACTTCAGTACGTGACCAGGTGGCTGTCCGAGGAAGAGTCAGCGGAGACCAGGCTGCTGTATATGGACTCGACCCCTTGTTTTTTGAGGGAGATGGTGTGTTTGCCCAAAGCTAAGGTGCAGGGAAGGGCAAAGCTCCTAACACTGGGTTGGGAAATCTGGAACAAAATGTGGCAGCTGGTGGGAATCCCGACCCCGTGCTCCCCTCAGGTGCCGCTGGTAGCGGTATGCAGAGAGGACCCGCAATTAATAATAGCGGTCCGTAAATACTGGGAATCAATGGGACTTGTGACCCTCGGGGATGTATGGCAAGAGGGCGAGGCACTAGATTTCAGTAGGCTGATGGAAGACACTGGCGTGCATGCAGGCCAACATATTACCCATACTAGAATTATTAAACTGGTGTTGGACAGATGGTATGTGGAAGAGTTATCAGAGCAACCAGATATGGCTATCGAGACAATGTATGATATCTCAGAGGGTGGGCATGAAGTGTCCCGCATATACGAATTACTGATGTCCATGGTGGGTAAGGAGGTGTTGCAATTGAGACGGGATTGGGAGGATGAGGTGGGAGAACCCCTACTAGATGGACAATGGGACAGAGTTCAGAGGTACCACAAGAAGGTGTCTCACAATGCAAGGCTTCAGCAGATACAGTTCTATGTCACCCATAGGGCATATATGACCCCCGGTAGGATTGCCAGTTTGGGAACCCAGCGGTGCAAAAGTGTCCACGATGTGGAGAGGCGGAAGCGGGGCTAATACATATGTTCTGGGCTTGCCCGGAGGTGGGCAGATTTTGGACAGAGATCAAGTTGCGCCTGGCGGAGAAAGGGATCACATTGGAGATGGAATCAGTATGGGCATGTTTGCTGGGGGTGTTCGCCAGACCGCATAACCTGAAGCATGTTAGTAAAATGAAGGACCTAGCCTGCATTCTGGCCAAACGAAGAATCGCAATGTGCTGGAAGGCTGCCCAGCGCTCCAAAATAGAGCCGTGGTGGACGGACCTCCTAAAATGGGCGGACGGAGAAACAACAGTCTGGTACGAAGCAATCAGCAGGGGTGGGGAGGAAGAAGTGGGACCCTTGATTGAATGGAGGCAACTGGTGTCTATACTAGCAGGCACTCCCAAGGCGGGTCCCGACAGGGACTCTGCGCAGGAGATGTGAGAGCACAATGAGATATTCTGGCGGGCGGCAGGAAATAGGAGCTCGAGGTAAAGGGGAGGGTGGGGGAGGACCGTAATGTTTACTGTATGACTATATCGCAACAGACTTGAATATAAATGTCCTCTAAGTTGTAATGTTTGGTGTGTTGGTTATAAAAAATAAAAAATATTTAAAAAAAAAAATAAAAAAACATTGTGTTAAGAGGATCTGAGCCCAGCTGAGGGGACTCCGAGGTGAATAGTGAATCACCTGAGAAATTAAGTACTTGTGAACATCTGAAAGAGGAAAGGAACTTATTGTTTGTTTTTCGCATCAGGCACTCTGAAAGAGACTTGGGCACAGAAGGCCGTGATGCTAATGATTGAACTGTATCCTCATGCTATGGAAGCCAGGGACTTTCAGTGCTGAAAACATGGGAAAGGGAGGCCAACGGCCTGAACATTCTGACATTTCATTTGTGAACACTTTTCTTTTGCATAACATTGTTTTTATCCCACAATGTGTATTTAGTAGTAAGGATTGGCGATAGGTTTAATAGTATAGGCCCTTTTTATTTTGACAAGACAGCACTAGGACTGCATTATTATTATCTGATGGTTGTAGATTGCTCCCATCTGTAGATTTAGGATTAGATAGGCATTTTTAAAGCCTTTTGGAAGTTTAATAAAAACCCTTGAACTGTTGTTATGTGTGTCTGTTTTACTGTTGATCCTATGCCTTCCTTACAGACAGTACAGTGAACACTGGCATGGGGGCGATGATGCAAAGCCCAAGAATGTCTGAACCCAAATACTCACCAATTGCACTGAAGACAGGATCTTGCAGAAGGCAGCACTTGACAGAGGCAGATGTCAGACTGGAAGGCTGGACACTGAAGTAACTGGCATGAAACACACAAGAAGACATAACAAAGCAATGAGAAACAGAGACAAAAGACAAATGCACACAAAAGGGAGCAGACAACTGGAAAGTGCAAGGTAATGTAGACTTCACTGCGACTCGATTGCATTGGGGCATATGTGCATTGAATTATAGGTAGAATTGACATGCTCCCAGCAACTGTCAACATGCTGCTGTAATCCCCCTGGTGCACCATGCATGGCAAACAAACCCTGCTCAATGTGGTGTGCCTGGTGTCTGTTGACAACATAGCATCCCAAACATGTACATCATTGGTGTCATGTGTGTGGATTATACTTTGGACCACACAAGAACAATGGTGAACCCTGACCAATAAGTGTAATAGTGTCTTCCATGTTCATGAATCAATATTAGTGAATCATTGTATGGGATGCCATGTATCAGGCACTACACATGCGAAAAGTGCAAGGAGGCACACACCACCACAATCATCAAAATGTGTCACAGGCCACAAACAGCTGGCCCTGCCACCCTCCTGACAACTCAACAAGAAAGGCCCTACAGAGATTGGCCACACACAACTATGATCCTGCAACATGTGGCACCATGATACAAGTGTGAAAACAGCATGCACAGACACATGAACAGAAGAACACCATGTGACACAGGCACCCACAAACTTTGACCTCTGCCCCACAAAACAAGTTAAACAAAAGTGAATGCACAGAGTGCCCTTCAATTCCCTGCACAGGGAACCCACCTGTCCTGCATACACTGCATCCCACTAGGAAACACATCCTCAAATTGTAAAGACATGCATTGAAACAACTTAAAAACAGTGGTGATCCATGACGACCATTTAGGGAATCAGAAAACAGGCACAGACCACCCAGTGCAGAAAGACCACAGCGTGAAATAGGGAGACAGCACACATATTGAGAATTGAGAGAGAGAGAGAGAGAGAGAGAGAGAGAGAGAGCGAGAGGGGGAGGGAAAATTGAAAACCATAGCAAGGAGACCCTGTCTGGAGTGGAGACGGGATGGACATGCTCAATATCACTGTGGGTGAGGGCACATAGAAGTCGGCCTACGGAGGACGATAGTTATATCAATACCTCTGGAAGTACCATCATGGCATGAGATCACCGAAGGGTACATCTAAAGAAAATATCCACATGCAGAGGCCATGAAGGACAAAAGTGGTGGGGGTGAAGGACAGACTGGCAAATAATAGGCACATGTGTAGGGTCAATCAGTAGCCATATCTCACACAAACCAAGGCAAAATCCCACATGACATGCATTACACAACAAGACACATGTACACCATGTCCACACAACTAAGGCATTGAAAGCATATACCCTAACCCTACATGAGCCAACATTTAACCCTGTTGGACAAAACAACAAATGGACATGCAGCTGTACATTCACCCCCCAACACACCACACACCCTGAGTGAGACTGCCCTACTAAGTGTGCATGGATTCCAGGGCTCACTTGAACCTGACACAGGGACAACAGATAAAGCCAAGCAGTAGGAAGTGGAGGATGTCAGACATGTATGCAACTACATTGTGTCAATTGAATGTACACCCACAGACTGTGGTAGTGAACATGATGTAGAAATTAAAACCAGAAAACATGTAATACACAACAGTAATGATAACCAGCAGCACAACAGCATATACAAAAAGTCACCATACTGGGTAACAGAGAAGCAGTCAGTTAGTGGTACACATGTGCATATCTGTCAAAACCAACACGCATTGAGTGTGAGACAAGCATGTCTTGTGGAGTCAATGCACACACATGTCCACAAAGGAGTCACCAGAGCCCATGTCATGAAATGCTGAAGTGTAGGTTGTGCATACGTGCCTATCCATGCGAATGGGACTTGTTGACCAGTGATCCGGTTGGGAAGGACATGTAAGCGGAGTGGGAAGTGGATTTAGAATTGGCAATGGTCAAAGAGTAGTGTCCACAGGGAGAACATGTGCAGGGCACAGTATGCAACATAGGGACCCGGGAAGTATAAGGGTGGCAGTAAAGAAACATCACCACAGTCAGTGTGCCAAGTGTTGGAGAACATAAACCCCCAGAGTGAAGAAGCAGCAACAATGCATTTGGGAAACAGTACATGCATCCACACTGAACAAAACACTGACAATGTGGAATGTGACAATAGTGCTGCACAATCACTTCCAAACATGCAGTCAACATCATGAGTGCATCCACAGAAACAATGCACGGGCATAGAAGTGCAATTGCACATACACAAACATACATATGTACAGACACACATCTGCTCAGACATTCACTGTGACACAAGGTGAACACTGCCAGCTGCTCTAGATATGTACTGCATGCAGAAACCATGGGGAACAATTACACAGACAGAACATGCAAGAAAGTGCACATGCTTACCCGCTGACTGTGCCAGCATGATGTAATTCCTGAATCACCTCCACTGGGAACCGTGCCTCCAAATGTGTGACAGGAGGTCCAGTGCCTGGCAGAGTGTATGGGTAGTTGGGATGTCAAGGGGCGCGGGGTGTCTCCCCTGGGAGTGCAGTCACTACCTCATTTCGGAGCACTGTAACAACATGGGACAAGGCATTAAAATAGCCATAGTACAGTACCATACACACCTTGCACATGTGTTAATATTCACTGAACACAATGTTACCTGCACATGCCATCCCATCCACCATGATGCAACCATGACAGTTGACGTCACTGTGCATGGCTGAATGTCCACCACTGCATACGTCATGCCCTTGAGAGTGCAACTGCACAACTCAAGGCAAATGGTAAAAATCAAAAAGAAAACAGAAAAAGATTCCACTTTAGAAAGGTATGAACAGAAACATTTACCAATATCTGGGCAAGGGGTCTTGAAAACAAAGAAAAAAGTGTTCATGGCAAAGCAAGGGAGACAAAAAGAAAAAAGAAAGTCCATGGGCGTATAAAATTAAAGATATAAGAAAACTTGCCCATCATGGACAGGGGGGAGTCCACCCGGAAGGGGGAGCATTAGGGTATACATCAATTTCATTTGACTAGGAGAAAAAAAACCTCCATGGGCTCATGGACCTCACGGCAACGGTGGGCCAGGAGTCATGTCTGTGCTGGGACACCCATCCTGTGGTTGATCTGCAGGTGGGTGTGGGGCTGGAGGCAGACCATGCAGTGCCAAGGCCTCGTCTTCAGAGGTGGCAGCCATGTGTGACACTGATGAATGCACCAGCACAGATAGGCCGGTGATGTCTGAGTGAATTGCCTCATGGAAGGCAAGAGATTCTGCATTTGCAGATGGCCGTGATACACAGAGTTCCTCCTAGAGTGACTGCGTGAAGGCACCCACTTCATTGTAGATCAGTTTCTTTGTGGCTGTTAGTTTTGCATGCAGTTCAGCCTGCTGGGCCTCCATGTCAAGTCTCAAGGCCACTCTGTGTGCCTGAGCATCTGGATGCAGGGAAGCCTGAAGGCACCCCAGACCAGCCCGTCGACCCTTGATGTTGGCCTCCATCCACAGTCTGTGGGAGCGGCATGAGGACCGCATGACCTGCAGCTGTTGCTCTACCCGGGCTGCAGGTGAGGTCATGGATTTGGTCATCTTATCCATGCTCTCAGCTATCGTCTCCAAAACAAAGCCATGTCGGAAGGCAGCACACCACATCTGCTGCTCCCCAGCCTGCACACATCCCCCACGTGTGCAGGGCCCACTGCAGCCTGATGCAAGGTACCATGTTCTTTTCTGTGGTGCCCCTGTTGTTTGGTGTAGGTCTGCATACCTGCCTTAGACATCAGGCCCAGGGCCCAATACCAATTATGTGGTGGGTGGCCTTGCAGTCGTAACCACCACAGACGGGTTTGCTACCACTGACCGGCCTTGTGAAGCCAGCCACCCCACCACAGACTCAAGGACCCCGACTGATACACCCATTGGGGTACTCACCTTTGCCATCTTTAAGGCATGCACATCTGGTTCAGCATCAGAGACATCTGAGTCAAAAGAGTCTGAAGAGACTGCAGCACAACTCAGGATGGTCTGCAGCACTAGTGGGTTCTCATGGCCTAACACACCTTATCCCCCACTGGTGAACTGCCGCACAACTGACTCTTCATCCTCCTACTCCTCTGTATCTGGTGCATCCTCACCTGCACATGGACAGAGAAAGACATGTTGATACATGTCAAAAGAGACAACGATGTACATATGCTCCAAGGAGTACCCTGACAAGAAATGTCATGAAATGCACCCATCTGACATTGCGTATCCACACACTTGGTCCAGTAAGCAACTGCTACATGGCATTTGCTGACAAGGGCCTTTCCCCTCTCCCATCATGTACATGCCAGCACTGGGAACATTGACATTCAACAGTGTTGTAAATGCACAATGAAGGGAGATTCAACTGTCAAGTCACCACACATACCAAGGAAAAAGTAATGCACACGTGACATTTTATTGTACAATGATATCACATTGGAAAAGCCAGACATCCAAATCCACGGACAACACTACGGTCAACACATGACACAATAATCAGGTCCGGGACAGGGAACAGGAGACAATGAGGACCTGCATGAAGGCGTGGAACGGGAAGGAGCCCACGTGTAGGTACACCTGAAAGTGTGTTTTCTGGTTAAGGTCCCTGAAGTGCAGTGAGATGGAGAGTGGATTGGGCGACGTGAACAAGGTCCGCCAATCCACAAGATGGTAAGAACAGTGGCCACATGGAGTGGACAGATAGTGTGGGAGGGTAAGAGGGAGCATGAGGCACAATGGGTAGGCTCTCTGTGGCAATGGAATTAAGTAAATGTGTGTGTGGTATGTGGACACTTATGTACTACACTCTGGGAACACAACAATGTGTGTTGACAGACAGCTCAGATATGCATCGTGACAAGGAAACCCATAGAAGCAGGTGGCAAATGGAACATGCAACTCTGCATGACATGGCGTGTAAGGGATACTTTGTGTGCATGCACCGTCTAGCAGTGCAGAGTGAAACGCAACAAGAATGTAGCAAAGACACTACTTGTAGGTGTCACATGTTTCACAAGTGCCGGGGGAGTACTCTGTGGGGGATGTGTCCTGTCACACAGGTATGTGCCACAAATGGCTGCCACACAGGCTATACCCAGTATGATGATGATGGCCAATTGACATGAGTCTGTACGTCACAGGACATGCTTTATCCACGGCTGTCATACAAATGCAGCAAGATGTGCCAATACACAACTGAGGTGGGTGATGCATAACTGGCAAAAAACAGGAGGATCAATGATGGACACTCATCTGATGTGTCCTCATAATTCTACAGGCCTCCCACGCCTTGCACATGCTCAATGAGGATACATTGGCTTGTGACCTCTTCATGCAGTGTCATCTGCTCCTCATGTGGTAGCCACCCTCTAGCCAGTGCAGAGGTCAGGTTGACACTCAGCTTGTGCTTGGTGCGATGGGTGAGATAATTCCAGTGCTTGATTACCTGTTCCGCTGTGTGCATCTCCAACCCTAAGGCATTTATCTGTTGTGTGAGTGTACGTGTGCTCCCCGCATACCGTCACATGTCAAAACTGTGATCTGCCACGTAGTCAATCAGGATCTGGAGCTCCTCATCAGAGAAGTTCTTCTTTTTGTGTGGACCAGTGTCCTGTGTTGTGTCTTGGGGTTGAGAATCTACCTGCTGTGCAGGGCATCCTTTCCAACCACAAGTGGCAGGTGCAGGACCACCTTTGGCCTGGGGCCTGCCATGTCCTCCTTGGGCTCGGGCAGGTGTTTCACCACCACTTCCCTGACCACCTGGGGGCTGGGGCAGGTGTTTCACCATCATCACCCCCACCCTGACACGGTCTGTGTTTTTCCCTTTTGGGGCCTTTCCACTCATGTCACAGTGTAAGGGATGAATGGGAGGCACACCAAGTTATTGTGCTGGGTGATGTGAGTTAGGGGACAGTCTACATGATGTACGACATAGGAGTGTGGTCCAGCAAGCCTCAAATTTACCCCAAACAGGAAAAATATGTGGTACGAGATGTGCAGTGGGACCCAATAACACACAAAGTGCATACGCAACACCTGGAAAGCTTCAGAAAAATAAAAAAGAGGTACGCGCTGTGCAGTGGCACACAATAACACAAAATATGAATATGCAACACACGGAAAGCTCCCGAAACTCAAAAAAGAGGTACGCGATACACAGTAGCAATCACAAACAGAAAAAGTGCATACACTACAGACCGCGTGCCTCAAAATGGGGATAGAAAAAATGTGCGTATGCGCATAGGGAACCACCCCCCAAAAAATATTACACTAGCTGAAGGTGTTAGGGAGAATTCTCTAATAATGCTAATTTCCCAAACCTAGTGAGTCCCCCAGCAGCTTTGCTGGATTCTTGGGGTTTGTTTTTTTCTCCTGCTAATAGTGAGACTCTTTTCCTCCCACTCTTAGGCATGATTTGAGGAATGTCTTTGACGTTTTGTGTGCTTATGGGCTATGTTTTTTTTTACTCCATAGGGTATCATCTGTTTTTGTATATGTGTTACACAGCACTCTCAGTGCAATAACACTCCAAACATAGACTCCATACTCTGGGACTGACTACTGTCTCCCAGGGCATGTAAAGTCACCATTGACTTTACTACTCCAAAATTGTGAACAGAACCAGCACAAACCATCATATTGTGGACGTACTGGAAGGGGTTAATTCGATTGCCCCTGGGTCTGTTTTGAAGGGGGCGCTGTCCAGTCCCCCATTGTCGAGTTCCTGGCTGGTGGCAGTGGTTACCACGCGAAATATTCCACCAGAATGTTTCCTATGGGATTTTCCCATTGATTTTAAACGCACCATTTTTTGGTGCAATGTTAAAGATACCGCTGGTTTATTTATTTAATATTAAATCACCGGTTGGGTCTTTTTTCCAGAACTCTTTTCTAAAATGGCGTTCGTGTCCGTCTCTGTAACTCCAACCAAGGTCGGGCCCTTTGTTCCACTTTTTGGCGGGCTTCTCCACAGAAGCCCTCCAACTGATGCCACTCTGTCTAGGTTCCACAGGAAGTGTGGGTGGGGGAATTGGCACCCTGGACTGCGTTGCCTTAGCATCACAAGTCGTACTCTGTTCTGATTGGCCCAGTGGTGAGCCTCCCGTCTCACCACTTAGCATGTATGAGTGACAGCTAGGCTGTTGAATGGGGTTTTTTCTGCATAAAAGCAGGGCTTTTGGGACTGGAACTTCAGAAGTTGCCACAGGACCTAAGAAATCCGATGAGGGGAGAAGCTAAAACATCTGCAATGACGACACCACTGGTGGAGCCCTGCTGCAACAACCTCACCCCTTTCCCGATGACAAGAGAAGATCTTCTGCTGAAAGAGTCTTCTTCCTCTGAGCTGGTGGAATCAACCACTTTGCCATTTCGCTTTCCAGGACGTCTCTTGGTCGAATAGCCCGTGCCAAGCACGCCGGCGGCCAGATAGCCAAGCTTCACCACTGCGACCGCGAATACCAGGAACGCACCTTTTCACCGACAAACTCCGCGGCTGGTTTCTTCCCTGGGCAGTGCAACGACTCCAAGTTTCCTCCTCGACGAGATCCTCTCTTCCCCTGGTCGAAACCACTAACTGCACCCGCTGCCAGGAACAACCACTGCTGGGGCTTCCTCAACTTTAAAGGTACTGTCTTCCACCTGGCCTCCCTTTCTACGGTTTGCTAAAGGTGACCCTTAAATCCTTTGCTTTCCAACTGGGTTGGCCCCAAACCTTCTAGCTTTACCTTTTGAACCACCCTAACCTCTTTTGAACATTTCTACAAAGACTTGAATGCATTTCTCAACTGTGTGATCTTGGGCACATTTCACCTTGCTCCATTTAAAGTGGGCCTGGCCTATGAACGTTGTTTCTACAGTAGACTCTGCTTTCACTAACTTGTTTTGGTCTCCTAAAAGTGTTGGGAACAGTTTTATCTTTATGACCTGCCTTTTTCTCTCCCTTTTATTTAATTATTGGAGTGCCATCTAAGTTACGCGCTCACCTCTGTTTTGACAAAAAGTGGTGTTTTGACTTAGAATTGTCTAATAATTCTTAAGGGAGGTGTGTATACTTTCCTGATTGTGTTTTGAACTTGCTTTGATTAATAGTGCTAGTGTGTGTTAAATAAATAATTATATACTTTTGATACAAAGCTCTGGTCAGTGTTTGCTTGTTCTACTATGTTTTTGGCCCTATTGTGTATCCTCTGTATACTGCCTAACTCTTCTTGAGAGAAGTCTGACTGCTCAGCCACAGCTACCAGGTAAATCTGGGTGGGACAGACTGCTACCAATTGGGTTTTCTGCTTACTCCTGTAGTCTTAATCTTTTTTCAGTGTTCCCCAATGGAACTGCACAGGATTCTGCCTAACAAGGGATCGGAGTGTGTGGCCCCCCAAAATACATGGAAATGACAATACTCCATCTTCATTCTTTTGCGCGTACAGCCAGTGATGCGTTTACTCATCCTTATGTATCCCCGTCAATGTTGTGAGCCATGTGGGCAAGCTGCGTGCAGTGCGTGTCACTTAACTTACGTGCTAAGGGCCCTTGCTCTGTTTACAGCTGCCTTTCGAGCTGCACATCAAAGATCCACTCTCCTGCCTATATGCCACTTTACATGCCTCCTTCTGCCCCGTGCTGCCTCCCCCGTTGCCATCTGCTGCTGCATGTCCAGTGTGCGTGCCTGCTGCCCACCTGCACTGCATTGGGGGTGCCTGATTTCCAGTCATTGCCTGTGCATCTTGTTAGGCGGAAACCTGTGCAGTTCCCTCTGGGACCACTGCAAAAGGTTTAAGACTACAGGTGTTTGGCAGTAAACCCACTTGGTAGCAGTCTGTACCACACAGATTCACCTGGTAGCTGTGGCTGAGCAGTCAGACTTCCCTCAAGAAGAGTTAGGCACAATAGGTCAAGAGCACACAATAGAACAAGTAAACACTGACCAGGGCTTCGAGTAAAAGAGATATCATTATTTATTTAAAACCACATCTAGAAAAACACACAGGCACTAATAGTAAGCAATTCAAAAACACGGTCACTAAAAGATATACACTCCCTTAAAAGAATATTAGACAAGTCTTAAGTAAAGCCCCACCTATTTTCAGACAGCGGTGAACGCTTAACGTAGATGGCACTACGTTAAGCAATAGTTTGTTTTAAAAAGGGAGAGAAAAGCAGAGAACAAGTTGAAACAGATCCCAACACTTTTACAAGAACATAACAAGAGAGGAAGGCAAGGTAAAACCGTGAATTCAGAGTCAGTAGGCTGGATCCGCTTTAAGAGGATCGAAACGAAATGTGTCCAAGGTCACACGGTTGCAGTGCACAAAAAGTCTTGTAATGGTTCAAAAAGGAGTTGGACTAAAGAAAGGGAGCAGTTAGAGGGTCAAGGCGGCCAGCCCAGTCCAGAAGGTTAAGGAGTTATTATTACCTTGTAGCAATCTTTAGAAAGGGAGGCCTGGCGGACACGGTACCTTAAAGTGGTGAGAACACTCCAGCGGGGGCAGTTGTTCCTGGCAGCGGATGCAAGTCGGTGCTTCGTCCGGGGGAAGAAAGGATCTCGTCGTGGAGGAAGATAGGAGTCCATTGCACTGCCAGGGAAGAAACCAGCCGCGGAGTTTCTCAGCTACAAGGAGCGGTCCATTGATTCGCGGTTCTGTGGTGAGTGGCTATCCGGCCGCCGGGGTGCTTGGCACGGGCAGTTTGACCACAAACCGGTCTGGGGTGCAAAGAAAAGAAGGTAAACTGGTTGTGCCCACCAGTCAGGGGAAGAAGCATCTCCAGCCGGGAGATCTTCTCTGTCGTCGGGAAGTGGTGGGTTGGTTCTGCATGGCTCCACCGGTGGTGTCGTCGTGGTAGGTCAGCTCAGCTTCGCCCTCGTCGGATTCTCAGGTCCTGTGGCGACTTCTGAAGTTCCAGTCCCCAAAGCCCTGCTTTTATGCAGCATACCCCCATTCACTCAGCCTAGCTGTCAATCAAACATGCTAAGTGGTGAGCCGGCCGGCTCACCACTTGGTCCAATCACACAAGAGTGCGACTTCAGTTACCAAGGTAACTCAGTCCAGGGTGCCTAAACTCCCTCCCACACCCCCTGTGGTACCCAGACAGAGTGGCAACACTTTTGGAGGCTTCTGTGGAGAAGCCCGCCAAAAAGTGGAACAAAGGGCTCGACTTGGGTTGGAGTCACAGAAGAGAACACAAACGCCATTTTAGAAACGAGTTTTGGCAAAAAATACCAACCGGAGAATTAATATTAATTAAATGAACCGGCGGTATGTTCGAGGCTATGAGAATTAAATAATTAAAGTTGGTAGCCTCGAACAATGGGAAAATCCCATAGGAAAATTTTGCGGTTGAATATAAAAAGTAGTTTCCACTGCCACCAGCCAAAACTCGATCAGGGGGGGCGGAGACGTGCCCCCTCGACTAACAGACCCCAGGGCAATCGAATTGCCCCAACCAGTATGCCCACAATATGATGGTTTGTACTGGTTTCTGTTAATAATTTAGGACTAGTAAAGCCAATGGTGACTTTACATGCCCTGGGAGACAGTAGTCAGTCCCAGGGTATGGAGTCTATGGTGGCGTGTCACTATGACACCCCTGTGTTACTGCACGGAGGGTGCTGTGTAACACACATAGTAAAAACACATGAGATCCTATGGAGTAAAGGACCCCATAGCCCATAAAACACATAATCAGTCAAAGGAACACCATAAATCATGTCCAAGAGTGGGAGAAAAAGAGTCTCACTGTTGGCAGGAGGAAATAAAAACTCCAGAAATCCAGCAAAGCTGCTGGGGGACTCACTAGGTTAGGAAATTCAGCCTAAAGAGAGAATTCTCCCTAACACTCCTGTCTCAGGCCCTGTGGCCACCCCAGCTGCTGTGTTGAACTCCCTTGACATACCGCCACCACTCATCTGCAGCCCATCTCCAAGACCAGCCTACCTAGCCACACCTACATCAGGGGTTGCCATGTCTGCTCCATCTTCCTCGGACCAGAGTGGGAACCCCATTGCAGCGAGGCAGAGGGCTGTCAACTTCAGTGCAAAACAAGTTGACATCCTTGTGGATGAGGTCCTGGCAAATCATGATGTCCTCTTCGACCCACCAATGCAACGTGGCAAGAAAGGATGTCTCCAGATCTGGGAGGACATGACGGCTGTCATCAACATGGAGGTTGTGGCAGTCCGCTGCGACAAGGCCATACTTAAAGACTGGAGGGACCTCAAATCTTGTACCCACATCAAGGCACATCGCTTCCTGAAGGCCTGTTCAATCGTGCAGGTGCACTGTGCACGCAGGAGAGTTAGTCTAGAAAATACCCTACTATAGCATAGACAGTATATTATGTTGGCCGAAAACCAACCGCATCATATGTCTAGCATCATCAGTACAGCATCGTCAGCATAACCATAGAGCGTCCATTTTGTAAGAATAGAATTCGCCATTTTGCTATTTTGCTTCTCTTTGCTTTTCTGTTCAAATGCTTTGCTAAAAGTGAATTCTATTCTCGTTCTGCTCATGCACAGAGCAAGGCCACACGTTACATGTTGAGAGACTAACCCAGACAGCCCAGATAGCAATGCACCGTTTTCCTCCCTCACAAGTCCTTGGAAGTAAGCAGAAAGGCATTTAATCACTAAGCAGGTACCAGCTAGTCTCGCTGGAGTGGCAGAAACTGTAGAAATAGACAGTTAATGGCTTGAATTATACTCACTTTCACGGCCCCCCTTTCCTGGGCCCCTTTAGATCGAGCCAACCTCTAGCTCACAAATAGAAACCAAGAGGTAGTAAGGCTTGGAATGTGTCCCTCCTACGAATACAGCTTGCTTGCAGAACAAGAGCACTATGTTCTCGATAACAAAGAATAGTGTCTGCACCTTCACAGATTGCAACTGTTGCTGAATAAATGTCTATAAGGGTAAGTCATATAAGTCATAATTGTCAATCACCGAACCCTTGCTAAAGGAGATACATTATGGGCGGTTTTGGATGTGTCATTACTGATAATATGATGGTCATTTTATATATATGTAACTGATGTAAAATGTTCGCTCTCTTGCGTCCCACGAGGTCTGGGCAACACACGTTGCGGGACGTGAGATCCGGTCGGCCGACTGAGACTATTTGCTTTGCAATAAACCCTAGATTTTGGGAATTGAACTTTGTGTCTGGTGTATCAGTTTGTGTGTGGTGATTGTGCCTTGTTTCCATGCATGAGGGTCCCCCAGGGGCCCGTCAAAAATGGTGCCCGAATAGGGACCCTCCCCCATTTGCTGCATCGTTTACGTTGTAATTTGAAGAAGGTGGAAAAAAAATAATTGAGGACGAGGCCGTTGAGCCAGGATCGAGAGGTGTTCGGGGCGCCTCTGTGAAAGTGATGAGAGACTCCTTTGCAGATCTGTACACAACCGATCCCTGATCGACGTGTCCGGCCAGAGAGCAAGAAGGCGAGGGTCCCAAAACGAGGCAGAGTGAGCCATATACGCATACACGACGATCCTTGGTTGCATCAGTATACGGACGATTTGCGTCTTCGTGAGAGACGAATTGGTTGATCAGGTGAGTCGTGCCCCAATTCTAATAGTCCTGATATTGGTTGAGAGTTGCTCTTGCAAGATCAAACGCCCAGGGTAAGATACAAATAAGATTAAACATGCCTGGGAAATTGCCTTCCTTTTTCCAATGCGGTAGACAATCTTTGGAAACTGGCCAGGCTGCGCCACCCGAAGTATGGAATAGGGGCAATGCTGTTTTGTGAAATTCGACACAGAAAAACCAGACACGTAGAAGATTTGCAATGGCCTAAAAATGGGAGTTATGAGATGGCGCGTATAGATTATTTGGAATCAGTATTGCTGCGCAAGAAACCACTCCCTGCGACATTTGACGTCATTAGAGACTGGAGGAAGGAAGCTATGCTCCGCTTGAGAAGCAGAGAGAAATATACGCGTAGGCATAAATCTAGAGAAGATAGAGTGCTAGAAAAGGAAGGAAAAGAATGGGATGATCAAATCAGAAAGGCAGACAGAAGTCTCCAAATGAAAATAGATAAAATATATCTTCAGCAAGAATTGCATGCATCAGATGAATTAATCAATAAGATTTTAAATGAAAAGAGAAAAGAACTTCCCAAAAGTAAGACTGCCATAATTGAACCTGTGCCCATTGCCCAGATTTTGCCCCAGCCCATCCCTGGTGTTCAGCCTCCATTACAGCCACAGCTACCACTCCCCCTTCCAGTTGTTCCATCCGCACCAGCCCCTCCTCTGCACATAATTTCACTCCCCCCTCCGCCTACCGAGCTTAAATCCACAGTACTCAGAGAAGACCGTAAAGGAGGAGCTGGGCCTGCACAAAGCATGTATGCTAGAATAACCCGTGGTGCGGTCAGCAAGGAGAGGAGGAAGGAGTTGAAAGAACAGGCAGAAATATACACCGAAGGAAATGATGAGACCTCAACACTGGGGTTGATGTACGTTTATAGGAAGCTCAGTGAAAAACAGGTATTGTTGGAATGCATGGGGGAATATTTGATGGAGAGATGGAAGCAATTAATTGGTATGGTGCCACCGCAGAAGTTGCGGGACTTGAATGTCTTTGCGCGTATAAGAAAAAGTGATTCAGAAATGAAGGAACATTTGGATAGGTTTTTGCGTTTAAAAATGAACTTGATGAATTGTATGCTGAAATGTTTTGTATGCCCGGGTTTCGAAACAAAGATGTAAGGAGAGGTAGGCAAGAGGCGGTACCATATATGCAACAGCAATTTTTTCCGCCGTCAAAACATGCCAATGAAGAAATGGAAATATGCACACGAGAGGCACTTAGATGGATTACAGATGCTAGCATTCCTACAATGGAGGTGCATGAAACATTTGATCAATATACATTAGGAATGCAAAGGAAGGCATTGCAAGTAATGGTTCAATATTTACAGGACCAATATGTAGATAATAAGCAAAGTTATTGAGAGAGGTTGTTTGAAAATAGAGCCAGTGAGAATTGTTTTGAAAGAGGGAGTAACATTGCCACGTATTCCCCAGTATAAAATTTCAGTTGAAGGTGAAAAAGCATTGTCTCAGATTTGATTAAAAGAAACGTGATTGAAGAGATTACTGGTAGCACTTGTAACAGCCCTATTCTTCCAGTTTATAAGAAAAGAGGTAATGAAATACCGATCCGTTTCATAATTGATTTACGCGCATTGAATAAAGTAGTTGATCCCCAGTTCCCGTTGGTCCCAGACGTCACTACCATTTTGACAATGATATCAGCTCCGGCTTCATATTTTAGTGTGCTTGATCTTAAGAATGCATTTTTTTGCATTCCAGTACACCAAGATAGCAGATACCTATTTGCTTTCACACTAGGTGGGCATTCATTCACATTCACACAAATTCTACAAGGTTACACTGAGAGCCCAAGTATTTATAGCAGAGCATTGAAAGAACACCTAGACATGCAAGAACTACTAGCGGGTTGCTACTATTGCAGTACATAGATGATTTGTTAATTGCTGCTGAAACAGAAGAAATTTGTAAAGAGGGAACTGTTTTGTTGTTGTCACATTTAGCAGAACATGGGCATAACGCTTCTTTAAAAATATTCCAGTATTGTCGAAAGGAGGTGGCTATTTGGGCTACCTACTTTCAAAAGAGGGAAGAAGACTGACACCAGAAACTACAGAGAGCATCTCTGGTATGCCTATTCCAAAAACACAGAAAGGAGTTAGAGCCATAATAGGCATGGCTTCCTATTGCTGCCAATGGATAGCAAATTTTGCGATGATTGTAAAGCCAATGGTGGCATTGACAAAGAAGGATGTTGTGTTGCATTTGCCATGGAGTGAGGAATGTCAGAATGCATTTGATGTGCTCAGCCCCAGTTTTGGGCACACCAAATTATGAAAACATTTTTAAATTATTTGTGCATGAAAATAAAGGATGCGCGCTGGCTGTTTTGACACAGGAACAAGGCGGAAGAAATAGACCATGCAGTTATTTTTCTTCCTGCGCCTGTGAAACAAACCGAAGGGATGGTGTTGGGCCACACCTGAATATTGATGGTGCCACACGCAATAGACATTCTCTTAAACAGAACGCAGACGCAACACCTCACATCAGCTAGATTGACTAGATATGAAATTGTCGTGTTCGCACCACATATTCAAATTCAGAGGTGTTGCGCTTTGAACCCTGTAGAATTAATGCCCCTGCCCAGTGAAGAAATAGGTGAGAATGAATCACCTCCTCATGATTGTTTAATGGTTACTGAAGAAGAAACGAAGGGAAGAATTGACGTAACAGACACCCCACAGAAAGAGCCAGATGAAGAACTGTTTTGTGACTGTTCCTGTTTCAAATTACCTGATGGCACCTCAACTGCTACCTATGCCATCACAACACTAAAGACTATTGTAGAGAGCAAAAGGATCCCACACAATTCAGCACAGACATCAGAGATAAAAGCATTGAGAAGAGCATGTGAAATTTTTGAAAATCTAAATGTAAACATATATACTGACAGTCAGTATGCCTTTGGGGTGGTGCACAATTTTGGCCAAATCTGGGCTGAGAGGGGTTTCCTAACATCACACTGGAACTAGAATCCAACATGGCCCTTTGATAGTGCAATTGCTGTCTGCACTTACGTATCTGAAGTGACTGGCGATAATGAAGTGCAAAGCGCATTAAAAAATAAGATGTAAGGTGGGAAAGGAAACAAAATTGCAAAACAAACTGCCACTGACTTAAGCACAAAAATGTTGATAGTACAGTCGGAAGAAGTTCCCTGCATGATAGAGAATGGGATTTCTACAGTCAAAGAAATGCAAGCGGATGCAACTGCTGATGAAATAAATGGGTGGGCTAAGGACTCTGCAGAATTAGGCTTGGAAGGTTGCTGGGTGGACAAGGAGAGTAGAAAATGGATGCTACCAACTCCTATGTAACTGCAATGGACACCATGGCCCACAGTCCCACGCACATCTGAAAAAAATGGTTCAGCATTTAACTACAGTATGGCAGAACACGCACATAAAAAAATGCAGAATGACTAGTTCAGAATTGTATAACATGTCTGCAACACAATGTTGGATGAGGCTCAGCTACTCCAACAGGGAGTTTTGCCCCCCCCCCTCTATGCCCTTTGAAGTGATCCATTTTGATTTCATAGAAATGGAAAGATGTCAGAACCTGAAATACATCCTAGTGGTAGTGTGTGCGTTCAGTAAATGGGTGGAAGCATATCTGCTGAAGGACTGCACAGCCATGAGCACTGCTAAAGTAATGTTAAAAGAGTACTTTTCCCGATTCGGCTTGCCACGGGTCATATGGTCAGATAACGGCCCGCATTTTGTTGCCGCCCTGATATTACAGATTTGTTCAGACCTCCAGATTGATAAACAATTCCATTGCGCCAGGCATCCGATGAGTGCTGGGCTTGTTGAGAGCCAAAATGGCATATTAAAGAGTAAAATAAGCAAAATATGCGCAGGGCGCAAGCTGAGATGGACGGGTGTGTTACCTTTAGCTTTGTTGTGCATGCACACATCTGTACAGACAAGGACTGGACTCTCCCCATACGAAATCGTGATGGGGAGACCTGCTAATGTTTGGTGTGCGCCGCAGCCAAAGCAGTTGAGTGAAATAGAACATTCTGTGCTTAGTACATATTGTAACCTTTTAATACAGAAGCTTTGTTTGATTAATCAGCTGGTGCAGGAGGCTCTTCCTGTCAGATATACTGGCCTGGGGCATTGTCTGCAGCTGGGAGACTGGATCCTCATTAATAACTTTGAACGGAAATCATGGCTTGCACCAAGATGACGAGGGCCCTGTCAGGTTCTCCTGGCAACACAAACCGCAGTCCGTGTGGAAGGTCGAAAGGCATGGATACATGCCACTCACACTAAGAGAATTCCATTGCCATTGAAAGAACTGCCTGATCCAAATGACAAGGAAGAAACAGCTACCTCCGATTCGAAGGACATCATTGCCAGTTCTCTGCTGAAAATTCTGCCTGAGTCTGAGACAAAGCCTGAGAAGATTGCTAAAAAGGAGAAAGGGCTAAGCGTGCCCCAACTTTGCCCAGTTGAATCTGCATCGCCACAGGTTGACACAAAACGTGCAACAACACTTTGGCGCCCACCATCACCGGCTGCACCACAGGCTGACTCTGAGCCTGACTCTGGAAGTGCACCTGTGCTATTCATCGATCACACAGTGCCTGGAGCAATACGGTACAACCTACGTTCTCAAAATCGAAAGTGATCTGATCTTCGTGTTTAATTTTGCTGCCTCTATTTCCCATCACAGATGAAGTGGGAATCAGAGGCCTAGGGGAGTGGAGCGTAGGGGTTGTACAAATCTGACAGCTCTGGAACGCGGCTTCCCGGTGCTACCTTTGAAAACAAAAAAATCCATGTGTTGATCACCCCGTGTGAACGAGCGGGGCTCATATGGTACGAAGGCAATTGATGTTTGCTCTGGAGTCTTTTGAGCAATGTGCAGGAGCATGATAATCTTGCCTCATGTTTAGCAATCCAGGCTGATGAGAACTGGCCTAAACACTTTGTTACCATTTTTCGAAATCACTGGTATATCAATGAGTGCAGCGGTGAGAAGTATTCACGACGAACATTGCTGGAGAAGAAGAATCAGGAAAATGCCTATACCTGCTCCTGCCCCCTCCTGCACCAATGCTAATAATGTAGTGAATATAGAGACTATAAAATTGCCGAGAAAGCGTTGCCGTAAAAGATGTATTCTAATCATCACAATATTCATATGCATTATCAATCTACTTGCACCGGTATCAATAGTCCTGGTATTATGGTATTTAGAGGAAATACATCCATTTGGTGTGTTTTTTCTTATTAGTAATGTTTCTGTCACCGGAAGCCCAGTCCATGTAATCTCTTATACTTTGTCCCCAATGGAAGAAAGACACGGGGAAGGCTATGGGAATAACACGTTACTTCTGATAATGAACATGACACACTCAATCCTGAAAAAAACAATTGTTGGGTGTGTACCCATATACCACAACTTGGTGGAAAGGGAATAGGTTGGTATGTGCAGCCATTGCAATTATGTTCAGCATGTTATGCATCATTAAGTGCACTATATTATGGGAAATGGAATAAGAGTGAAACGGGTCGATTAGATAAGACACACATGGACGATTTTGAAGAAGTGGTAATGAAACCTGTAGGTTGCTCCAGATTTCACAGCGCAAGAATAATAACACCAGTAGTAACGCCACAAGATAGATTATATGTGCCATATAAATCATCTGTAATCACTTTTTACATGAACCCACTAGGGAGTAAAGATGCAGTGCGCCCCTCGTATACAATAAATTACATTCCTCGCACTGTTTCATTTTGCTTGTGAAAGAAAGGCTCCTATTCAGTAGGGACATTTAATAGGTGCATGAATATTGCAATCCTTGAGAGAGAGGAAGAACCAGTATATGTAGGTGACCCTGTCTATTTCATATGTGGGGAAAAAGCTTATCCATGGTTGCCTAGAAATTGGGGAGGTACTTGTTCCTTAGGAATTCTTTTCCCAGGGGTATTCCTTTCAAAAACATCAGACATAGCAAAATTATCTAGATCAAGGCCACAATGAGATGAGGAAGGAGGATTGATTGCAGAAGATATAGCAAAATCATTTATACCATTTTGGGGTGAAGCAATACATTTGTATAATATAAGACAACTGTCCAGAATTTTAGAGAAAACAATAAATGGAACATCGGATATATTGTATACTATGACTCTGTAGGAAAAAACAATTAGATTAATGACACTTCAAAATAGAATGGCTCTTGACATAGTTTTGGCTGACCATGGAGGAGTTTGCAAAATCGTGGGGTCATCGTGTTGTGTATTTGTGAGTGACTCCTCCCCTATGATTTTTGAGGCAATAAAAAAGTTACACATCCTGAGCTCTGGATGGAAATTGGCTGCAATATTAGCAGCAGTACGCTGAATCTTCCTAACATGTTGTTGCATACACTGTCTACCAATAATTTGCACTGAAGTAAGTGATGAAAGCATACACATGATGACACAAAAAAGAGCTCCCGAAGTAAATACAATCACGAGCCACGAAATGCAGACGGTGAAAAAATTAATGTCTATAAATATCGATGATGATGGTGACGATTATAGAAGTATGAAGAGTTCAGAATCAGATACATGGTTAGAGGAAGACGCGACGTATGGTTGATGCGTTTGGCTTACGGCCAAGAGGAGGGTTTGTTAGTCTAGAAAATACCCTACCATAGCATTGACGGTATATTATGTTGGCCGAAAACCAACTGCATCGTATGTCTAGCATCATCAGTACAGCATCGTCAGCATAACCATAGAGCGTCCATTTTGTAAGAATAGAATTCGCCGTTTTGCTATTTTGCTCCACTTTGCTTTTCTGTTCAAATGCTTTGCAAAAAGTGAATTCTATTCTCGTTCTGCTCATGCACCGTGCAAGACCACAAGTTACATATTGAGAGACGAGACCATACAGCCCAGACAGCAATGCACTGTTTTCTTCCCTCACAAGTCCTTGGAAGTAAGCAGAAAGGCATTTAAGCACTAAGCAGTTGCCAGTTAGTCTCGCTGGAGCGGCAGAACTGTAGAAATAGACAGTTAATGGCTTGAATTATACTCACTTTCACGGCCCCCTTTGCTGGGCCCCTTTAGATCGAGCTGACCTCTAGCTCACTAATAGAAACCAAGAGATAGTAAGGCTTGGAATGTGTCCCTCCTACGAACACAGCTTGCTTGCAGGACAAGAGCACTATGTTCTCGGTAACAAAGAATAGTGTCTGCACCTTCACAGATTGAAACTGTTGCTGAATAAATGTCTATAAGGGTGTCATATTCGTCATAATTGTCAATCCCCGAACCCTTGCTAAAGGAGATACATTATGGGCGGTTTCGGATGTGTCATTACTGATAATATGATGGTTATTTTGTATATATGTAACTGATGTAAAATGTTCGCTCTCTTGCGTCCCACAAGGTCTGGGTAACACACGATGCGGGACGTGAGATCCGGTCGGCTGACTGAGACTATTTGCTTTGCAATAAATCCTAGATTTTGGGAATTGAACCTTGTGTCTGGCGTATCAGTTTGTGTGTGGTGATTGTGCCTTGTTTCCATGCACAAGGGTCCCCCAGGGGCCCGTCACTCAAAAGGTTCTACCCATAGCTGCATGCCCAGGTCTGAGAGTTGCAACAACGTCTGGAGTGGGCTGGTGAGTAGGCATGTGTTTTACTGCTCGACGGTGCATAAGCATGTGCTTGCATGTTGGCAGTGACCCCCTTACTTTTGCAGCATGTATGTTTCAGCCACCAACATCAGCATGCAGGCCCCAGACAATGCTCCCCATGTGGGAAATCAGAAATGTGCAGATTGGGAATGCACTATAATTTACATTGTGTTTTGTAGTACATTTTTGCAAACTGTGCACATGCAATGTTTCTTGTGTCTGAGACATACCTATGGCAATAGCAATGTGTGACTATGCATCACTCACGTCTGGAGGTCACATGTGCATTTGGATGTTTGGCGTAGTCAAGTTTGGTCATTGCAGTTTCCAGGACTGTGATGTGATCGGTCATGGCCCCGCTTGTGAGTCATGTGTGTGCATGCCATGTGGATGTGCTTGGGTCTATGGCATGCCAATTGTGCCTGTGCTATTGATGCATGTATGTTTTGCATGTAAGCAGGATGGGTTGTGGCAGAGGCATGCTGTTTGATGTGATGATGTGGAGAGATGTACAGGCAGGTTTACGCATGGCCATGCTGTGAGTGGTGAAAGTATGGTTGGCCACTGGAGGCCATAATGCCACGGTGTGTTTTGCCCAAAATGTGTTCACGGCGGTGTGCCCCCACATCTATGTTCACATGATTTATGTGTGTGTACGTCATACCAGTTTGCTCCCTGCCCACCCCTGTGCCAATGTGGCATGTCTCCCATGGATGTGCATCAGGCAGCAGTTGGGTCATGTTCACCAACCCCTAGGGTCATGTGATTCATCTTGGTATGTGTCTGTGCACTGGCCAAATTGTGATGCGTTTACATGTGGATGTGTCATGATTGTTCACATCGTGCCTGGGTTGCTGTGTCTGTTTGGATGTGGATTGCATGTCCATGTGCGTGGGTGTGGATGTTGCTGCTTGATCCATGGACATGTCATGTTCCTGTAAATGTTGGTGATGCCACATCAGCTTATTTGCAGTACACTGATGTTGCTGTTCTGTGTCTCCTTTACCACAGTTGCTGCAGCTGATAAAGAGGACAGAAGCGGTGCTCTGGAGCATGGATGCGGGGATCACTCCACCAGATATAGGCGCAAGCCCCAGCAACTCCCCCATGACAGCTAATCTTGGGCAGCGATGTGACTGAGGTAGCCCCTATACCATCAGGCTTAGCTGCTACGGGTAAGTCCAAGGAGGTGGACGGGAACTCCTCAGCAGTGGTGGAACTGGGTGATGCCACACAGGGCCCATCCATGGCAGAAGACACCCTGGAGTCATCCAGGTAGATGGAGGGGGAAGTGGAGGAAGTGGCTGTTGCAGCCCAACCCATGGGGTCAGGTGGGGTGTCGAGGTGGGAGTGCATGCTGCAATTATTCCCAGGGCCATGAGGCTGTGCATGCAACTGTGGAGGTGCCTGTGCAAAATCCTGTACGTGGGCCATCGGATGCAGGACTCTTCACCTGCTGAGATGCCTCCACCGAGACCAGAGGACCGTTGCCGGCTGATGTGTCCATCCGGAATAAGGTGCTGCCCCTGCTGGTTGGGGTTACAAGGCAGACTGTAGTCATTCATAATGACAGACAATCTACTCATAGTCTGCTTACCCATCATCAGAACGAGCTGTACCGCGTTGTGGCCTTGCTTGCAGCAGGCCTGGTCACTTCTGGACTACGTGGGCTGTTCACTGCTGTGACCACCTCCTCGGCTTCCTCATATGTGCACCAGAAATCCTTTGGGGTGTCTTCCAGCCTACATACCAGCAGGCCCACCTGTGATTAGTCCCACCCCCATCACCCTGTCTGGTTGAGCTTACATCCCGCCCGAGGTGGGAGACACAGGTATGGCAGCTAAGGTGGTCACTGTGCCTACCCATGCACTTATAGGGATACAGGCAATGGAGGGACAGCAGGCACCGTGGAGCAGTGCAGGTGCTGTATGACCCCGGAAATCATCATCAGGTCAGAGGGCGTGCCAAGGGAGCGTGCACTGGGCACAGCGGCAGCCGGTGGCAAAGAGAAGGAGGCAGTATGTTGCAGGGCCGACTACGCCAAGGAGGCAGGTGAAAAGTTTGATCCTGGAGGATCACGTGGGAGCGCTACACACAATGTTTTCTGTGTTCAGGAATTTAGGCAGTTGGTGGCAGAGATGCAGCAGACACTGGAAGCAAGGGTGATGGTGGCGAGGGCTGAGGTTGCGCTGCTTTGTGCCAGGAGGTGGGCTGCCATCCTGGAGGCCACTTAAAGGGCAGTGCAGGATGCCAAAGTACAGATGCTGTCCACCCTGCAAACTCCCCAGGAATCAACAGAGGCGCACCTGATGGAGGAGGATGTAGTGTGTGACTAAGCCCTGGTAGACCGCTTGGGTGAGATTATCGATGACTACTAGCCTGCTGCCTTTGTATATGTTTATTTAGGTGTAGGTTTCATTTATTTATTGTTTTATTTATTGGCCCGGACTTCGAAGACTTTCCTTCCCTGTTAGTTATTAAGGCATAGGGGTGTCATCTTTTACTCCTGACTGCTTGGACCTTCTTTTCCAGTTTTTGTTGTACAGAGTTTTGTTTAATACATCTTTCATATTCCATTCCACACTTCATGCAGTTCATTTGTGTGTCTGTAAATTTGATAGATCACATTTCAGCCAGTGCATCTCTCCATTGCAAGCCATGTCACTTGTGGTATGACAGTGTGGGTGTTGTTGCTATAATGGTTGCGGGTGGAGGGATGTACATGTGCCTGACATGTGGGGGTGGGTCCATCAGACAACTGGGGCTGCACTGTATGTTCTCATTTGCATCTAAATGTGCAGCATCACTGTGTGTTTGGCATCAGTGTGGTTGGGGTGGAGGGTTAGGGTGTGTGTGAGATGATGTACATCTGGGTATGGTTGCAGTGATGTGCAGATGTGGTTAGTTTTAATTGGTTTACTCGGATTGGGGATGTGATGCCACCTGTTCCTGTGTGTTTACACAGGTTCACATTGTTTACATTGACAGTCCACTGTTGTTCATGTGTCACCTTTGCACATGCTTGGGATTGTGCATATGCCCACACTAAATGTACTGTATTGTATATTTTGCATTGTGGTTGTTGTGATCGGAGGTGGGCTCACTGTGGAGGGGTGCCCTGGTCACATTACTTGCACATTTATTTGTCATTGCTGTGTCAAACCCATGTCATACCCACATGCCCACCAGCATGTGCAGTCACACACTGCCTGCTCTCATGTCTTGCTCCACCTCTGCAACTGGAATGCATTTGTGACCCATGTTTCCTCTTCCTGTGTGGCAGCACACATTTCCTGTGTTAGTGAGTCATGCACTCTCAGACTGCCCTGACATCACCCATGCATGTGCCTGTCATGTTGTGGTCCCTGACAGGGACTATGCCACCACATCCGCTAAGGTCACTTGTGCTCAGGCTGTGATGCATCTGGATATTATTTGTGGATCTGGATGAAGTATGAATAGGTTTATTTCTGTCCGTGGCACACATTCAGTTGGTGTGCTTTGATGCCTTTGGAATGACCCATGGTCAACTTGAACATGCCACTTTGCATTGCATTCACTTGTCACATGTTTACGAAGTGGCTACAGTGTTGTTGGTGCAATGTAGTGCTGTCTGGCTGGGGTGCTGCAGATTCCGGTCTGACAGTGATTGAAAGCTGATGCTCCGGTCCAGGACTGGTCATCAGTGCTTCCTGTTGATCGTGTTGGTGGTGGACATGTTGTGGGTGTGCTTCATGGTGGAGGCAGACCACAGAGGTTTGGGTGAGTTACAGCCATACATTGAACTGCATGTGTGGGAGACTGTCAGGGGTCTTCCTGCGGTAGTGTCAGAGCTGAGGGTGCTATGGGCACTGTCAGGAGGCTGCATGGGGTAGTGTTGGAGGTGAGGGGAGCTGGCAGGTGGTGTCTGGACTTGAGAGGACTGCCTTGGGTAGCATCAGAGCTGAGGGTGGTGTGGGGAGGGGAGTGTACTGTCAGCAGCTGTGTGTGGAGGTTTCGGAGGTGAGGAGACCGGTGGGTGGTGTCTGGACTTGAGGGGGCTGCCTGGTGTAGTATTGGAGCTGAGCGCAGTGTGGGAAGGGGATTGTACTGTCAGGGGGCTGCCTAGGGTAGTGTCAGAGGTGAGGGGGGGTTGGTGGGTGGTGTCTATATTTGAGGGAGCTGCCTGGGGTAGTGTTGGATGGTGGCTGGACTTGATGGGGCTTTCTGGGGTAGTGTCAGAGCTGAGGGTGGTATGGGGAGTGGAGTGTAATGTCAGGGGGCTGCCTGTTGTAGTGTGAGAGTTGATTGGGGCTGGTGGGTGGTGTCTGGACTTGAGGGGCTACCTGGGGGAGTGTCTAAGGGGAGGGGAGTTGGTGGGTGGTGTCTGGACTGTAGGTGGCTGCCTTGGGTAGCATCAGAGCTGAGGGCGGTGTTGGGAGGGGAGTGCACTGTCAGGGGGCTGTCTGGGGTAGTGTCGGGTGTGAGGAGGCTGGTGGTGTCTGGACTGAGGGGGCTGCCTGGGGTAGTGTCAGGGCTGAGGGTGCTGTGGGCACTGTTCTGTCAGGAGGCTGCAAGGGGTAGTGTTGGAGGTGAGGAGAGCTGGCAGGTGGTGTCTGGACTTGAGGGGGCTGCCTAGAGTAGCATCAGAGCTGAGGGCAGTGTGGGGAGGGGAGTATACTGTAAGGGGGCTGCCTGGGGTAGTTTCAGAGGTGAGGAGACTGCTAGGTGGTGTCTGGATGTGAGGGGGCTGCCTGGGTTAGTGTCGGAGCTGAGGGCGGCGTGGGGAGGGGAGTGTAATATCAGGGGGTTAGCTGGGGTAGTGTTGTAGGTTATGGGGGTGGGTGGGTGAAGTCTGAACTTGAGGGGACTGCCTGGGGTAGTATCTGAGGTGAGAGGGGATGGTGGATGCTGTCTGGAGTTGAGGAGGCTGCCTGTGGTAGTGTCAGAGCTGAGGGCGGTATGGGGAAGGGAGCTTACTGTCAAGGGGCTGTCTGATGTGGTGCTGGAGGTGATGGGGGCTGACAGGTGGTGTCTGGACTTGAGGGGGCTACCTGGGGTAGTGTCGGAGGTGAGGGGGCTGGTGGGTAGTTTCAGGGCTTGAGGGCGCTGCCTGGGGTAGTGTGGGCAGTGAGGGGAGCTGGCAGGTGGTGTCTGGACTTGAGAGGGCTGCCTTGGATAGCATCAGAGCTGAGGGTGGTGTGGGGAGGGGAGTGTACTGTCAGGGGCTGTGTATGGAGGTGTCGGAGCTGGGGAGATGGGTGGGTGGTGTCTGGACTTGAGGGGGCTGCCTGGTGTAGTATTGGAGCTGAGCACAGTGTGGGAAGGGGATTGTACTGTCAGGGGGCTGCCTAGGGTAGTGTCAGAGGTGAGGAGGTTGGTGGGTGGTGTCTATATTTGAGGAAGCTGCCTGGGGTAGTGTTGGATGTGAGGGGGTCTGATGGGTGGTGTCTGGATTTGAGGGGGCTGTCTGGGGTAGTGTCAGAGCTGAGGGTGGTATGGGGAGGGGAGTGTACTGTCAGGGGGCTGCCTGATGTAGTGTCAGAGGTGATGAGGGCTGGTGGGTGGTGTCTGGACTTGGGGGGTATCCTGGGGTTGTGTCAGAGGTGATAGGGACTGGTGGGTGGTATCTGGACTTGAGGTGCTGCCTGGGGGAGTGTCTAAGGTGAGGGGAGCTGGTCGGTGGTGTATGGACTGTAGGTGGCTGCCTTGGGTAGCATCGGAGCTGAGGGCAGTGTGGGGAGGGGAGTACACTGTCAAGGGGATGCCTGGGGTAGTGTCAGGTGTGAGGAGGCTGGTGGGTGGTGTCTGGACTGAGGGGGCTGCCTGGGGTAGTTCAGAGGTGAGAGGGGCTGGTGTGTGGTGTCTGGACTTGAGGGGCCTGCTTGGAGTAGTGTCAGAGCTGAGGGTAATGTGGGAGGGGAATGTGCTGTCACGGGGCTACCTGATATAGCGTCAGCGGTGAGGGGGGCTGGTGTCTGGAATTTAGGGAGCTGCCTGGGGTAGTGTTGGAGGTGAGGGGGGGCTGTTGTGCAGTGTCTGGACTTGGGGGGCTGTCTGCGGTAGTGTCAGAAGTGAGGGGGGCTGGTATGTGGTGTCTGGACTTGAGAGGGCTACCTTGGGTAGCATCAGAGCTGATGGCAGTGTGGGGAGGGGAGTATACTGTAAAGGGGCTGGCTGGGGTAATGTCAGAGGTGAGGAGGCTGCTGGGTGGTGTCTGGACATGAGGGGCTGCCTGGGTTAGTGTCAGATCTGAGGGTGGTGTGGGGAGGAGAGTGTACTGTCAGGGGGCTGCCTCGGTTAGTGTGACAAGAGCATGTGAAATTTTTGAAAATCTAAATGTAAACATATATACTGACAGTCAGTATGCCTTTGGGGTGGTGCACAATTTTGGCCGACTCTGGGCTGAGAGGGGTTTCCTAACATCACATTGGAACTAGAATCCAGCATGGCCCTTTGATAGAGCGATTGCTGTCTGCACTTACGTATCCGAAGTGACTGGCAATAATGAAGTGCAAAGCGCATAAAAAAATAACATACTGCTGCCTGAAAACCTGCTTTCACTTTACTGAAAACGAACGTTTATTTATTCTGCATTCTGCAGAAACTGCGAGCCATCCAGGTGCTTTTGCTCGCGTGAGGTCGCTTCCTGGAGGAGGCGGGACCCGGCCAGCACACGTGACTCATCACGTGACCTTACCAGCTACAAAGCACAGAGCCAACCAGCCGAGCGGCGAATACTGCTGCCTGAAAACCTGCTTTCACTTTACTGAAAACGAACGTTTATTTATTCTGCATTCTTCAGAAACTGCAAGCCATCCAGGTGCTTTTGCTCGCGTGAGGTCGCTTCCTGGAGGAGGCGGGACCCGGCCAGCACACGTGACTCATCACGTGACCTTACCAGCTACAAAGCACAGAGCCAACCAGCCGAGCGGCGAATACTGCTGCCTGAAAACCTGCTTTCACTTTACTGAAAACGAACGTTTATTTATTCTGCATCCTGCTGAAACTGCGAGCCATCCAGGTGCTTTTGCTCGCGTGAGGTCGCTTCCTGGAGGAGGCGGGACCCGGCCAGCACACGTGACTCATCACGTGACCTTACCAGCTACAAAGCACAGAGCCAACCACCCTTGCGGCGTTAAGCCCGGCGGGGTCAAGGGCGCTGGCTGTTGTGCGGTTGTTGCGCGAGGGTGCCGCAGTCTACCAATCTAACATCGGAACTGAGACGGAACCTGTTTTACCTAGCATCATATGAGGTGGTAGTGAGGTAAGGTCCCACACCATATAATTTAATTAGTATAATACACCAAAGACCCTACGTGAAACTGCGGGATATTACTTCCTTTGATCACGTTAGGATCGCAAAACAGGTTTCGCAACAAAAACACATTTTTGATCCCCAATAAGGCATATCTGATATATTATCAAGATATAAAAATCCTTAGCAGCAAGCGCCTCTGTTCGCAGAAAGTCTCTAATCTATTTAAGCTTTATGAAATATTTTGTGATACACTCTGCTTGAACTCTACTTTGACAAACAATATACACACTACGGACTGTCTATCAACTAAACAATAAGTTGAATGAGACTACGCAGTACAAAAGAAATGGAAGGGGCAGGGGATGGATCTTATTTAAACCAAAAGGACGTAGCAAGCACACCAACTATTCAACATGCTCAGGAGAATGTAAATTTAAACACCCCGTTGCAAATCCAAGCACTGGTACATGCTGAAGAAAACCATAGCACACCAGTAAAAAGTCCAACAGAGAAAAATCTACATGTTGCTATAATGCAAAATTGGAAGCGGGGGTTGGAATACACCATCACAACAAGAAGGATGCAAAGTAAAATAGAAACATTTTTTGGGAAAAAGCAACATAAAAGCCATAGTGACATTGAAGGTGAATCACTCATTCTTTGGGAAGACCCAAGGAATCCACAAACCCCCACGTCTAGCACAGAAATACACACGATATCAACAAATCTGGAAAAAGAAGGCCCAGTATGCCAGGAGGAGGATAAGGTGCCTTCTCCAATGCCTGAAAGCTCACAGCCAACAACAAATGTCACACAGCTTTTTCAGGGCCAAAGGGAAACAGACACAAAAAACGAGGAGAAAGCACAAACAAACGTAAATGCAGATACATTGAAAGCCCTGAATTTTGTTCTTAGCTCATTGGTCTCAGTCTTTGAGATGTTAAAAGGAGAGGTTCAATCGCAAAATGGGACATTGTTAGAAATAACAAAAGAAATTACACTCTGCGATTCCACTTTAGTGGGTTTGGTGAATGCTATTAACACAAAACTAAGCACCCAAATTCAGGCCTTAAACCTCGAGACTATAAAGCAAGGACTCGATATCGCATCCATCCAGCAATCATTGAAAGAAAAAAATGAAACTGGAAAACAAAACAATAGACTGCTACAAGAGGTTCTATTAACTTTGAAAGGACATTCGTTCCCAACCCAAAAAGAAAAAACTCCACAAAAAATTCAGGAATATTCACTTCATGATTCGCCACTTTCAGACTCCATAATGGAAGAATTTCTAAGACTTGCAACGGTACTAGAGGAAGACGCAGATGTTGGAAAAAACACACAAAAAAAAAAGAAGGATGTGAAAATCAAAAAAGCATTCAAACGGGACAAATGCAAGAATGGCAAGAACGAGGAGAACAAACATCAAGAGGGAGAAGAAAAAGGAGGAATCGCCTTGTAAAGTGAGAGAGATCCAAATCTACACAACCAAGAGGAAAAAGGAAACATAATAAAGGAATAAATCATAACAGAAACAGAAAAGAGAAAGGAAACGCACAAGAACAAATACGATCAACTGGGTACAGTGGAGAACAAAAAAGCATTATAGAAGATCCTAAAGCCCCTTACAACGGCTCAAAAAAAAAAAATCAAATACGGAAAAGGGGAATCAGAAATGTAGGACTGAAGTTTCTGCAAAAACCAAAACGATTGAAGAAAAACAATTGGATGACATAGCCTTAATAACAAAAGCAAGTATTGGTTTGCAAACAGAGGAGGAGATAGGGCAAAAGGACAACCTAAAAAAGAAAATCACAGAGGCTGAAAAGGAATTGAAACAGCAACTAAACCTGGAGAAACTACCAGCAAAAAATAACCTAGATGCACAACACCAAAAAGAGACTACAGCAAAAGCAGTCAAATGGGCTCCTATCTTCATTAAATAAAACCTCCAGCTTGGAAAAAATAAAGCTGGTGGCAAAACTACTGCCATAGATCAATATGAAAATATAAAAAATGCCCCAATTTTCTTATCAAAGAAGCAAGTGGCCATCAAGGATCCTAGGTCAAATCTTTCAAAGTCATCGGCCTTAACAAATACGATGGGAAAAAACATACCCGAAGGAAATGATATCAAAATTCAAAATGGAGAAGGAAAATTTGTTAGGCTTGACATTCTTACACATCACGAGGAAAATAAAATAGGGTCCCAATACTGCTCGGTAACATGTGATCAACCAATCCAAAATACAACGTTGGAAAACAAAATCCAAAGGTTATGGTTGAGACTACGATCAAATCAGGGACGCCACAAAGCTTTGAATCGGGGAGTGATTTTAGACATAATGCAAAAAATTGCAAATCTTCACTCCTTCAAATCTAAAGACATCGAGAGCGTGAAATTCCCACTGTCAACTGATCCATTTTTGGTTGAACTTCTCTTGTCCTCTAAGAATGCAGAAAAATATATTCTACAAAACTCAGTTGAACTAGAATCCTACGGGCTAGAGATCTCATGCAATGACAGGGAAAGCAACGTTATGAGTAAACAACACAACCCTGTACATTCAATCAAAGGAAAAATACCCCAAAATGAGGCGATTCCTACAAAGAAAGGAAATTCAGAAAAAGATTTCAAAGAAAAAGACAACACTCTTTTGCTCCTCCCAGAAATACTGACAGAAGTATTACAGAAACTAGGCCTAGGCACACAGCGTCTTTAGAAGGAACAATGTAAATATCTTTAGTTGGAATACAAGGGGCTCAAGTATTATTAGAGGCAAAGAAACACGATCATATCTATTTAGCCAGGGAGATGTAGTTCTATTGCAAGAAACCTGGTTGGTAAACCCACTAAATATTGAAGGATACACAGTTTACTGTCTATCAGCTGCGCAAAAACCACTAGGACGTCCCTCAGGAGGACTATTGATAGCACTAAAAAATCAAGTTTTTAAAAATGTCACAGAAATATGGAAAAATCCCCAGGGTATCCAAGCATGTAGAGCCGAAGTAAAATTACAAGAAACTATTACAACTTGGGTCTTTGTAAATATTTACTAGAACCCTGCAACATCGAAACTAAATTGCTTCTTAGGAAACCTAGCAGCACTATTCGAACTACTAAAAACAACCTTAGCCGCTTGTAAAATCGTGATGGCAGGAGACTTTAATTCAAACTGCCTATATCCTCAAAAAGGAGGCTTAGATCGAATGTCTCATGGGAAAATTAGTCAGGGGAAAAAGTGGCAGGAATTTATGGAAGAATGGGATCTTCACATGGTAATGTGCACACTAGAGGGCGACCAAGAACCATACACAACCTGGAGAAGAGGGAATACATCCTCCGCCATAGACTATATTTTTGTTTCAAAAACCCTACATGCTTTGCCTTCTACTCTAAAAATAAAACAGGAGTTAGGCAGTGATCACAGTAGATTGGAGCTGTCATTTGAAAATATTATAATAACGGAGGCTGAAAGAGAACTTCAGCTGCTAGAAGGTAAAAAAGGAAAACTTAGAGTTGTAAAATATAAAGATGGGGGAATCAAACTAAATGGAAAACTTAAAGGGCTCCCCGAGCACTTTTGGAAAACACAATGTGACCCAGAACGATTTACCAATTTTCTATGGACAACTCTAATGCCCAAATATTTAGCGGGAGAAACCAAACAGAAACATCTTCATGCCTTTGATGAACTCACACAAAGAAAAAAAGAGAGCATAGAAAAGCTCTAAGAGATATAAAAAGAGCAGGATACTCATTTGGAAAAATGAAAATTGAGATAAGAAACCAAAAAGCAAATTATAAATCATGGTCAATTTCGCATAAAGCCCATCGGACGCAAACAGATGGCGAGCATATACTTAGCACCCTTAGAGAAAGAAACAGTAAGAACTTCTGGGAAATATTGAACAAATTTGAAGGGGACCAGACACAATCATTATGTAATCTAGTGTCAGAAGATAATTGGGTGAGATATCTGACAGAAACATTCAAGAGTAAAATCAACTGCGAATTCAAAAACAAAACAGATATCCACTGGCAACTAAACTTTAAGGAGGAGGATATACTCGAAATCATAGCCAACTCAACGACATCTAAAGCTTCGGGACTAAATGGCCTGACTTACCAGGCATTGAGAAATGAACCAGTGCTGTGGTCAAAACTTTTATCCACTCTTTTCAAGGAAATACTAAAACAACGAACATTTCCAGCATCTTGGAAAACGGCTCTCATAGTACCCTTTTTTAAAACTGGGGATCGGAGAGTAGCAAGTAACTACAGACCAATAGCACTGTTGGACATTGAAAGTAAAATCTTCATGAAACTTCTACTAAATCACATCATGAAATGGGTTGAAGAGTCCAATATTTTGTCACGCTATCAAACAGGATTCCGCAAAGGCCATTCAATATCCATTAATGGCCTGATCCTAAATATCCTAAACGAACAAAAAAGAGGGGGAAAAAAACAAATAATGTATGGAGCTTGGATAGACCTTTCCAAAGCATTTGATCAGGTAGAACAAGTACTACTTTGGGGGAAACTCCGAAAATGGGGAATGCCAGAACCACTATTATCAATTCTAGTGGAGCTATATAAAGATACTAATTTGAGAATACGGCTTGATGCAATGGGACATCTCTCAAGACTGGTTGAAGTGAATAGAGGGGTAAGACAAGGCTGCCTGGGAGCGCCCCTGTTCTTCAATCTGTTCTTGGCAGATATGGGCCCTTTTTTACAATCATCTGCTTTGTTAAGCCCAATGTTAAATGGGAGAAAGATCTGTTGGCTTGCGTATGCAGACGATATAGTTCTCCTCGACAGAACACCGATCGGTTTACAGCATCTACTTGATAAAATGAATGAGTATGTGGAACTAAATAAATTGACAGTTAATCCAGCCAAATCAAACATTTTGATCTTCAAACATCCACTATCAAAAACGAAATGCAGAAACTGGAACATGGGAGGAGAACGGATAAGAACCGTTGAAACTATAAAATACCTGGGATATAACATCCATGCCCATCCAGCAATATACAAAGCAGAAAATGAAATCAGGGCGAAAGTCAAACAATTTACATCACAAATGATCAAGCTAAACTATACATTTTGCAAATTCTCCATTCTCCCATTGGTGAAGTTTTATCTAGCCAAAGTGGTACCAGTCATCCTATATGGCTTAGAAGCAAAGCCGGATCTCTGGTTTACAAACTGGGACAATTTTGAGGGCCATCTATGGAAAAAAGCTCTGGGCCTCCCAAATTGTGCCTCTTTAAAAAGTCTGAGATTTGAATTAGGTCTAAAATCATTGAACTGTATGGCAGACTGGAAGCTCATCTCATTATATCGGGAAATAATAACAAGTAAAGACTCGACAATGTATGGAGATCTTAGACATGAAGCTCTACAAAAGAGATCAACCATCCTCGCCTCATTGGAAGAGAAAACGATGGAAAGACTGGATGCAGTAGATCTAAATGAAGAGATCTTGGCCCTAAACCCACTTAAAGTAAAAAAAAGACTCGAACAATGGGACTGGATTAAAACGGTAGAAAAAGTAAGAGAGGACCCAACACAAAACACCTTCTTGAAAGGAGAAAAGAAACTCGGGTGTCTCTCCCGATATCTCCTGAAGTCCCCCAATAGGAAACTGCGTTCAGACTTCCTTAGAATGAGACTGAACCTTGTCCATTGTGGTGCTGTTTTGGTAAAACGCAACCAAGGGGACATGGCAAAAAAACTATGCTCAGTCTGTGAAAACCCTGCCAAACAAACGCTAAGACATGTTCTAATGGATTGTGAAGGCACATGGCCACTACGATTTAGACTTTTTAGAGATCTCGTGCGGAGGGAGGAAGACATAGTTACAGACTTCCTCTGGGATAGAATCATCTCGGGCACCAACGCTGCATTGATGTTTGCAGCAACCCAGGTCATAATAGAAAGTGGCCTGACAATCTAATATAATAAAATAAAGTAGAAGTATTTGTAAATTTTGATCCAGCAAAAATTAGGAACATTTGGCGGGGTTGGTGGATAATAATGAAATGCACATGCAAATTTTATAATTTTATTATTTTGTAAAGGCTTGTGCCAAAACAAATAAAAAAAAAAATAAAAAAAAATAACATGTATGGTTGGAAAGGAAACTGCAACTGCTGATGAAATAAACGGGTGGGCTAAGGGCTCTGCAGAATTAGGCTTGGAAGGTTGCTGGGTGGACAAGGAGAGTAGAAAATGGATGCTACCAACTCCTATGTAACTGCAATGGTCACCATGGCCGACAGTCCCACGCACATCTGAAATAAATGGTTCAGCATTTAAATACAGTATGGCAGAACACGCACATAAAAAAATGCGGAAAGACTAGTTCAGAATTATATAACATGTCTGCAACACAATGTTGGAAGAGGAACAGCTACTCCAACAGGGAGTTTTGCCCTCCCCTCTATGCCCTTTCAGGTGATCCATTTTATTTCATAGAAATGGAAAGATGTCAGAACCTGAAATACATCCTGGTGGTAGTGTGTGCATTCAGTAAATGGGTGGAAGCATATCTGCTGAAGGACTGCACAGCCATGAGCATGGCTAAAGTAATGTTAAAAGAGTACTTTTCCCGATGCGGCCTGCCACGGGTCATATGGTCAGATAACGGCCCGCGTTTTGTTGCCGCCGTGATATTACAGATTTGTGAAGACCTCCAGATTGATAAACGATTCCATTGCGCCAGGCATCCGATGAGTGCTGGGCTTGTTGAGAGCAAAAACGGCATATTAAAGAGTAAACTAAGCAAAATGTGCACAGGGAGCAAGCTGAGATGGACGGGTGTGTTAGCTTTGTTGTGCATGCGCACATCTGTACAGGCAAGGACTGGACTCTCCCCACACAAAATAGTGATGGGGAGACCTGCTAATGTTTGGTGTGCGCCGCAGCCAAGGCAGTTGAGTGAAATAGAACACTCTGTGCTTAGTACATATTGTAACCTTTTAATACAGAAGCTTGGTTTGATTCATCAGCAGGTGCAGGAGGCTCTTCCTGTCAGATATACTGGCCCGGGGCATTGTCTGCAGCGGGAAGACTGGATCCTCATTAAAAACTTTGAACGGAAATCATCATTTGCACCAAGATTACGAGGGCCCTATCAGGTTCTCCTGGGAACACAAACCGCACTCTGTGTGGAAGGTCGAAAGGCATGGATACATGCCACTCACACTAAGAGAATTCCATCGCTATTGAAAGAACTGCCTGATCCAAACGACAAGGAAGAAACAGCTGCCTCCGACTCCAATGACATCATTGACAGTTCTCTGCCGAAAATTCTGCCTGAGTCTGAGACAAAGCCTGAGAAGATTGATAAAAAGGGGAAAGGGCTAAGCATGCTCCAACTTTGCCCAGTTCAATCTGCATCGCCACAGGTTGACACAAAACGTGCAACAACACTTTGGCGCCCACCATCGCTCGCTGCGCCACAGGCTGACTCTGAGCCTGACTCTGGAAGTGCACCTGCGCTATTCTTCGATCACACAGTGCCCGGAGCAATACGGTACAACCTACGTTCTCAAAATCGAAAGTGATCTGATCTTCGTGTTTAATTTTGTTCCCTCTATTTCCCATCACAGATGAAGTGGGAATCAGAGGCCTACCGTAGTGGAGCGTGGGGTAGTACAAATCTGACAGCTCTGGAACACGGCTTCCCGGTGCTACCTTTGAAAACAAAAAAAATCCATGTGTTGATCACCCCGTGTGAACGAGCGGGACTCATTTGGTACGAAGGCAATTGATGTTTGCTCTGGAGTCTTTTGAGCAATGTGGAGGAGCACAATATCTTGCCTCACCTTTAGCAATCCAGGCTGCCGAGTACTGGCCTAAACACTTTGTTAACATTTTTCAAAATCACTGGTATTTCAACGAGTGCAGCGATGAGAAGTATTCACGACGAACATTGCTGGAGAAGAAGAATCAAGAAAATGCCTATACCTGCTCCTGCCCCCACCTGCACCAATGCTAATAATGTAGTGAATATAGAGACTATGAAATTGCAGAGAAAGCATTGCCGTAAAAGATGTATGCTAATCATCACAATATTCATGTGCATTATGAGTCTACTTGCACCGGCATCAATAGTCCTGGTATTATGGTATTTAGAGGAAATACATCCATTAGGTGTGTTTTTGCTTATTAGTAATGTTTCTGTCACCGGAAGCCCAGTCCATGTAATCGCTTATACTGTGTCCCCAATGGAAGAAAGACACAGAGAAGGCTATGGGAATAACACATTACTTCTGATAATGAACATGACACACTCAATCCTGAGAAAAAACAATTGTTGGGTGTGTACCCATATTCCACAACTTGGTGGAAAGGGAATAGGTTGGTATGTGCAGCCATTGCAATTAAGTTCAGCATGTTATGCATCATTAAGTGCACTATATTATCGGAAATGGAAGAAGAGGGAAACGGTTCGATTAGATAAGACAAACATGGACAAATCTGAAGAAGTGGTAATGAAACCTGTAGGTTGCTCCATATTTCACAGAGCAAGAATGATAACACCAGTAGTAACGCCACAAGATAGATGATACGTGCCATATAAATCATCTGTAATCACGTTTCACATGAACCCACTAGGGAGTAAAGATGCAGTGCCCCCCTCGTAGACAATAAATTACATTCCTTGCACTGTTTCATTTTGCTTGAGAAAGAAAGGCTCCTATTCAGTAGGGACATTCAATAAGTGCATGAATATCGCAATCCTTGAGAGAGAGGAAGAACCAGTATATGTAGGTGACCCTGTCTATTTCATATGTGGGGAAAAAGCTTTTCCATGGTTGCCTAGAAATTGGGGAGGTACTTGTTACTTAAGAATTATTTTCCCGGGGTATTCCTTTCAAAAACATCAGACATAGCAAAATTATCTAGATCAAGGCCACAATGAGATGAGATGAAGGAGGATTGATTGCAGAAGATATAGCAAAATCATTTATACCATTTTGGGGTCAAACAATACATTTGTATAATATAAGACAACTGTCCAGAATTTTTGAGAAAACAATAAATGGAACAACGGATATATTGTATAATATGACTCTGGAGAAAAAAGCAATTAGATTAATGACACTTCAAAATAGAATGGCTCTTGACATAGCTTTGGCTGACCACGGAGGAGTTTTCAAAATTGTGGGGTCATCCTGTTGCGTATCTGTGAGTGACTCCTCCCCTACGATTTTTGAGGCAATAAAAAAGTTACACGTCCTGAGGTCTGGATGGAAATTGGCTGCAATATTAGCAGCAGTACGCAGAATCTTCCTAACATGTTGTTGTTGCATACACTGTCTACCAATAATTTGCACTGAAGTAAGTGATGAATGCATACACATGATGACACAAAAAAGAGCTCCCAAAGCAAATACAATCACGAACCAGGAAATGCAGACGGTGAAAGAATTCATGTCTATAAATATCTAAGATGGTGATGACGATTATAGCAGTATGCAGAGTTCAGAATCAGATACATGGTCAGAGGAAGACGCAATATATGGTTGATGCATTTGGTTTACGGCCAAGAGGAGGGTTTGTTAGTCTAGAAAATACCCTACCATAGCATTGACGGTATATTATGTTGGCCGAAAACCAACCACATTGTATGTCTAGCATCATCAGTACAGCATCGTCAGCATAACAATAGAGCGTCCATTTTGTAAGAATAGAATTCGCCATTTTGCTGTTTTGCTTCTCTTTGCTTTTCTGTTCAAATGCTTTGCTAAAAGTGAATTCTATTCTCGTTCTGCTCATGGACAGAGCAAGGCCACAACTTATATGTTGAGAGACTAGATCAGAGAGCCCAGACAGCAATGCACCGTTTTCCTCCCTCACAAGTCCTTGGAAGTAAGCAGAAAGGCATTTAATCACTAAGCAGGTGCCAGCTAGTCTCGCTGGAGCGGCAGAAACTGTAGAAGTAGACAGCTAATGGCTTGAATTATACTCACTTTCACAGCCCCCCTTTGCTGGGCCCCTTTAGATCAAGCCGACCTCTAGCTCACAAATAGAAACCAAGAGATAGCAGGGCTTGGAATGTGTCCCTCCTACGAACACAGCTTGCTTGCAGAACAAGAGCACTATGTTCTCGGTAACAAAGAATAGTGTCTGCACCTTCACAGATTGCAACTGTTGCTGAATAAATATAAGGGTGTCATATTCGTCATAATTTTCAGTCACCGAACCCTTGCTAAAGGAGATACATTATGGGTGGTTTCGGATGTGTCATTACTGTTAATATGATGGTCATTTTGTATATATGTAACTGATGTAAAATGTTCGCTCTCTTCCGTCCCACAAGGTCTGGGTAACATACGATGCGGGGCGTGAGATCCGGTCGCCCGACTGAGACTATTTGCTTTGCAATAAACCCTAGAGTTTGGGAATTGAACCTTGTGTCTGGCGTATCAGTTTGTGTGTGGTGATTGTGCCTTGTTTCCAGGCACAAGGGTGCCCCAGGGGCCCGTCACTCATAAGGTTCTACCCATAGCTGCATGCCCAGGTCTAAGAGTTGCAACAACGTCTGGAGTCGGCTGGTGAGTAGGCATGTGTTTTACTGCTCGACGGTGCGTGAGCATGTGCTTGCATGTTGGCAGTGACCCCCTTACTTTTGCCACATGTATGTTTCAGCCACAAACATCAGCATGCATGCCCCAGACAATGCTCCCCATGTGGGAAATCAGAAATGTGCAGATTGGGAATGCACTGTAATTTGCATTGGCCCTCATTACGACCCTGGCGGAAATCGAAAAACGATGGCGGAAATGCAATACCGCCATCGAATAGCGCTCGGTGCGATTATGACCCGTCACCGTAAAGTACGATGCCATTAGCGACACCGTAGTGAACGCCAACGCTAACTGCACCAAGTACGCGCACGCGCGCCATGCGAAACCGTAATTACCACCATGGCGCAACAGTACGCGAATTCTGACCCTAGCGGACATTTACCTAACGCCATCAAGCATGGCGGAAAGTACCATTCCGCCATGGTGAGAAGTACGGCATCGCGAACCAACCGTAAAAAGCCCTACTGAGTGCCTGTACACCACTCCCTGGCCACATTGCACAACTCCTCGTAGGTGCAATGAAGTCACACAATGCAACCAGTGAAATGTACAAGTCACCCATGCATGCCAACGAACAAATGAATGTAGGTGCTCCAAGTGCCTTGTGAGTGGCCATCCATATTTGCCATGGCACCATTGCCGTACTGATGCAGCACAGGCATGTGAAGGTTCAAGTACAGCAACATGAACTGAAATTTGAGACAAACAAAAACAGGCCCCCCATCGCTTGACACCAGTGAAAGGCAACATTCAAAGCAGTATCCTGAGTGAGACTGCACCAGCCCTGTACTCCTGCCAGTAAACAAACCAACCATCAGCATAAGCATGTACCACACAAGTTGGCAGAGTGACTGAGCAGCCAGGCTCATCTCAAGAGGGGCCAATGGGAGCTGCAGGGCACAGATGGCACGAATACAGAAGCTATTCCAATGGACATGACCTCAGTCTCCCTCCAAAAAACGCACGCAAACACAGGCACCTGTGACCAGCCATATTCTGATAATCACATCATTCCACCAATCCACCTGGCTGACCGGCATCTGTTACACAAAAGCTGATCCCCCACCCCTGAGCATGACATCATTAAAACAGTCATAATGGCAGCCCCTATCCCTGACCTCACTGGGCTTCGTAGGCAAACGCGCCCAGTACAGTACCACGCAACTATACTCAGAAGCCGGAACCCAATGCAGATCTTCTCACAATACATCGCTCCACAAATAGGAATATGCTACATTACTTGCAAAGAATAACGCTACACGGTCAATATCATAATCAAAATTTAATGCACAACAAAATCACCAAGCCCATACAGCTATTAGGTCATGAACTCCAAAATATATTTCATTATTGTGGGCTGCATCCGCAATAAATGACCAGCTTCTTCTTGTGTGACGCCCTGTTCCTTCATGGTACACAGGGGCTACATTCACGTTCAAAAAGGCAACATGGAAGCGCCTAGAACCGCAGGGCCGTCCCATTAGGTAGGCACTAGTCCAGCTGAAAGGTCGATATGTTGCTCCTAGCCACTAGTACTGCGTAAGGGCATGTGGGCCATTGGCGATCGTCCCATAAGATCGTAATGGTGCTCCACTGATTAACACGAAGCAGCAGGTGTCGGGAGTAAAAGCCATCTGCAGGAGTGGCATACAGATGGCAGCGGCAAAAGGGGAGGGGATACCTGTCACCCAAATGAAATGAAAAAGAATAGTATGGGCATCAGAACTTCATTTGAATTACTCACTTCAATGATCACACTAAATCCACAGCCATATGCGTGCTAGCCCACTCAAAAGGATTATTCCCACCCAAAAATCACTTGCGAATCATAACTATATAAATCGAGGTGAAAACACTATTACAAACGAGTGTTTGTGTGCATGCGTCTGTTAAAACAGAATCCATTAGATGGGATTAGTAACGTGCATAGACACAAGTGTTTGAAGGCGCGTCGAGACAGGGAGGGTTCAACAAGGGCACATAGACGATGGTCTCACTATGGCAGCCCTGCATCACATAGCGCAGGGGAAGTGGATAGATTCCAAAAAGCCATGTACATGGCAAACTCTCTATTAAATCATCTGTCCATGCATCCATACATCATTCCCTCATCCCGGTATGAAAACGCCTGATTATTTACTCACATAACATGTGAAATTTCCATTGAGTCTGTGCGTAATGCAGTCTGCAAAATCCACTGTGCTCCAGCCCGGAATTCCAGTGTTGTGAAGTAACATGTATTTGGGAACGTCCGGCCTTATCGTCCACTACGCTATTGCGCATCCCATACTATTCATATCAATCATTGCATTCTCGCCATGGCCCCCGTCCCAAGGACATTAAACAATAGAACTTTATATCTGCAGTCAGACCTGTGGGCGTCTCCTCACCGCTAGCTGAAAACCGAAAGCGCTGTCCTTCGAATTCCTCATTTGCAACATCGCGTCGAAAAGGCATCTGTGACCGCTTGAAATCACAAATCCATCCATGTAGTGCGTCAGTGTGTGAAAATGGCAACTGGCTTCACTCACAAATGGTACGCCCCGCCCGTCGGTGAACCGCGGTACAGTGCTGCATGAGGGTCCACCGTTAATCGAGTACTACATTCCACTGACCCTTCACAAGTTTGTTCGCGACTGCAAAGATAGTATGTGAAACAATGGGACCATAGCAGAATGAACATATGAACCAATATTTCACTGCCATCGGGATTAAATACATGATTGTAATACCAAGATGGCATGCGTCGAATTGCAGCGTTGTGTGCGGGACGTGCTCGCCCAAAGGGGATTGCAGCTTGCACAGGTGGAATGAATCACCACAGGTGGAGGCTATACAGCCTGAAAACACATAAATTGCACACCCAACCCCCTCCCACAACCACACCCACTCCAAAATGCTACCGGCAGGACTAGCGATGTTGGCCCTGGGGGACCTGATAGCACTGCAAGTACTCCAACTTCAAGAAGAAGACGAACACCAACTACTACAACAACCGGCCGCACAGAGGAGACGCAGGAGGAGGAGGAGGGCAAGGCAGGGCCAGCAAGGCCCACCAGCACAGCCACTACCACCACGCAGGCAGCCCGCAATCCCACGCCTCCGAGCACATCCGTTCAACCTCACTGATGAGCAGATCCACACCCTCTACCGTTTGGACCGGGACACCATAACCGCCATTGTGCACATGACACACGCTGACCTTGTCAGCATGATAGATAGCCCAACCGCCATCCCACCCCTACTGAAGGTGGTGTCTGTACTCCACTTCCTGGCCACAGGCACCTACCAGCACACAGTCGGACAGTTGCATGGCATTTCACAGCCACTGTTGTCACGGACACTATTGCAAGTGCTCGATGCCCTCCTGAAGCACGCAGACGACTACATCTCTCTACCACGCTCGGAGCAGGAAATTACGAACACAAAAGTGGGATTCCATGCACTTGCCGGCATACCGGGTTGCATAAGTGCCATCGACTGCACCCATGTGGAATTGGTTGTCCCACATGCCATGGAGGCCCAGTACCGCAACCGAAAACAATATCATTCTCTTAATGTACAAATGGTGTGTGACTCCAACAGGATCATCACACATTGTTGTGCCCGATTTCCTGGATCAACCCATGATTCTATGGTCTTGAGGAACTCTACAATACCACGCTACATGGAGCGACACGCAGGGAACAGATCCTGGCTACTCGGTGGGTCTCATTTCATGCATGATAATGTGGGGTATGTGATGCGGCAATGACCTGGCAGGAAGGGGGGGGATGCGTACGTAGCAATGTCATTCCACAAACATCCTTTATTGTCCACATACAGGTGATGCCGGGTATCCACTGAAGAGATGGCTCCTTACACCACTCCGGAACCCACAGAACCAGCATGAGGAGGACTACAACCATGCCCACTCACGTACCCGTGTAGTCATAGAACAGGCATTCAGCCTACTGAAGGGTCGTTTCCGCTGCCTCAGCAGGTCTGGCGGGGCACTCCTGTACCGCCATGAGAAGGTTGCAAAGATGGTCATGGCATGTGTCATGCTACACAACATGTGCGTACGTAGAAATGTGCCCATGCCCCCTGACGCAGAACTGCAAGCACCTGAAGATGGTCATGATGAGGGTCGGCATGTGGCAGCACCTCAAGGAGTCCGCGAGGCACAGGAGGGCCGTGAAATTCGTCAGATTATTATAGATTCATGCTTCTAGCACTCACGCCTGGTGGCTGATACATGGACACGGGACTTGTGGCACTGTGTGTGTCTGGAACATGCACAATATGGACTGTACGCCTATAAAGGCCTCGTACACAAAGATCAATGTCCACACATATCATTGGATGATTGTGAAATGTTTATAGCATATGTGAAATTATGTTACACACCCCATCGACCCGCCACCCAAGTAAGCCCAACACACCCCCTCCACCCTCCTACCTCCCCCCCGAAGACCAGTGGCCAAAGATGCTCATTGTCAGTGGGCAGACGCTATTGCAAGCCCCCTCTCCGGGTATCAGGGGCACCCCTGCCTGTGGAGCGCAGGTTCCTCCCAGATCTACGTTGGGGGCTGCCCTGGACGGAACTTGCAACGGATGATGTCTCTGCCTGCTCACGTCCATGCATGTCCCTAAGGGTTTGTGAGAGCTCAGTGAGCACACGGCGCACAGCGGCAAGTTCAGCACATACGTCTTTGGACGTCGCATGCAGTTCCCCCCTCAGGCTCTCGGTGCTTCTCTCCATTTGTACTCTCAGGCTCTCGGTGCTTATCTCCATTTGTGCCCTTAGTGTCTATGTACTTCTCTCCATTTCTGCCCTAAGTGTCTCAGTAGATGTTTCTATGGCTGCCTTAGTACCCCCACATTCATCAGCATGGTCCTTGAGGAGCGTGGCCAGTTGCTGCTGTTGCACGATCACCTGGTCGAGGGACTGTTGCCTCTGCTAGGCCATGGCCATTTGCGGTGGTGTCACAGAGGGGCTGATCACCTCATGTTGCCTTGACACAGGGCTTGTGGGGGATGGCCAGTCGTCGTCTTGTGGGTGCCCCTGCGTGGTATCCTCATGGTGTACGGGATGGAACAAACAGGGGGATTGAGACAGGTCATGGATGGATCCTACATCGACATCACCGTTTTCTGTGTCGGAGCATGCTGCCATTAATGCAGTGTCACCTATGGTGCTGCTGCCACCAGAAGCAGTGCCTTCTGTGGCATCCATTCGGGGGACCTGTGGTGGTGCTGTTGTGGGCATGCTGGCTGCTGGGGTGCCTGTTGAAGTCCCCTCCTGTGTGCTGCCACTTGATTTGTGCTGCTGCCGTGTCTTGATCCGCGCAGCTGAGGTGGAGGGTCTTTGGCCGTTGGTCTTGGCCCTCTTTGCAGGTGTGCTGGTAGGGGTGTCCTGGAGCTCGTCGTTTGAATCGGACCCTGTGGTGGAGTAAAGGAGGGCGAGCGTTATTAATGGGTCTGTGGAAATTGGAATGGCAATGTATCACATGCATTGGGGTGGTACCTGAGGGTGATTTGGGTCAGGGCCTTGGAGGTGGTTTCCTTTTTGTGTGGATTGAGGATGCAGTTGTTTTGCAGCCTGCAGTTAGGGTGTGCCTGCTGCACGTGTAGAGGGTGTTTTTGGGATTTTTAATTATTTATGTATTTAATGTGACTTTTAAAGTGCGCTATCAGGCCAATGTATGTGGACGTTCTCCTGGACATGTGTTTCTGTTGCACTATGTGGACACATGGTACTTCACATGATTGGACATTGTGGATTTTGCATTGTTTTATTTGGCCCACCTACCTGATTCTTCGGATGTCTGCACTCCTTTCTCCATCCCTCCGACTCCCTCTATACTCTCCATTCCAATGGTGGAGGCACAGATTTCTTCCCAGGGGGTCTACTTGATGGGTGATTACGATCCTCCCTCGGTAGCTGTGGCAATGTTACGGTTGGCGGATAGTATGCTCCGTACGCGTATCCGCAAGTCGTCCCATCGCTTTCTGCATTGCTGTGGGTTGCGGGGTGCGGTCCCCACCGCACTTACCCGCTGTGCCACCAGGGCCCATATGGCCTTCTTGTTCGCAAGTGCCGTCCTGGTCATTTGCGTCGAGAAGACGACGGCAGCATTCTCCTGGAGGGTCTCTGTGAGCACGGTGAGTTCCTCACGGGAGAAGTGGACCTGCCGCTTGCGGTCGCACGCTTTTTTCGCTACTTTTCCCATTTTTATTGTTTTCACTAGGGTGGATGACGGGTTGGGATGTGTCTCAGGGTAGTATTTTTAACGGTTGTGTGGGAATTCTGATTTTATAGGTGTACGGCGTGCTGTTTCCCGTTCCGGGTCCATGTTTTTAGTTCCGTTTCCGTATATTTACGGTCACCGTATTTTCCGATTGCCGCTCATTACGGTGACCGCTATGATGGGTGGCGGAATTGCACCTAGGGCGCCGTACGACGGCGGTGAGGGGCGTTTTGGGGACATTTCCGCCATCGCGGACTTTGCACTTCCGCCATGGCGTAGTGCTCGTGCCCGATGGGTCAGAATTAGCCGCACTTTACTCCGTCGTGCAATGGCGGAAACGCTATTTACGCTATGGCGGTCAGGTCAGTTACTTTCCGCCAGGGTCGTAATGAGGGCCATTGTGTTTTATAGTACATTTTTGCAAACTGTGCACATGCAATGTTTCTTGTGTCTGAGACATACCTATGGCAATAGCAATGTGTGACTAAGCATCACTTACGTCTGGAGGTCACACGTGCATTTGGATGTTTGGCGTAGTCAAGTTTGGTCATTGCAGTTTCCAGGACTGTGATGTGATCGGTCATGGCGTGGCATGTGAGTGATGTGTGTGCATGCCATGTGGATGTGCTTGGGACTATGGCATGCCACATGTTCCTGTGCTATTTATGCATGTATGTTTTGCATGTGAGCAGGATGGGTTGTGGCAGAGGCATGTTGTTTGATGTGATGATGTGGAGATTTGCACAGGCAGGTTTACGCATGGCCATGCTGTGAGTGGTGAAAGTATGGTTTGCCCAAAATGTGTTCACGGCGGAGTGCCCCCACATCTATGTTCACATGCTTTATGTGTGTGTACGTCATACCAGTTTGCTCCCTGCCCACCCCTGTGCCCATGTGGCATGTCTCCCATGGATGTGCATCAGGCTGCAGTTGGGTCATGTTGACCAACTCCTAGGGTCATTTGATTCATCTTGGTATGTGTCTGTGCACTGGCCAAATTGTGCTGCGTTTACATGTGGATGTGTCATGGTTGTTCACATCATGCCTGGGCTGCTGTGACTGTTTGGATGTGGATTGCATGTCCATGTGCGTGGGTGTGGATGTTGCTGCTTGTTCCATGGACATGTCATGTTCCTGTAAATGTTGGTGATGCCACATCAGTTTAGTTACAGTACACTGATGTTGCTGTTCTGTGTCTCCTTTACCACAGTGGCTGCAGCTGATAAAGAGGACAGAAGCGGTGCTCTGGAGCATGGATGTGGGGATCACTCTACCAGATATAGGCGCAAGCCCCAGCCACTTCCCCATGACAGCTAATCTTCGTGGAGCGATGTGACTGAGGTAGCCCCTATACCATCAGGCTTGGCTGCTACGGGTAAGTCCAAGGAGGTGGACGGGAACTCCTCAGCAGTGGTGGAACTGGGTGATGCCACACAGGGGCCATCCATGGCAGAAGATACCCTGGAGTCATCCAGGTTGATGGAGGGGGAAGCAGAGGAAGTGGCTGTTGCAGCCCAACACATGGGGTCAGGTGGGGTGTCGAGGGGTGTCGAGGTGGGAGTGCATGCTGCAATTCTTCCCAGTGCCATGAGGCTGTGCATGCAACTGTGGAGGTGCCTGTGTAAAATCCTGTACATGGGCCATCGGATGCAGGACTCTGCACCTAGTGGGATGCCTCCACCCAGACCAGCAGAACGTTGCTGGCTGATGTGTCCATCTGGAATCAGTTGCTGCCCCTGCTGGTTGGGGTTACAAGGCAGACTGTAGTCATTCATAATGACAGATAAACTACTCATAGTCTGCTTACCCATCATCAGAACGAGCTGTACTGTGTTGTGGCCTTGCTTGCAGCAGGCCTGGTCACTTCTGGACTACATGGGCTGTTCACTGCTTTGACCACCTCCTCGGCTTCCTCCTCTGTGCACCAGAAATCCTTTGGGGTGTCTTCCAGCCTACATACCAGCAGGCCCACCTGTGATTAGTCCCACCCCCATCACCCTGTCTGGTTGAGCTTACATCCCGCCCGAGGGCGGAGACACAGGTATGGCAGCAGAGGTGGTCACTGTGCCTACCCACACACTTATAGTGATACAGGCAATGGAGGGACAGCAGGCACCGTGGAGCAGTGCAGGTGCTGTATGACCCCGGAAATCATCATCAGGTCAGGGGGCGTGCCAAGGGAGTGTGCACTGGGCACAGCGGCAGAAGGTGGCAAACAGGAGGAGGCAGTATGTTGCAGGGCCGACTACGCCAAGGAGGCAGGTGAAAAGTTTGATCCTGAAGGATCATGTGGGAGCGCTACACACAATGTTTTCTGTGTTCAGGAATTTAGGTAGCTGGTGGCAGAGATGCAATGGGCACTGGAAGCAAGGGTGATGGTGGCGAGGGCTGAGGTTGCGCTGCTTGGGGCAGTGCAGGATGCCAAAGTACAGATGCTGGCTACCCTGAAAACCCCCAGGAATCAACAGAGGTGCACCTGATGGAGGATGTAGTGTGTGACTAAGCCCTGGTAGACAGCTTGGGTGAGATTGTCGACGACTACTAGCCTGCTGCCTTTGTATATGGTTATTTAGGTGTAGGTTTAATTTATTTATTGTTTTATTTATTGGCCCAGACTTTGAAGACTTTCCTTCCCTGTTAGTTATTTAGGCATAGGGGTGTCATCTTTTACTCCTGACTGCTTGGACCTTCTTTTCCAGTTTTTGATGTACAGAGTTTTGTTTAATACATCTTTCATATTGTTCCATTCCACACTTCATGCAGTCATTTGTGTGTCTGCAACTTTGATAGATCACATTTCAGCCAGTGCATCTCTCCATTGCAAGCCATGTCACTTGTGGTGTGACAATGTTGGTGTTGTTGCTGTAATGGTTGCGGGTGGAGGGATGTAAATGGGCCTGACATCTGGGGGTGGGCACATCAGACAACTGGGGCTACACTGTATGTTTTCATTTGCATTTAAATGTGCAGCATCACAGTGTGTTTGGCATCAGTGTGGTTGGGGTGGAGGGTTAGGGTGTGTGTGAGATGATGTACATCCGGGTATGGTTGCAGTGATGTGCGGATGTGGTTAGTTTTAATTGGTTTACTAGGATTGTGGATGTGATGCCACGTGTTCCTGTGTGTTTACACAGGTTCACATTGTTTACATTGACAGTCCACTGTTGTTCATGTGTCCCCTTTGCACATGCTTGGGATTGTGCATATGCCCACACTGAATTTACTGTATTGTATATTTTGCATTGTGGTTGTTGTGATGGGAGGTGGGCTCACTGTGGAGGGGTGACCTGGTCACATTACTTGCACATTTATTTGTCATAGCTGTGTCAAACCCATGTCATGCCCACATGCCCACCAGCATGTGCAGTCACACACTGCCTGCTCTCATGTCTTGCTCCACCTCTGCAACTGGAATGCATTTGTGACCCATGTTTCCTCTTCGTGTGTGGCGGCACACATTTCCTGTTTCAGTGAGTTATGCACTCTCTGACTGCCCTGCCATCACCCATGCATGTGCCTGTCATGTTGTGGTCCCTGACAGGGACTATGCCACCACTTCCACTCAGGTCACTTGTGCTCAGGCTGTGATGCGTCTGGATGTTATTTGTGGATCTGGACGATGTATGAATAGGTTTATTTCTGTCCTTGGCACACATTCAGTTGGTGTGCTTTGATGCCTTTTGGAATGACCCATGGTCAACTTTTACATGCCACTTTGCATTGCATTCACTTGTCACATGTTTATGGAGTGGCCACAGTGTTGTTGGTGCAATGTAGTGCTGTCTGGCTGGGGTGCTGCAGATTCCGGTCTGACAGGGATTGAAAGCTGGTGCTTCGGTCCAGGACTGGTCATCAGTGCTTCCTGTTGATTGTGTTGGCGGTGGACATGTTGTGGGTGTGCTTCATGGTGGAGGCAGACCACGGAGGTTCAGTTGAGTTACAGCCATACATTGAACTGCATGTGTGGGAGACTGTCAGGGGGCTTCCTGCGGTAGTGTCAGAGCTGAGGGTGTTGGAGGTGAGGAGAGCTGAGAGGTGGTGTCTGGACTTGAGGGGGCTGCCTTGGGTAGCATCAGAGCTGAGGGCAGTGTGGGGAGGGGAGTATACTGTAAGGGGGCTTCCTGGGCTAGTTTCAGAGGTGAGGAGACTGCTAGGTGGTGTCTGGACGTGAGGGGGCTGCCTGGGTTAGTGTCGGAGCTGAGGGCGGTGTGGAGGGGAGTGTAATATCAGGGGGTTGCCTGGGGTAGTGTTGGAGGTTATGGGGTGGTTGGGTGCACTTTGAACTTGAGGGGACTGCCTGGGGTAGTAACTGAGGTGAGGGGGGATGGTGGATGCTGTCTGGAGTTGAGGAGGCTGCCTGGGATAGTGTCAGAGCTGAGGGCGGTATGGGGAAGGGAATGTACTGTCAAGGGGCTGACTGATGTTGTGCTGGAGGTGAGGGGGCTGACAGGTGGTGTCTGGACTTGAGGGGGCTACCTGGGGTAGTGTCGGAGGTGAGGGGGCTGGTGGGTAGTTTCAGGGCTTGAGGGTGCTGCCTGGGGTAGTGTGGGCGGTGAGAGGAGTTGGCAGCTGGTGTCTGGGCTTGAGAGGGCTGCTTTGGGTAGCATCAGAGCTGAGGGAAGTGTGGGGAGGGGAGTGTACTGTCAGGGTCTGTGTGTGGAGGTGTCGGAGGTGAGGAGACCGGTGGGTGGTGTCTGGATTTGAGGGGGATGCCTGGTGTAGTGTTGGAGCTGAGCGCAGTGTGGGAAGGGGATTGTACTGTCAGGGGGCTGCCTAGGGTAGTTTCAGAGGTGAGGGGGGTTGGTGGGTGGTGTCTATATTTGAGGGAGCTGCCTGGGGTAGTGTTGGATGTGAGGGGGTCTGGTAGGTGGTGTCTGGACTTGAGGGGGCTTTCTGGGGTAGTGTCAGAGCTGAGGGTGGTATGGGGAGGGGAGTGTACTGTCAGGGGGCTGCCTGATGTAGTGTCAGAGGTGATGGCGGCTGGTGGGTGGTGTCTGGACTTGAGAGGGTAGCCTGGGGTTGTGTCGGAGGTGATGGGGGCTGGTGGGTGGTATCTGGACTTGAGGGGCTGCCTGGGGGAGTGTCTAAGGTGAGGGGAGCTGGTAGGTGGTGTCTGGACTGTAGGTGGCTGCCTTGGGTAGCATCGGAGCTGAGGGTGGTGTGGGGAGGGGAGTGCACTGTCAGGGGGCTGCCTGGGGTAGTGTCGGGTGTGAGGAGGCTTGTGGGTGGTGTCTGGACTGAGGGGCCTGTCTGGGGTAGTGTCGGAGGTGAGGTGGGCTGGTGGGTGGTGTCTTGACTTCTGTAGGCTGTCTGGGGTAGTGTTGGAGGTGAGGGGGGCTAGTGGGTTGTGTCTGGACTAGAGGGAGTGTTATGGAAAAACATGCACGAGTCTCTTTAGAACCTCGTGCATGTATATTCCATTTGAGAGTGCCTCGCCAGTTGGTGCTTCCACTGTGACTACCCCGGGGGCCTCGAATAAAGCTCTTACTCACCTCCATTTCAGTGTGCCTCTTTATTACAATGGCGACGAGGCACCGTACCCCGAGGCCCCCGGGAGTGTATCATGCCACCTGACTGCGAGGGAGGGAAGAACAAGCCGCCCTTCGAGTAAGAATACACCCTGGAGAAGAAATCCCTGTGCTGAGTGTGCTCAATAATGATATGGACATCAAATCTAATCTAGCAAAACAATTCCCCAAGGTGTTCTGCGACAAGATTGGACTCCTAAAAGGTTTCCAACACAGAATAATCCTCAAAAGAGGTGCTGTCCCAGTGGCCCACCGAGTCCGCAGTATTCCCTTTGGAACAAAAGAGGCGTTGAAGAAAGAACTTAAGCGCCTCTGCGATGAAAATATCATACAGCCCATCGAGAGTTCAGAATGGCTTGCCCCTATTGTCTTAGTAAAAAAACCGGACGATTCCATAAGAATGTGCGTCGACTTGAGAGACCTAAACAAAAACATATGGGTTGACAGACACCCACTTCCCAATGTATCTGAACTCCTATCGACCATGAAACCTGCAAAATACTTTACAACTCTGGACCTCTCCTCAGCCTATCACCAGATAGCTTTGGAAGAGAGCTCAAAGAACCTAACATCTTTTGTCACACCTCTCGGTGCATTCATGTTTAACAGAATGCCATTTGGACTCGCTTCAGCCGCAGCAGTCTTTCAGAGACTCATGTCACATCTATTTGGAGGACTTGATGGCATACACTGCTTCCAAGATGATATCCTCATATCAGCCAGTACAGAAGAAGAGCACAACGCAAAACTTGTGGGTGTCCTACAGGTCATACAAAAAAGTGGGCTCACACTCAAATTAGAGAAATGCAACATAAAGTGCGACCGAGTTTCATACCTGGGCCATTCCATTGACGCCAACGGCATCAGCCCCAAGAGGAAACTCATGGACACCATAATGAATATCCCCGAGCCTCAAAGTAAAGACCAATTAAGGAGTTTCCTCGGGATGACAGAATACTACTCCAAGTTTATAAACAACTATGCTGATAAGACCAAAAACATGAGGAACATCTTGAAGAAGGCAGCCAAATTCATATGGTCCACTGAATGCAAGAACGAATTCGAAGAAATCAAATTCCAAATTAACCAAGCTCCAGCCTTAGGAATGTTCGATTGTAAAGCCAAAACCATCATATCCGTAGATGCAAGTACAACCGGACTGGGTGGTATCCTGGAACAGCAACAAGATAAGAACATCGTGACGATTGCATTCGCATCGAGATTACTGAGGGGAGCCGAACTAAACTATTCCACCATTGAGAGAGAAGCTCTGGGTCTGAGGTGGATTCTTCAGCATTTCAGGAACCTAATTTGGGGCTTACCCGTCATACTGAAAACAGACCATAAACCTCTAGTAAATGTCCTTCAGTCCAAAACCCCCCACCTTATATCACCGAGAATAAGACGTTGGTTCCTCGACATCATGCAATACAACCTCCAACTATGCTATACTACTGGTCCACAAAACCAAGTAGCAGATTGTCTTTCCAGATTATCGACCAACATCGACACTGAGATTGCATCTCCAGATGAAGACATCATAGCTGTCGTAAACCCTGCCATCTCGAGAGATGAATGGAAAATTAATGCCAATACTGATCCGGAACAGCGAGAAATCAGGGAAGCGATAGCCAATGACTGGGTGGAAACGGGAGAGGCTTTAACTACCTTCATTTCCTTTAAGGAAGAATTTACAATGGACGATGAGCATATCTTCAGAGGCGATCGAGTAATCCCACCCACCCAACTTAGAAAAAAAGTACTCCAACTGGCACACGAAGGTCACCTAGGAAGGAGCTTGACGAAAAACAAGTTGAGAAACAACTATTGGTGGCCAGGAATGTGGAAAGAAGCAGAAGAACTGGTCAAAAATTGTTCCACGTGTGCCATGAGTGACAAGTCCAAGATCTTAAGAAAGACCCCCTTACAGCCTATTGAACCTCCCAAACATGTGTGGTCTAAACTGGCAATCGACATCATGGGTCCATTCGAGAACCTCGAAACAGTCAAAGTATATATCATAGTACTTGTCGATTACACCTCTAAATGGACAGAATGGGGAATAGCTGAGGACAATGTGACCTCAAAGAAAGTCACAGATTTCCTGACAGAGATCTTCAACAGGGAGGGAGACCCCAAGGAAGTGGTTTCGGACAACGGGTCTATTTGGGGAATTCCTCAAGAAAAGGTCCATCAGCCACATAAAAACATCCAATTTCCAACAGACTTGTGGAACGCATGAACAGGCTCGTGAAGAGCGTAGTTCAACTGGCCACGGCCAACAACCTCCCATGGAGAGAAACCCTCAAAGAAGCTTTACATGCGTATAGAACAACCCCACACACCACCACACACCACCACAAACATAGAGCCCTTCACCCTCATGCGAGGTAGGGTTGCAACCAACCGATTTAGACCGGCGTGGATGTTCTTATACACGGGAGAAGCAAGGGTGAACATGGATCTACTTCAAAAGACAGTAAGAGAAAAACAAGCAAAATACAAAAGACAATACGACTCCAGACATGGAGTAAAAGAGATGATGGTTCGTGAAGGAGACTGGGTATGTGTCAAAGAACCGAAGAAAACTCTCAAGGGTGAATCCATCTTCAGACCTCCACAGAGAGTTGTGAGTTGTCATGGGAAGTCTGTCATTCTCGATGATGGAAAGAGATGGTCTGGAGATGATCTCATAAAAGTAACAAAAGACATCCAACAGACCAGCATATCTAAGGACAACAGTCCTGACAGACCATCACAACACACCTCACATTCCCTAAGAGAATCCCTCCGTGAACATGTGGACAATGATAGACCTCACTCCATGCATCAAGGAGTCCCCACTGGAAGAATGTCCAGAAGGAACCGCAAAATCATCCAAAACTTCAACAATGACTATGGCCCTCATTACGACCCTGGCGGTAAGGGGTTTACGCCAGCGTTAGCTGCGCCGACCCCTTACCGCCAACTACGAGTTCCCAAAGCGCCATGGTCACTTTTCCGCCCGCTTTTTGCGGGCGTAAAAATCCATGGCGCTATGGGACCTTGGTGTTAATTACGCCACCGTAATGTACGGTGGCGTAATTAACGCCTTCCCCACTCCCATTGAGCCCTATGGGGCCAAAATGGGGAAGGGTAAATGGGTCAATGGGGACTTACCGCCCCGCCAACCTCGGAATGGGGCGGTAAGTCCGCCATCCGACATGGCGTAAACGGACTTTACGCCATGGCGGAAAAGTCCGTCGATGGCGGAAAAAATCCGCCAGGGTCGTAATGAGGGCCAATGTCTATTACTAATGTACCCCAGTTTACCCATCTTCCCTCTCCTCTCCCACTTGACCCCCCTTTTTTTCCCCTTCACTTTCCTGTTTCCCCCCCCCCTGTTTTTCTTTTTTCTTTTTGCCTCAGGTGGGGGAGATGTTATGGTAATACATGCACGAGTCTCTTTAGAACCTCGTGCATGTATATTCCATTTGAGAGTGCCTCGCCAGTTGGTGCTTCCACTGTGACTACCCCGGGGGCCTCGAATAAAGCTCTTACTCACCTCCATTTCAGTGTGCCTCTTTATTACAGGGGGCTGCCTGGGGTAGTGTCAGAGGTGAGAGGGGCTGGTGTGTGGTGTCTGGACTTGAGGGGGCTGCCTGGGATAGTGTCAGAGCTGAGGGCAATGTGGGAGGGGAGTATACTGTAAAGAGGCTGCCTGGGGTAGTGTCAGAGGTGAGGAGGCTGCTGGGTGGTGTCTGGACATGAGGGGCTGCCTGGGGTAGTGTCGGAGCTGAGGGTGGTGTGGGGAGGGGAGTGTACTGTCAGGGGGCTTCCTGCGGTAGTGTCAGAGTTGAGGGTGCTGTGGGGACTGTTCTGTCAGGAGGCTGCCTGTGTTGGTGTTGGAGGTGAGGGGAGCTGGCAGGTCGTGTCTGGACTTGAGGGGGCTGCCTTGGGTAGCATCAGAGGTGAGGGCAGTGTGGGGAGGGGAGTGTACTGTAAGGGGGCTGCCTGGGGTAGCGTTGGAGGTGAGGAGGTTGCTGGGTGGTGTCTGGACGTGTGGGGGCTACCTGGGGTAGTGTTGGGACAGAGGGTGGTGTGGGGAGCGGAGTGTACTGTCAGGGGGCTGCCTGGGGTAGTGTCCGAGCTGAGGGTGCTGTGGGGATTGTACTGTCAAGGGGCTGCCTGGGGTAGTTGGCGGTTATGGGGTGGGTAGGTGCAGTCTGGATTTGAGGCGGCTGCCTGGGGTAGTATCTGAGGTGAGAGGGACTGGTGGATGCTGTCTGGACTTGAGGGGACTGCCTGGGATAGTGTCAGAGCTGAGGGTGGTATGGGGAGGGGAGTGTACTGTCAAGGGGCTGCCTGATGTGGTGCTGCAGGTGAGGGTGGCCGACCGGTGGTGTCTGGATTTGAGGGGGCTGCCTGGGGTAGTGTCAGAGGTGAGGAGGCTGCTGGGTGGTGTCTGGACATGAGGGGCTGCCTGGGGTAGTGTCAGAGTTGAGGGTGCTGTGGGGACTGTTCTGTCAGGAGGCTGCCTGTGTTGGTGTTGGAGGTGAGGGGAGCTGGCAGGTCGTGTCTGGACTTGAGGGGGCTGCCTTGGGTAGCATCAGAGGTGAGGGCAGTGTGGGGAGGGGAGTGTACTGTAAGGGGGCTGCCTGGGGTAGCGTTGGAGGTGAGGAGGTTGCTGGGTGGTGTCTGGACGTGTGGGGGCTACCTGGGGTAGTGTTGGGACAGAGGGTGGTGTGGGGAGCGGAGTGTACTGTCAGGGGGCTGCCTGGGGTAGTGTCCGAGCTGAGGGTGCTGTGGGGATTGTACTGTCAAGGGGCTGCCTGGGGTAGTTGGCGGTTATGGGGTGGGTAGGTGCAGTCTGGATTTGAGGCGGCTGCCTGGGGTAGTATCTGAGGTGAGAGGGACTGGTGGATGCTGTCTGGACTTGAGGGGACTGCCTGGGATAGTGTCAGAGCTGAGGGTGGTATGGGGAGGGGAGTGTACTGTCAAGGGGCTGCCTGATGTGGTGCTGCAGGTGAGGGTGGCCGACCGGTGGTGTCTGGATTTGAGGGGGCTGCCTGGGGTAGTGTCAGAGGTGAGGGAGGCTGGTGGGTGGTTTCAGGGATTGAGGGGGCTGCCTGGGGTAGTGTGGGAGGTGAGGGAGCTGGTGGGTGGTATCTGGACTTGACGGGGCTGCCTGGCATAGTGTTGGAGGTGAGGGGAGCTGGCAGGTGGTGTCTGGACCTGAGAGGGCTGCCTTGGGTAGCATCAGAGCTGAGGGCTGTGTGGGGAGGGGAGTGTACTGTCAGGGGGCTGCCTAGCATAGTGTCAGAGCTGAGGAGACTGGTGGGTGGTGTCTATGCATGAGGGGGCTGCCTGGGGTAGGGTTGGATGTGAGGGGGTCTGGTGGGTGGTGTCTGGACTTGAGGCGGTTGCCTGGGGTAGTGTCAGAGCTGAGGGTGGTATGGGGAGGAGAGTGTACTGTCAGGGGGCTGCCTGATGTAGTGTCAGAGGTGAGGGGGGCTGGTGGGTGGTGTCTTGACTTCCGTAGGCTGCCTGTAATAGTGTTGGAGGTGAGGGGGGCAGGTGGGTGGTGTCTGGACTTGAGGGAGCTGCCTTTGATATCGTCAGAGGTGAGGGGGGCTGGTGTGTGGTGTCTGGACTTGAGGGGCTGCCTGGGGAAGTATCAGAGCTGAGGGCAATGTGGGAGGGCATTGTGCTGTCAGGGGGCTACCTGGGATAGTGTCAGAGGTTTGGGGGCTGTTGTGCAGTGTCTGGACTTGGGGGGGCTGCCTGCGGTAGTGTCGGAGGTGAGGGGGGCTGGTTTGTTGTGTCTGGACTTGAAGGGGCTGCCTGGGGTAGTGTCGGGAGTGAGGGGGCCTGGTGGGTGGTGTCTGGACTTGAGGGGGATATCTGGGGTCGTGTCAGAACTGTGGGTGGTGTGGGTAGGGGAGCATACTGTCAGGGTCAGCCTGGGGTAGTGTCGGAGATGAGGGGGACTATTGGGTGGTTTCTGGACTTGAGGGGGCTGCATGGGGTAGTGACGGAGGTGAGAGGGGCTGATGGATGGTATCTGGAGTTGGGGGGCTGTCTGGGGTTGTGCTGGAGGTGAGGGGGACTGGTGGGTGGTGTCTGGACTTGAGGGGTCAGCCTGGGGCAGTGTCGGAGCTGGGGGTGGTGTGGGGTGGGGGGTGGATATCACTGGCAGGGGGCAGCCTGTGGTAGTGTCAAAGGTGAGGGGGGCAGGTGGGTGGTTTCTGGATTTGTTGGGGCTGCCTGCAGTAGTGATGGAGGTGAGAGGGCTGATGGTGTCCGGACTTGAGGGGGCTGCCTGGTGTTGTCAGAGCGTGGGCAGTGTAGGCAGGGCAGTATACTGTCAGGGGGCTGCCTGGGGTAGTGTCAGAGGTGAGGGGGGCTGGTGGGTGTTTTCTGGACTTGAGGGGGCTGCCTGGGGTAGTGACGGTGATGAGAGGTGCTGATGGTGTCTGGACTTGAGGGGGATGCCTGGGGTTGTGTCAGAGCTCAGGGCAGTGTAGGGAGGGCAGTGTACTGTCAGGCGTCTGCCTGGGGTAGTGTCCAAGGTGAGGGGGGCTGGTGGATGGTGTCTGGACTTGAGGAGGGAGCCTGTGCATTTTTCATTGGGGGCGCAGCCTCGACTTACGAGGAAGCTCTTGTGTATTCACAAGGGTGCTGCCTTAGCTTATGCTGAAGCCTGTGTGTTTTCATTGGGGATGCGGTCTCGACTTATGAGCATACTCTTGTGTTTTCGCAGGGCTGCCACCTTAGCTTATGAGGGAGCCCATGCATTTTTGTTGGCGGTGCAACCTCGACTTACGAGGAAGCTCTTGCGTTTTCGCAGGGGTGAAGCCTTAGCTTATGAGGGAGCCCATGCATTTTCATTGGGGGTGAAGCCGCGTCTTACGAGGAAGCTCTCACATTTTCACTGGTGGTGCCGCCTTAGCTCACGAGAGAGGCCGCGCGTTTTTGTTGTTTTTGTTGTTTGTGCAGCCTTGACATACAATGAAAGACTTGTGTTTTCAAAGGGATGCCGCCTGCTTATAAGGGGGCCTGCGTATTTTCACAGTGGTGCTGGATGGTGGGTCAGGGTGGACGCAGAGGTTTTCTATGGCTTGGTTTTTGGTTTGCGTGGCAGCGTGTTGTGGGTGTTCCTCGTGCAGCTCCATTCCCTTTGCTTGTCGGCTAGAAATGCGTGTTTGGATCCATGAATAAACAGATTATGCAGATTTACGTACTCGCGCAGGCTCACGCAGTGTCCTTCTCAGAGCACAACCCTTGCAGGATTTCTGCGCATATTTCCATGAATCGGGCCCACAGTGTGCATGAATAACAGCTGCCACATAGGGACTTGAGAACACACCAACTCTCAAAGTAATTTCAAGAGTTTTTATCGATGTAATTGTGATGGGGCGCCACCAGATTTGGTTACACCCTTGTAGTGAACGCCACGGCAGCTTAATACATTCAATCAGCAAGTGGATCTCGTTAACTTCATTTTCTTGATTGCATCTTTATTGGTGCTGTACTTTCACCATTATGCATGTGGTGCATAGCTTTTTTGCAACGCACTCTGCTTTGCTGTCCATCCAAAGGTTTTCACAGAATAGCTGAGGATCCTCTCGTTACATTTAGTACTACAAACTGCAATCCTCTGTGGATGGTCAGTAATGTGACTCTAGAGGTTGTGGATACCTATAATTACTTGGGGATCCTGTTTGCGAGCAATTGTAGTTGGGGTGTGCAAGTGATGATGGCAGCTAACAAGGCACAAATGGTATTGGGGAGCTTGGGCCATTTCTATTATAAGTATGGAGGATGTAGGTTAGATACATGTGCTGAGGTCCTTCAGTCAAAGGTGAATGCTGCTATTTTATATGGTTGTGAAATGTGGGGTCATTTGGACCTTAAGACTATAGATCACATTCAATATAGTTTTTTTCGTAAGGTAGTGGCACTTGGTTCTAGTACTCCACAGAAGCATGAAGAGCATAGCTGGGTGCGCCCTCTATCAGTATTCTTGTCCAGTGGAAATATTTACACTATGCAGTCAAAATCTTTTTGTGATAGCACAGTAAACCCGAACATTACAAATGTAATAGCTGAAATGCTAAGATACTGCACTTGGAACATTTGATTGCTTCTCGGCATGTACCTCAGGATGAGAATGTGATTATGCAAATGCTGTTCCCCGAATATCATAGCATCATTTTAATGATTATAAATTTGTAAAACGCTTAATACCAAAGAGGTTTTTAAGCGCGGAGCGCGTTGCCACTGAGCTCTACTATCCATGCCAATGATGTGACTGAATGTATGCCTTTGCGGGGCCGTATGCGTTGGTTTTAAAAAACTAAGGGGGTAATTCATAGAATTCAGCGCACAAGTGGCGCACGCGGCTGGCGCACAGTGTGCGCGTGCGAATCCCTGCGCCAGCCGCGTGCGCTAAAATCCATTTCCGCGCACAGCGTATTCATGGATTCCAGCCACCAAAACCAGCCGTGGCGCACAGTGGCGCAGCGACCCTGCAGCAGCGCCAGTTACGCCCCCAAGAACGCCTCTCGCGCAGGGAAAAGCCATCATACCCAATCCAGCGCAAAGGGCTGCGCTAACCCTGTACCAGCACAGCAAGCGGGCTACGTGTATCACTGGGGTGCGTGGGAAGTACCTCACGCGATTCCATCAGGGTACGTGTATTTCGGGGTGCTATCAGCAGGGTACGTGTATTTCAGGGGTGCGCGGGAAGTTCCACACGCGAATGGCCTGGGCGCGTGTATTTCAGGGGTGCGCGGGAAGTTCCACACGCGATTGGCCTGGGCGCGTGTATTTCAGGGGTGCGCGGGAAGTTCCACACGCGAATGGCCTGGGCGCGTGTATTTCAGGGATGCGCGGGAAGTTCCACACGCAAATGGCCTGGGCGCGTGTATTTCAGGGGTGCGCGGGAAGTTCCACACGCGATTGGCCTGGGCGCGTGTATTTCAGGGGTGCGCGGGAAGTTCCACACGCGATTGGCCTGGGCGCGTGTATTTCAGGGGTGCGCGGGAAGTTCCACACGCGAATGGCCTGGGCGCGTGTATTTCAGGGGTGCGCAGGAAGTTCCACACGCGAATGGCCTGGGCGCGTGTATTTCAGGGGTGCGCGGGAAGTTCCACACGCGATTGGCCTGGGCGCGTGTATTTCAGGGGTGCGCGGGAAGTTCCACACGTGATTGGCCTGGGCGCGTGTATTTCAGGGGTGCGCGGGAAGTTCCACACGCGATTGGCCTGGGCGCGTGTATTTCAGGGGTGCGTGGGAAGTTCCACACGCAAATGGCCTGTGCGCGTGTATTTCAGGGGTGCACGGGAAGTTCCACACGCGAATGGCCTGGGCGCGTGTATTTCAGGGGTGCGCGGGAAGTTCCACACGCGATTGGCCTGGGCGCGTGTATTACAGGGGTGCGCGGGAAGTTCCACACGCGAATGGCCTGGGCGCGTGTATTTCAGGGGTGCGCGGGAAGTTCCACACGCGAATGGCCTGGGCGCGTGTATTTCAGGGGTGCGCGGGAAGTTTCACACGCGATTGGCCTGGGCGCGTGTATTACAGGGGTGCGCGGGAAGTTCCACACGCGATTGGCCTGGGCGCGTGTATTACAGGGGTGCGCGGGAAGTTCCACACGCGAATGGCCTGGGCGCGTGCATTTCAGGGGTGCGCGGGAAGTTCCACATGCGAATGGCCTGGGGGAGCGTGTGCATGTATACCAGGGGTGCGCGGAAAGTTTTACACGCGATTTCAGCAGGGTACGTGTATTTCAGGGGTGCCGGGGAGTCCTACATGTGATTTGACAGTGTGGGTCCTCCCAGGTGTTCCCTGTACACCCTCCACGCCCCCTGCAGGCAGCCCACACCACAGGGGACTACCCTGCATCCCTGGTCATGTCCCGCAGGCAGCCCACCCAACATGGGCATGCCCCCCAGCAAAGGCACATGTCTCCTTGAACTAATGAACACCAACTCATGTCCCCTTGCACCACTACCCCCCAGCACTGTGGGGCACCTGCCAGCAGGCCCCCACCCATGTCCAACTCATGTCCCCTTGCACCCCCACCCCCCAGCACTGTGGGGCCCCTGCCAGCAGGCCCCCACCCATGTCCAACTCATGTCCCCCACCACCCCCACCCCCCAGCACTGTGGGGCACCTGCCAGCAGGCCCCCACCCATGTCCAACTCAGGTCCCCCACCATCCCCACCCCCCAGCACTGTGGGGCACCTGCCAGCAGGCCCCCACCCATGTCCAACTCATGTCCCCCACCAACCCCACCCCCCAGCACTGTGGGGCACCTGCCAGCAGGCCCCCACCCATGTCCAACTCATGTCCCCCACCACCCCCACCCCCCAGCACTGTGGGGCACCTGCCAGCAGGCCCCCACCCATGTCCAACTCATGTCCCCCACCACCCCCACCCCCCAGCACTGTGGGGCACCTGCCAGCAGGCCCCCACCCATGTCCAACTCATGTCCCCTTGCACCCCCACCCCCAGCATTGCGGGGCACCCTCCACCAGGCCCTCGCCCATGTCCCATCCATGCCCCCCTGCACCTGGGTCCCAACAATCCCCAATCATGTCCGTAATGGCCATCCTCCCCTGCCAAAAGGCCCAAACAACTATCACATCCACCCACATATCAAAGGCAATTACATGTTACACACCCTATGTAAATAATGCAAATGAACACATGTCTGTCACACACAATGGCTGCAAGTGAATGTTAAAACACCCAACATGACATGCATGAAAGTAATGAGATGATACGACACATTGAAGGATGAAAATAAAAATGTATTGAAAATCAACTAGAATGGAAATGAAATGAGAAAAACCACAAAGCAAAACAACAAAAAGAAGATGAATGTCCATGAAAAAAATCCAAAAAAATCAAAAAATCCATAGAAGAACTATTTACAAGACAATCCCGGGTCCATGAGCCCAACCAAATGAAACCTAACTATGTCAACTAACTAAAAATTGAACTATATACAAAAAAGTGGCGCATTGTCCAATCGCAACCAAATAAAAAAAATAATAATTTAAAGGAAACCTACCACTAACTATATAACTATATACAAAGGCAGCGGGCTAGTCCGACGGCTCACTGGTTGTTGTCATGGGCCAGGGCATCATCGAACTCCCGTTCAATGGCTTGGAGGCGGGAATGTTCCCTGGCCCCGAGGTCCCGCAGGGATAATGCAGTGTCCAGCTCCAACTCCCTGCGAAGACCCTCGAGGCACTCAGCCCGCCTCAGCGCCCTCCGCATGGAGTCCTCCGCCCTGACCATTGTGAGCCGTTCCTCCTCTGCCCGCTGCCGCTCCGCACCTATCTGCTGGCACAAAAGCTCCCACACGGAAGCCACTCCCATTCCAGGGTTCTCCTGCCATCCGGCGGATGCCTGCACCCCTGATGTTGATGGCCCCAAGCCATGATGCCTCCCACGTTGAGCCTGCTGCTGCCTCCGACGCAACTGCCTGTGCCAGCACGACGGCATCCAGGCTGATGGAAACCACCGACGCCGTTGTGCACGTGCCCTGCCCGATGATGCCATCACATCCTCCATCTGCTGGGGTCCAGTTGCTGGTGTGTCCACCCCTGCTGGACCTCTGACTCCCGACTGTGGCAGGGATGGGATCCCCACCGAGCTGGCTGCATTGGTCAGGGCAGGTCCACAGGGGGCCCTGGTGGCATCTGGGCCGGAAGACGGCAAGGAGAACGACTGGCGTATAGTCTCCATAGGGGAGGAGAGGGCCGCCAGATTGGCCGACACATGCAGGAAACCCCCCAACATGGACGATCCCAATTGGGCCACGTCGGCATGGTGCTCTTCGTGATGACGTGCGTGCTCCTCCTGGGAAGCACACACGGCATCACAAATCACAGCCGTGCGCATCACGGCCCCAATCGGGACTTTCTCGATACGGCCAGGGGTCCCCTCGTCCGCAGGTGGAGGGGAGTCAGATGACATGGACATCCCCTCTACCTGCGGACGGGCCTGGGACGGGGCATCCCTGCTGGTGCATGGTGGTGCACCCACAGGGTCAGGGACAGCGACATGCACAGGCCCCTCCATGGCGACCTGTGCTGCCTCCTGCCCCTGCCCCTGGACTGCACCACTTGCACCAGCAGGGATGCCCCCACCAGGCCCCATGTGCGCCTCAGTGGCGGCCTCCTCCTCTGTGGAAACCACCAACCTGGATGGCTCCTCACCGTCTTCCGCCGTAGCAGGCCCCTGTGGGGGCTCACCCACCCCTTCCGCTGCAGCCGTGGGGGCATCCCCGCCGCCTTGCTCCACAGCGCCGTCTCCGCCCTCTTCTTCACTAGCCGCTGCGTAGAGGGAGACATAGAACACAAGCATCAGGGTACTGTACAATGGTCCCCTAGACAGGAAGCAATAGCAGATGAGTACCACTGTCAAAGTACACTTCCATCATGTCCCTCCACAACACATGTGTCAGTCCAGGCAAAACACACACAGTGACAGTCATGGTGCATGCCATGGACATTTCCATACATGTCCAATGGACTCTCGAAACATAGAATGTAATGGTACTCACATGCATCATGGGTCATGCCTATCACATGCACACACTTCACCTCAGTCGCATCCATCTGGCCCCCACCCATGTCCAGGAACAGAGACTGCCATGCTCTCATGTGAACAATCTGCATAGGGCTCCCCATGTCGCATTTGAACACATGCAACGACCGTGCGGTTCACACATTGCTGATCGCACATGCATTGCCATGATGTCCCTGCACACATACATGCGTACATGGCCTATGTCACACATACAGGCAAGTATCAGACAACCAGCACACTGCAACATGCCCTGTCTCACACAGCAATGCTTGGCCACTTACCGCTCAACTCCAGACGGGTCTCCCTCGCAAGGACGTGGGGCGCTGGGTGTACGCGTTCCAGGACCCTCATCTGGATGGAACTCATGCGGCCCCGGCCCCCCTCCACGAGGCGCCGGGCCTTTATGAGGGTCCTGGACCTCAAGTCTTCCCAGCGCTTCTTGACCTTCTGTATGGTGCGGGTTGCCACCCCCTCCGCGTTGATGGCAACCACACAGTCGGCCCAGATCCTCTCCCCTCCTTCCTTGTTGGCGCGGGACGATCCGAAGAGGGCATCATACTGCCCCAGGACTTGCTCCACCAGGACACCAACTTTGGTGGCAGTGAAGCTGGTGCCCCTCTGCCCCTCTGGCCGGGGGTTGCCACTGGTGCCAGATGTGGATGTGCCCGACATGGCAACCCCAGGGGCAGGAGTGGGTGGGCAACTGGGTCCTGGGGCTGGGCTGTGGAGCGATGTTATCCGAGTCGGGAGTCTTCTGTTCCAGCAGCGGTGGACACAGCAACTGGACCCCTGCAGATGGCTGATGTGCAGGCACCAAATGGCAGGGCACGGTGGCAGCAGGCAGGCAGGCAGGCAGGCAGCAGCAGATGGCACGTGGGAGGCTGCTCGGGGCACTGGGGGGCAGTAATTCAGCCTTCTGGGCAGGAGCGTGGTCTTCCGTGTGTTTTCGCGTGGCCAGCTTGATACGGAGTGATTTGGCACGTGAAAATCCTGCACGTCAGTGTGAAAATTGAGGAAAGGCCCTTAGCGCGTAAGCGCATCAGCACGCTTACGCGATTTCATTGGACCAAAGGCCCTTACAGTGTAAGCGCGTCTGTGACGTTTTGCGCACGGGCGTTGCCCTGGCAGGGCTTGGAGATCCCGCTACGTGTATCACTGGGGTGCGTGGGAAGTACCTCACGCGATTCCATCAGGGTACGTGTATTTCGGGGTGCTATCAGCAGGGTACGTGTATTTCAGGGGTGCGCGGGAAGTTCCACACGCGAATGGCCTGGGCGCGTGTATTTCAGGGGTGCGCGGGAAGTTCCACACACGATTGGCCTGGGCGCGTGTATTTCAGGGGTGCGCGGGAAGTTCCACACGCGAATGGCCTGGGCGCGTGTATTTCAGGGATGCGCGGGAAGTTCCACACGCAAATGGCCTGGGCGCGTGTATTTCAGGGGTGCGCGGGAAGTTCCACACGCGATTGGCCTGGGCGCGTGTATTTCAGGGGTGCGCGGGAAGTTCCACACGCGATTGGCCTGGGCGCGTGTATTTCAGGGGTGCGCGGGAAGTTCCACACGCGAATGGCCTGGGCGCGTGTATTTCAGGGGTGCGCGGGAAGTTCCACACGCGAATGGCCTGGGCGCGTGTATTTCAGGGGTGGGGGGGAAGTTCCACACGCGATTGGCCTGGGCGCGTGTATTTCAGGGGTGCGCGGGAAGTTCCACACGCGATTGGCCTGGGCGCGTGTATTTCAGGGGTGCGCGGGAAGTTCCACACGCGATTGGCCTGGGCGCGTGTATTTCAGGGGTGCGCGGGAAGTTCCACACGCGAATGGCCTGTGCGCGTGTATTTCAGGGGTGCGCGGGAAGTTCCACACGCGAATGGCCTGGGCGCGTGTATTTCAGGGGTGCGCGGGAAGTTCCACACGCGATTGGCCTGGGCGCGTGTATTACAGGGGTGCGCGGGAAGTTCCACACGCGAATGGCCTGGGCGCGTGTATTTCAGGGGTGCGCGGGAAGTTCCACACGCGATTGGCCTGGGCGCGTGTATTACAGGGGTGCACGGGAAGTTCCACACGCGATTGGCCTGGGCGCGTGTATTACAGGGGTGCGCGGGAAGTTCCACACGCGAATGGCCTGGGCGCGTGCATTTCAGGGGTGCGCGGGAAGTTCCACATGCGAATGGCCTGGGGGAGCGTGTGCTTGTATACCAGGGGTGCGCGGAAAGTTTTACACGCGATTTCAGCAGGGTACGTGTATTTCAGGGGTGCCGGGGAGTCCTACATGTGATTTGACAGTGTGGGTCCTCCCAGGTGTTCCCTGTACACCCTCCACGCCCCCTGCAGGCAGCCCACACCACAGGGGACTACCCTGCATCCCTGGTCATGTCCCGCAGGCAGCCCACCCAACATGGGCATGCCCCCCAGCAAAGGCACATGTCTCCTTGAACTAATGAACACCAACTCATGTCCCCTTGCACCCCTACCCCCCAGCACTGTGGGGCACCTGCCAGCAGGCCCCCACCCATGTCCAACTCATGTCCCCTTGCACCCCCACCCCCCAGCACTGTGGGGCCCCTGCCAGCAGGCCCCCACCCATGTCCAACTCATGTCCCCCACCACCCCCACCCCCCAGCACTGTGGGGCACCTGCCAGCAGGCCCCCACCCATGTCCAACTCAGGTCCCCCACCATCCCCACCCCCCAGCACTGTGGGGCACCTGCCAGCAGGCCCCCACCCATGTCCAACTCATGTCCCCCACCACCCCCACCCCCCAGCACTGTGGGGCACCTGCCAGCAGGCCCCCACCCATGTCCAACTCATGTCCCCCACCACCCCCACCCCCCAGCACTGTGGGGCACCTGCCAGCAGGCCCCCACCCATGTCCAACTCATGTCCCCCACCACCCCCACCCCCCAGCACTGTGGGGCACCTGCCAGCAGGCCCCCACCCATGTCCAACTCATGTCCCCTTGCACCCCCACCCCCAGCATTGCGGGGCACCCTCCACCAGGCCCTCGCCCATGTCCCATCCATGCCCCCCTGCACCTGGGTCCCAACAATCCCCAATCATGTCCGTAATGGCCATCCTCCCCTGCCAAAAGGCCCAACCAACTATCACATCCACCCACATATCAAAGGCAATTACATGTTACACACCCTATGTAAATAATGCAAATGAACACATGTCTGTCACACACAATGGCTGCAAGTGAATGTTAAAACACCCAACATGACATGCATGAAAGTAATGAGATGATACGACACATTGAAGGATGAAAATAAAAATGTATTGAAAATCAACTAGAATGGAAATGAAATGAGAAAAACCACAAAGCAAAACAACAAAAAGAAGATGAATGTCCATGAAAAAAATCCAAAAAAATCAAAAAATCCATAGAAGAACTATTTACAAGACAATCCCGGGTCCATGAGCCCAACCAAATGAAACCTAACTATGTCAACTAACTAAAAATTGAACTATATACAAAAAAGTGGCGCATTGTCCAATCGCAACCAAATAAAAAAAATAATAATTTAAAGGAAACCTACCACTAACTATATAACTATATACAAAGGCAGCGGGCTAGTCCGACGGCTCACTGGTTGTTGTCATGGGCCAGGGCATCATCGAACTCCCGTTCAATGGCTTGGAGGCGGGAATGTTCCCTGGCCCCGAGGTCCCGCAGGGATAATGCAGTGTCCAGCTCCAACTCCCTGCGAAGACCCTCGAGGCACTCAGCCCGCCTCAGCGCCCTCCGCATGGAGTCCTCCGCCCTGACCATTGTGAGCCGTTCCTCCTCTGCCCGCTGCCGCTCCGCACCTATCTGCTGGCACAAACGCTCCCACACGGAAGCCACTCCCATTCCAGGGTTCTCCTACCATCCGGCGGATGCCTGCACCCCTGATGTTGATGGCCCCAAGCCATGATGCCTCCCACGTTGAGCCTGCTGCTGCCTCCGACGCAACTGCCTGTGCCAGCACGACGGCATCCAGGCTGATGGAAACCACCGACGCCGTTGTGCACGTGCCCTGCCCGATGATGCCATCACATCCTCCATCTGCTGGGGTCCAGTTGCTGGTGTGTCCACCCCTGCTGGACCTCTGACTCCCGACTGTGGCAGGGATGGGATCCCCACCGAGCTGGCTGCATTGGTCAGGGCAGGTCCACAGGGGGCCCTGGTGGCATCTGGGCCGGAAGACGGCAAGGAGAACGACTGGCGTATAGTCTCCACAGAGGAGGAGAGGGCCGCCAGATTGGCCGACACATGCAGGAAACCCCCCAACATGGACGATCCCAATTGGGCCACGTCGGCACGGTGCTCTTCGTGATGACGTGAGTGCTCCTCCTGGGAAGCACGCACGGCATCACGAATCACAGCCGTGCGCATCACGGCCCCAATCGGGACTTTCTCGATACGGCCAGGGGTCCCCTCGTCCGCAGGTGGAGGGGAGTCAGATGACATGGACATCCCCTCTACCTGCGGACGGGCCTGGGATGGGGCATCCCTGCTGGTGCATGGTGGTGCACCCACAGGGTCAGGGACAGCGACATGCACAGGCCCCTCCACGGCGACCTGTGCTGCCTCCTGCCCCTGCCCCTGGACTGCACCACTTGCACCAGCAGGGATGCCCCCACCAGGCCCCATGTGCGCCTCAGTGGCGGCCTCCTCCTCTGTGGAAACCACCAACCTGGATGGCTCCTCACCGTCTTCCGCCGTAGCAGGCCCCTGTGGGGGCTCACCCACCCCTTCCGCTGCAGCCGTGGGGGCATCCCCGCCGCCTTGCTCCACAGCGCCGTCTCCGCCCTCTTCTTCACTAGCCGCTGCGTAGAGGGAGACATAGAACACAAGCATCAGGGTACTGTACAATGGTCCCCTAGAAAGGAAGCAAAAGCAGATGAGTACCACTGTCAAAGTACACTTCCATCATGTCCCTCCACAACACATGTGTCAGTCCAGGCAAAACACACACAGTGACAGTCATGGTGCATGCCATGGACATTTCCATACATGTCCAATGGACTCTCGAAACATAGAATGTAATGGTACTCACATGCATCATGGGTCATGCCTATCACATGCACACACTTCACCTCAGTCACATCCATCTGGCCCCGTACACCCCAATCACAGTGGATACAAGGATGACTAGGCTGCATCAGTGAATCTGTACATTGTCACAGACATGTGTCATGCATCCATGGCATTCACAAGTCACAGACACGCAGGTCAGGCACACAGACATGGATACCATATATGTACCTGGCATCAGCACCCATCCCTCACCCCCACCCATGTCCAGGAACAGAGACTGCCATGCTCTCATGTGAACAATCTGCATAGGGCTCCCCATGTCGCATTTGAACACATGCAACGACCGTGCGGTTCACACATTGCTGATCGCACATGCATTACCATGATGTCCCTGCACACATACATGCGTACATGGCCTATGTCACACATACAGGCAAGTATCAGACAACCAGCACACTGCAACATGCCCTGTCTCACACAGCAATGCTTGGCCACTTACCGCTCAACTCCAGACGGGTCTCCCTCGCAAGGACGTGGGGCGCTGGGTGTACGCGTTCCAGGACCCTCATCTGGATGGAACTCATGCGGCCCCGGCCCCCCTCCACGAGGCGCCGGGCCTTTATGAGGGTCCTGGACCTCAAGTCTTCCCAGCGCTTCTTGACCTTCTGTATGGTGCGGGTTGCCACCCCCTCCGCGTTGATGGCAACCACACAGTCGGCCCAGATCCTCTCCCGTCCTTCCTTGTTGGCGCGGGACGATCCGAAGAGGGCATCATACTGCCCCAGGACTTGCTCCACCAGGACACCAACTTCGGTGGCAGTGAAGCTGGTGCCCCTCTGCCCCTCTGGCCGGGGGTTGCCACTGGTGCCAGATGTGGATGTGCCCGACATGGCAACCCCAGGGGCAGGAGTGGGTGGGCAACTGGGTCCTGGGGCTGGGCTGTGGAGTGATGTTATCCGAGTCGGGAGTCTTCTGTTCCAGCAGGGGTGGACACAGCAACTGGACCCCTGCAGATGGCTGATGTGCAGGCACCAAATGGCAGGGCAGGGTGGCAGCAGGCAGGCAGGCAGGCAGGCAGCAGCAGATGGCACGTGGGAGGCTGCTCGGGGCACTGGGGGGCAGTAATTCAGCCTTCTGGGCAGGAGCGTGGTCTTCCGTGTGTTTTCGCGTGGCCAGCTTGATACGGAGTGATTTGGCACGTGAAAATCCTGCACGTCAGCGTGAAAATTGAGGAAAGGCCCTTAGCGCGTAAGCGCTTCAGCACGCTTACGCGATTTCATTGGACCAAAGGCCCTTACAGTGTAAGCGCGTCTGTGACGTTTTGCGCACGGGCGTTGCCCTGGCAGGGCTTGGAGATCCCGCGTGCCTTTATGTTCTGTACGTGCTTTTCGTGCGGTGCATGTGTTTTCCATCCGTTGGGGTTCACACACTATTACTTCACAGCAGGTGTTGGCTACGCGTTCTTCTACACGCAAGGCAGACGGTGAGTGGTACCCCGCTCCCCCAGGCCCGATCGCGTGAGAAACTTCACGCGAACCCCTGAAATACACGTAGCCCGCTCCCCCAGGCCCGATCGCGTGTAAGAGTTCACGCGAACCCCTGAAATACACGTAGCCCGCTCCCCCAGGCCCGATTGCGTGTAAGAGTTCACGCGAACCCCTGAAATACACGTAGCCCGCTCCCCCAGGCCCGATCGCGTGAGAAACTTCATGCGAACCCCTGAAATACACGTAGCCCGCTCCCCCAGGCCCGATCGCGTGTAAGAGTTCACGCGAACCCCTGAAATACACGTAGCCCGCTCCCCCAGGCCCGATCACGTGAGAAACTTCACGCGAACCCCTGAAATACACGTAGCCCGCTCCCCCAGGCCCGATCGCATGTAAGAGTTCACGCGAACCCCTGAAATACACGCAGCCCGCTCCCCCTGGCCCGATCGCGTGAGAAACTTCACGCGAACCCCTGAAATACACGTAGCCCGCTCCCCCAGGCCCGATCGCGTGTAAGAGTTCACGCGAACCCCTGAAATACACGTAGCCCGCTCCCCCAGGCCAGATCGCGTGAGAAACTTCACGCGAACCCCTGAAATACACGTACCCTGCTGGAATCGCGTGTGTGACTTCCCCTGCACCCGGAAATACACGTACCCTGCTGATATCGCGTGTGGAAATTCCCGCGCACCCCTGAAATACACGTACCCTGCTGGAATCGCGGGTGTGACTTCCCCTGCACCCTGAAATACACGTACCATGCTGATATCGCGTGTGGAACTTCACGCGCACCCCGAAATACACGTACCCTGATGGAATCGCGTGTGGAACTTCACGCGCACCCCGAAATACACGTACCCTGATGGAATCGCGTGTGGAACTTCCCGCGCACCCCTGAGATACGCGTACCCTGCTCGCACAGTCACAGGCACTATTGCTGTATGTTGCCACTTTTGTAAAGCGCACGGACGCTACCGCCTGCCTTCGTGTGGCGGACGTGTTTGGGCTTGTGCGTGTCTTTCGCTGTGCGTGGCTTTGCCCTATTCGATTCCATGAATACGTGTGGTTCGGGTGCGTGTGGGCGTTCCGTCTGCTTCCCTGCAGTACATCCCCAGTTACGCCCTTGTTTTCGCGAGTTGTTCCCCATTCCGCGCGTTACGCCCCGTGTTCCGCCCACTTTCTAGTGTATGCGCAGAGGTTGTGCGCTTTCACTGTGTGCGTCGCGCACGTCTTTCGGGATGTTGCAGTGACGTGTGCGCCATGCACGGGTTTGGCGCACATCCCGAGGAACACACGCGCAGGGACTTCCATGCGCCTGTTTTTTTCCACTTGCGTCTGCTTGCGCCTGCTTGCGCATAGATTTTCGGCGCACGTTTGTTCCATGAATCGGCCCCTAAGTTTTGTGTGTGTGGTTCAGGAGATACCGAAAGGCTGCTTTATGTTATGCTGATCTTTATAAATCAGATCGATATTCGTAGATTGGGGCTTGTTGTCATTTTATGAAGTATAATATTAGTACCACTGTTAAGGCAATGTTGTTCCTTTTATGTGTTAACGATATTAATGTTTTAATGGATAGATGCAAATTTGTGAAAGCAGCATTTTTAAGGATTGGTAGACATTTTTTATGGAATATGGACATTTTGCACACTTTGTATTCTGTATTATCCGTCTGGCGATTATTATCTTACATTTTAGTAATTTGAACTGTGTGTATTACTTTTTCATTGTATTTATATTGTTAATGGAGCTGCCGTATACAAATATGTTCTCTCCCTCTAGTTTTTATTGCTTCTTAGGCCTAGAAGATACACAGCTGAAGGTGTGTTCAATAGAGGCATTGCTCCACTATTCACAGAACTAGACCTGATGATAGGCATCATTGCCATCGGCTAAGCGATTCTGCCCCACGAGTATTGGTGAAAGAACAGCACCAATAAAGATGCCATCAGGAAAATGAAGTAAAACTTCATCCAATTCTGGTGGGGTTCCATCAGTTGTGATATACATATTAGTTCCTGAAAGATTTTTGCTGCTCACCAAATTCTAAACTCTATACATGATTTACAATCTTAGTGTAATTAGTGGTGCCCGCCTACAGAGCCTTTACTACTAATTGTGAAGGGGACCCATAATGGCCATCCCTCTATCTCACATCTACTGTGAGTGGTACCCCTCCAAGCCCAGTCATCCCTCAACCCTAAGATGGTAACTAGACATTTGTAACCCCTACTATCTACAAAATGACTGGCTGGTTATGATGACCTAAGGGCAAAACACCCCTTCTCTATCTCTTCCTCTAAAAACAATCTAGGTAAACACTAATCTAGGCCCCAAAAATATTACACAAAGTGCTGTCTTTCAGATCTCACTCGGTCCTTTCCTTGCATGCTTGTATAGTCCTGGCCCATATTTGATTGATAACATGCCTGGCATCATTTAGGTATGACTTTGTTTCCATGGCCAACGGCTGAATAAATAACAATTTGCAAACGTGTTCCATGATCAACCCACATACTGGCAGCATTGGTCCTCCTGGGGGATTCTTTTTATTTTTAGGACTTTTGGCAATGTGTAAAAGACTAGAAATATAGCATTTCTGCAGTTAAGAAATGCATTTTCCTGTCAGGTAATTAAACCATCAACAAAGGCATCATTTGGGATTATTTGAATGATCTTTGTTAGGGAGAATTCTCTGTTTAGGCTGAATTTCCTAACCTAGTGAGTCCCCCAGCAGCTTTGCTGGATTTCTGGAGTTTGTTTTTTCCATCCTGCCAAGAGTGAGACTCTTTTTCTCCCACTCTTGGACATGAATGTGTGTAATTCCTTTGAATGTCAATGTGTTCTATGGGCTATGGGGTCTTTTAATCCATAGGGTCTCATATGTTTTACTATGTGTGTTACAAGGCACCCTCTGTCCCGTAGCACTGGGGCGTCCTAGCAGACCTCCATCATAGACTCCATACCCGGGGACTGACTACTGTCTCCCCGGGCATGTAAAGTCACCATTGGCTTTACTAGACCTAAATTTACTAACAAAACTAGTACAAACCATCCTATTGTGGACGTGCTAGTAGGGGTAATTCGATTACTCCTGGGTCTGTTATTCGAGGGGGCACTGTCCCGTCCCCCCTCGTCGAGTTTTGGCTGGTGGCAGTGGAAACTACTTGTTATATTCAACCCCGAATATACCCTATGGGATTCTTCCCATTGTTAGAGGTTGATACCTTTTTTCCCATTAATCTCTAACATACCATCGGTTTACTTATCTTAAATAAGTCTATCGTTTGGTATTTTTTGCCAGAACTCGGTTTTTTAAAATGGCGTCTGTGTTCGTCTCTGTGACTCCTAAACCAAAGGTTGAGCCCTTTGTTCCACTTTTGGCGGGCTTCTGTACAGAGACCCTCCAAAGTGGTGCCATTCTGTCTGGGTTACCACAGGGGTGTGGGAGGGGGTTTAGGCACCCTGACCGAGTTGCCTTGCCAACTCCGGTCGCACTCTGGTATGATTGGCCCAAGTGGTGAGCCTCCCCGCTCACCACGTAGCGTGTTTTGATTGACAGCTAAGCTGAATGAATGGGGATTTTCTGCATAAAAGCAGGGCTTTTGGGACTGGATCTTCAGAAGTCGCCACAGGACCTAAGAATCCGACGAGGGTAAAGCTGAGCCGACCTGCAACGACGACACCTCCGGTGGAGCCCTGCTGAACCGACTCACCACCTCCTGACGACAGAGGAGATCTCCCTGCCGGAGAGTCTCTTCCCCTGACTGGTGGGAACAACCAGTCACCTTTGCTTTTTCTTCGCTCCAGGACGCAGTGGTCGAATTGCCTGTGCAGAGCACCTCGGCAACTAGATAGCCACGACCCCTGTACCGCGACCAAAAGGTGGTGCCTTGTGACGGAGCACTCCGCGGCTGGTCTCTTCCCTGGTGGTGCAACGATCTTCAACTTTCCTTCGATGACGAGATCATCTCTTCTCTTGGCAAAGACCCGAAGTGCATCCACCACCAGGAACAACTGCCCCCGCCGGAGCTGTCTCTCCACAAACAAGGTTCCGTACCCGGCTGGCTTGCCTTTCTGCCTCATATAGTGAGGTGTCTGAATCCTCGCCTTTCCATTTGGTTGCCTCCAAGCGTTCTTTAACTTTCTGTTCTGAACTGGTCCAACCTTTCCATAACAATTTGCGATAAAGACTCGAAGAGCATTTCCACTGAGACACTTTTGGGACATATCGCCTCGCCTCTCTCCAAGTGGGCCTGACCACTGAACTTTGTGATCTACAGTAGACCCTGCTTCACTTGCCTTTCATTTGTCCGTAAAGTATTGGTACCGAGTTGATTTCATAACCTGCCTTATTTTTCTCTCCCGTCCTAACGAATACTAGAGTGCCATCTAGGTTAAAGCATACACCTCTGCCTGCAAATAAGTGATGCCGGTGAACCTAGACTTGTCGAAATATTGTTAGGGGGATTGATCTATTTCTTCGTATAGTAATTTGTGATTGAAGTTATTTTTCCGTAAGAGTGCCAGAGTGTTTTTTTATAGATTTGTTGTTGTAAATAAATACCTTTATATCTTAACATCGAAGCCTTGTTCCGTGTTTGCTTGTTCTACTGTGTGGATTGCCCTATGTTGTATACACCACATACTGTCTAACTCTTCTTGAGGGAAGTCTGACTGCTCAGCCACAGCTACCAAGTGAATCTGTGTGGTACAGACTGCTACCAAGTGGGTTTACTGCCAAACACCTGTAGTCCTAAATCTTTTGCAGTGGTCCCAGAGGGAACTGCACAGGTTTCCGCCTAACACTTGTGTACAGCGGTGGGATTTGTATCGAGTATACAGTTTAGAGTGCTTTTCGACACTATAGGATAACTAACCACAAGGCTTAGCCCTAAAGAAAGCAACTTTCAAAAACATGTCTACTATGGAAGCTTACAGTCAAGAATCCTTGTCAGGTGAAAATACTGAGAATTTAGCTCTCTGTAGGCAAGAGAATCTTTATGTAAGAGGCAAGAAGTTAGAACTGATAGCGAGATTGCTGGAAAACCAAAGTCTGGGTACTGGTTCAGAGGAACCAACTTCTCCAGCAGATGTAGATAACAGTGATGGTGTTGATCAAAATCGTAATTCTGATGATAGTGATGAAGAGGCTGAAGAGGAAGGAGAGGCCAACGAAACTGTCTCCCCTGCTCCTCTACCTGCCTCACCAGCTGTACCTACGGGGCCCATACCAGGTCCCACATGTAACCCTGCTTATTTTGAACTTGAAAAAATGAAGCTCGAATTAGAATACAAATGGTTCTTGGCTCAATCTGAAAGAAACCAAGAGCTCGAGTTCAGACGGATAAATGCCCAGGCTGAGCAGAAGCAAGCTGAGTTAAGGCTCAGGGAAATAGAACTTAATCACGAGTTAGAGATGAAAAAGTTGTCTGTGGAAAATGCTTCTCTCCCCTCTGGTTCCTCTAGGAGCTCCAGTCCCAAAAGACCCCGGATCCCGAAGGAATTAGTGGGTATGTATGAACCGAGATTGGATGTGTTGGATTGGTTAAAACTGTTTGAGTACAATCATGGGTTCCAGGACATCACGGGGAATGATTTACTTCCCTGGTTGTTCTCTAGGCTCCCCCCTGTTGCGACTGATGTGGTAATGGAGTTGGGGGAGGTGGATAAGACGGATTACGAAAGTGTGAAACTAGATTTGATAGCTAGATTTGGGAAGACCCCTTCCCAGTATCTTAAGAGGTTTAGAACCCTCAAAAAGCATGATGGTACCCCTTGGGCTACCTGGGTGAGTGAAGGGTTGAAAAACTTAGAGGGATGGATTAAGGGTTACAAAGTGAACACTTATGAGGGTATGAAGAATCTTTTTATGTTGGAGTCGATTTATGATGCCTGTTCTCCTGAGCTCAGACAGCACTTGGCTGATTCGAAGGAATTGGATTCCCCGAAACTGGCTAAAGCTGCTGACTTGTGGGTTGCCAACAGGGCTACTCACAAGGATTCTGGGGCAACTCAGAAAAAGGATGACGGAAAACAGCCTAAAAAAGACTCAAAAGAGAATTCGAATAACTCAAATTCCAAAGAGGGCCCCAAACAAAACCAGAGGGTAAGCCACAAGGAAAACCACAGCAGAATAGTGTGTCTTCTGGTGCCAAACTGGAAGGAGGCCAGAACAAGCCACCATTCCAGAAAGCATTCGGTAAATGCTTTTTTTGTGGCTCGACTGACCACGTGAAAGGAGATCCCAGATGTAAGGGTAAACCTTCAGGAGTCCAGCTTGTCTCCTTAGCCTTCGCTCCAGAGGAGGAAGTCCAAATGGCAAGTGGAAACTTTCTATTGCTAGCTGACGAACCCATTGGAGTCTCAGCCAGCGTTTCTTTAGTATCTCTGGGGTTGTGGGAACAACAGAATTTAGATGTCTATAATTCTATCCCCGATAATACTAAAGAGTATTATAAGGACAGTGTCCAGGTGAATGGTCAGGAAACTCCTGCCATTAGGGACACTGGGGCCAGCATAACTGTGGTGGATAAATCGTTTTTTCAGGCTGAGGATATTGCTAAGGCACCCAAATGCCTCACCAAGTTAGCTGGAGGTTCTGTGCAGATGCTTACCCAATTACCAGTTCTCATCCAGTGTAACGACATGACTGTGAAGATACCTGTCAGCATACAGAGTGAGGTACCAGGATGCGTACTTTTGGGTAACGATTTGAAAACTCTCGGAGTTGTATCGCGTACTCCCAGACCTCCTAGTAAACGGTTACAGGAGCTAACCAGACCCACAAGAGAGAGGACCATGCACGGTACTCTCCAGGAGATGATGAAGAAAGAGATCACTCCTACTCCACTGGAATTGTCGGCAGCTTTCTCGAAGAAATCAGAAGCGAAAGGGAAACCTAAGACTTCTACCCCGAAACCAGCAGCCAGCAGTTCAGTGCAGCCAACAAGGACTTCCCCGCGGTTGTCCAAAGTTACACCCGTAACTCCACCTCCAGCTGAGGCTGAGAGGGAGGTACAACCCTGTGTGGTAGAATTAGACTCTGAGGAAGAGCTAATGGAAGGCCAGGAACTCATTGGAGATCTGCATCCTGTTGACCATCCTGACCTGCAGTCTTTACTGGCAGAAGGTGGATCCAGCAGGGCAGACTTCAGTAAGGGACAGAGAGAATGTCCAACTCTGGAAGGTCTTCGCCACCAGGCAGAAGCTCAAGCTGAAGGGCAAGAGCCTGGGAAATACAGGTTGCACTGGGAAGATGGCCTCTTCTACAGTGAACCTACCGAGTCTGCACCTGGAGACTACAAGCGGCTTGTAGTACCCCAAGAGAACAGACCACAGTTCTTGCAGTTAGCCCACGAGATTCCTTTGGCTGGTCACTTGAGTTTCAAGAAGACTAAGGAAAGGCTCTCTCTCTACTTCTATTGGCCAAAGATGGGGGCTGAAGTAGAAAAACACTGCAGGAGCTGCCACACCTGCCAGCTCTCTGGTAAGGTTGGCTCCAAGAATGTGGCACCTTTAGTGCCTCTCCCAGTTGTGGGAGTCCCGTTTGAGAGAGTAGGGATTGACATTGTTGGTCCCCTTAATCCTCCAACCTCCTCAGGCAACAGGTTTATACTTGTTGTAGTAGACCATGCTACTAGGTATCCTGAGGCAATTCCATTGAGGACTGTTAGAGCTCCGGCCGTGGCTAAGGCCCTCCTTGGTATTTTTACTAGGGTCGGGTTTCCTAAGGAAGTAATCTCTGACAGGGGGTCAAACTTTATGTCCCACTACATGAAAGCCATGTGGAAAACCTGTGGAGTTACTTACAAGTTCTCAACGGCGTACCACCCACAAACCAATGGGTTGGTAGAACGGTTCAACCGAACCATGAAGAGCATGATAGGTGCTTTAGAGGAACCCCTTAAGCGTAAGTGGGACTTTCTACTGCCATGCCTTCTATTTGCTTATAGAGAAGTCCCTCAGGAGGGAGTAGGTTATTCTCCCTTCGAACTTCTCTATGGTCATCCCGTCAGAGGTCCATTGGCCCTGATTAAGGAGGGGTTGGAGAGTGCTCCTTCCCCCAAGCCAGTCCGAGTGACTGACTACGTGATAGGTCTCCGGAGGAGAATGTCGCACATGATGACGGAAGCAAGCGATAACTTGAAAGCTGGACAAGCATTGGTCAAGCACTGGCACGATCAAAAGGCTAACATGGTTGAGTTCGCTCAAGACCAGCTCGTTCTCGTTATGATCCCAACAAGGCAGAGGGCCTTGCAAGACAAATGGATGGGACCCTTCAGAGTGGTGGGTAAACTCGGAGAGGTCAACTATCTGGTGGACTTGGACAATCCCAAGGAGGCTCCGACAGTTTTCCACACCAACCGACTCAAAGCGTATGTCTCCCGATATGATGTAGGAGCGTTGCTTCTAGCATCATCCGAGGAAGAAGAAGAGAGTGAAACTCTTACGGATCTCCTCAGAGGCTTACCTTTAGATGAAAAAATTGAAGGATTAAATCTCTCCTCCAATCTGACACCAGAGCAGCAAGAAGAGTGCAAATCTATGTTGAATCAGTTTGCCTCTCTGTTCTCGCTTTCACCAGGCTTGACCCCTTGGGGCCAGCATGACATACTCACTGGTGACTGTCTGCCAGTCAAAAGCAGAGGATACCGAATGTCAGAAAACGTACAAACCCACATCAAAGGTGAGATCAGCAAGATGCTTGATCTCGGGGTGATAGAGCCATCTACTAATCCATGGTCTAGCCCAGTTGTGTTAATACCAAAGGCCAGATCTAAAGAGCTTAGATTCTGCGTGGATTATAGAGCTCTTAATGCAGTCACCCAGACTGATGCCCACCCTTTGCCGAGAACAGATGAGTTGGTGGATAAACTTGGCGCCGCCAAGTTCCTCAGCACATTTGACTTGACGTCAGGCTATTGGCAAATAGCCCTGACAGACCATGCCAAGGAGAAAACTGCATTTTCTACCCCCGTTGGCTTATACCAGTTTAAGGTAATGCCTTTTGGATTAAAGAATGAACCTGCTACATTTCAACGGATGGTAAACCAGGTTCTGAATGGGATGGAGGACTTCTGCATGGCATACTTGGATGACATAGCAGTGTTCAGCAATTGCTGGGAAGAACATGTAACCCACCTGAGAGATGTTTTGCAGGCTCTTGGACGAGCCAATCTGACCATAAAGGCGAGTAAATGCCAAATTGGACAGAGTACGGTAGTCTATCTTGGACATGAGGTAGGAGGTGGAGAAATAAGGCCGTTGCTCAGTAAGATTGAAGCTGTGCAAAATTGGACAACACCTACTACTCAGACCCAAGTGAGAGCCTTCCTAGGCCTCACTGGGTATTACAGGAATTTCATAGAGAACTATGGGACCATAGCTTCTCCAATGAATGTCATCTCCTCGCCCAAATTTCCTAAAAAGGTTAGATGGAACGAGGAGTGCAATCAGGCTTTTGAAAACCTGAAAAAGACTCTTTGCCAAGCCCCAGTACTCAGATCTCCTGATTACCGCCAACACTTCATTGTGCAGACAGATGCTTCAAATGTAGGAATAGGTGCCGCACTCAGTCAACTGGATGGGAAAGGTAGGGAGCACCCCGTTTGCTTCATCAGCCGCAAGCTGAAGGATCCTGAAACAAGGTGGGCAACAATCGAAAGAGAGTGCTTTGCTATTGTGTGGGCTCTGAAGAAGTTTAGGCGTACTTGTATGGTTCTACTTTCGTCATTAAAACTGACCCCCAACCCTTGAGATGGTTAATGCAAATGAAAGGGGAAAACCCAAAACTACTGAGATGGTCGATCTGCCTGCAAGGATTTGATTTCACCATTGAGCACAGGTCAGGGTGTCACCACCAAAATGCTGATGGTCTCTATAGGATGTATGTCATCGACTAGAGGTATGAGATTCATCCAGGAGTGGATTAAATCCTCCTGTCCCTTAGTCTGGGGGGAGGGGGGGCGAGTGTTAGGGAGAATTCTCTTTTTAGGCTGAATTTCCTAACCTAGTGAGTCCCCCAGCAGCTTTGCTGGATTTCTGGAGTTTGTTTTTTCCATCCTGCCAAGAGTGAGACTCTTTTCCTCCCACTCTTGGACATGAATGTGTGTAATTCCTTTGAATGTCAATGTGTTCTATGGGCTATGGGGTCTTTTACTCCATAGGGTCTCATATGTTTTACTATGTGTGTTAAAACGCACCCTCCGTGCCGTAGCACTGGGGCGTCCTAGCGGACCTCCATCATAGACTCCATACCCGGGGACTGACTACTGTCTCCCCGGGCATGTAAAGTCACCATTGGCTTTACTAGACCTAAATTTACTAACGTAACTAGTACAAACCATCCTATTGTGGACGTGCTAGTAGGGGTAATTCGATTACTCCTGGGTCTGTTATTCGAGGGGGCACTGTCCCGCCCCCCCTCGTCGAGTTTTGGCTGGTGGCAGTGGAAACTACTTGTTATATTCGACCCCGAATATAACCCTATGGGATTCTTCCCATTGTTAGAGGTTGATACCTTTTCTCCCGTTAATCTCTAACATACCATCGGTTTACTTATCTTAAATAAGTCTATTGGATTGTATTTTCTGCCACAACTCGGTTTTTTAAAATGGCGTCTGTGTTCGTCTCTGTGACTCCTAAACCAAAGGTTGAGCCCTTTGTTCCACTTTTGGCGGGCTTCTGTACAGAGACCCTGCAAAGTGGTGCCATTCTGTCTGGGTTACCACAGGGGTGTGGGAGGGGGTTTAGGCACCCTGGACCGAGTTGCCTTGCCAACTCCAGTCGCACTCTGGTATGATTGGCCCAAGTGGTGAGCCTCCCCGCTCACTACTTAGCGTGTTTTGATTGACAGCTAGGCTGAATGAATGGGGGTTTTCTGCATAAAAGCAGGGCTTTTGGGACTGGATCTTCAGAAGTCGCCACAGGACCTAAGAATCCGACGAGGGTAAAGCTGAGCCGACCTGCAACGACGACACCTCTGGTGGAGCCCTGCTGAACTGACTCACCACCTCCCGACGACAGAGGAGATCTCACTGCCGGAGAGTCTCTTCCCCTGACTGGTGGGAACAACCAGTCACCTTTGCTTTTTCTTCGCTCCAGGACGCAGTGGTCGAATTGCCCGTGCAGAGCACCTCGGCAACCGGATAGCCACGACCCCTGTACCGCGACCAAAAGGTGGTGCCTTGTGACGGGGCACTCCACGGCTGGTCTCTTCCCTGGTGATGCAACGATCTTCAACTTTCCTTCGACGATGAGATCCTCTCTTCTCTTGGCAAAGACCCGACGTACATCCACCACCAGGAACAAATGCCCCCGCCGGAGCTGTCTCTCCACAAACAAGGTACTGTACCCGCCTGGCTTCCCTTTCTGCCGGATACAGTGAGGTGTCTGAATCCTCGCCTTTCCATTGGGTCGCCTCCAAGCGTTCTTTAACTTTCTGTTCTGAACTGGTCCAACCTTTCCATAACGATTTGCGATAAAGACTCGAAGAGCATTTCCACTGAGACACTTTTGGGACATATCGCCTCGCCTCTCTCTGAGTGGGCCTGGCCTCTGAACTTTGTGATCTACAGTAGACCCTGCTTCACTTGCCTTGCATTTGTCCGTAAAGTATTGGTACCGTGTTGATTTCATAACTTGCCTTATTTTTCTCTCCCGTCCTAACGAATACTAGAGTGCCATCTAGGTTAAAGCATACACCTCTGTCTGCAAATAAGTGATGCCGGTAAACCTAGACTTGTCAAAATATTGTTAGGGGGATTGATCTATTTCTTCGTATAGTAATTTGTGATTGAAGTTATTTTTCCGTAAGAGTGCCAGAGTGTTTTTTTATAGATGTTTTGTTGTAAATAAATACCTTTATATCTTAACACCGAAGCCTTGTTCCGTGTTTGCTTGTTCTACTGTGTGGATTGCCCCATATTGTATACTCCACATACTGTCTAACTCTTCTTGAGGGAAGTCTGACTGCTCAGCCACAGCTACCAAGTGAATCTGTGTGATACAGACTGCTACCAAGTGGGTTTACTGCCAAACACCTGTAGTCCTAAATCTTTTGCAGTGGTCCCAGAGGGAACTGCACAGGTTTCCGCCTAACACTCTTCTGATTATCTTTTGTGGGATCAATATTAAGAGGCAAGTACTGTTAAACATTGTTTAATTGTCTTAAACAGTCTGGGCCTGATTCACAGAGCGTTTTCCCATGGGTTTGCACCATTATAAAACACTTCTGTGAATCAAGCACTGTGTATCTTATTGTATGTCTTTCTTAATACAATTCTACCACCTTTATCAGCACTTTTAATTTTAAGAATTGAGGGATTTTGCTTTGAAGTTTCCAAAGATATGTTTACTAACCATATATATTAAGTCTCATTAAACTTATATTCCGCAGGAAGAAGGTTGAAATATTTGGAACATTATTTGGGTTTACAAATAGGACCCCATGATATACCTACTTCACTTTCGATGGATTTGGCATCCATAGTCCTTCATAATAAAGATATGATGTTTAAAGGGCAATTTAACCGGCACATTAAGGGAACCTCCATGGGATTACCTTTGGCAAAAGATCTTGGAAGTGATAACATATTGTAAAGGTTGTAGCAAGATCATGAAACTGTGACATTTTTATCTAAATCATTTTGCAGCTGATAAGATTTAAATAAGATATAACATGGTTAATTAAATGAAACATGTTTGTACAAAGGATTAGATTATGCTGCATCAAATGATTGAATGTATACCAAGTGGCGCTATTTCAAGATAACAGGTCTCATCACGAGTTGGGCAGTATTCCCGGTGTATTTTCTGCCGAGCACTATTTGATTTAAGCACAATGTTTGGCAGAAACAACGCCCGATCATGAGTCGGTGTGCACGTGCACACGGCCTTAGCGGTAACGCAAATAGCATCCAGCGGGAAAAGTGGCTGCAAACCTGTAAATCCAGTGCACATAGCGCTACCGCCGAGCTATGGCGTTAATATCCCGTGCTATTAGCGCCGCGGGAAACCTGTCACTACCTGAATGGGAAATAAATCAGCAGCCATCTTGGAAATCACAATCTGCCAAAAATTTCAGCCCCTGTAAGCCATCCACTTGTCCACAGCCAAAAACATGTCCCAGCAATGTACCTGGGGCAAGTCTACCCTGGAAAGGGTAAAAAATATCAGGAGCTTGCTGTACTTGTGGAGGAGATGATAGGCCACCGCGAAGAGCTGTATGGGCCTCAACAGAGCAAGACGAGTGCACAGCGGCGAGCACAGATCTGGAGACAAGTGAGCCAGAAGGTGTCGTTGGTGGGCCGTGTGCCCAGGGACAGGGAGGATTGCCAGAACCAGCTGAATGACTTGCGGGTCCATGTCCGTGGTCTCCTGGCCCAGCACACGACTCTGGCTAGTACAGCAAGTTTGGAGTGCTAATACAGAGCTAAATGTCACAGTAGGCAGCTACAGTATGTCATAAGTGCATGAAATGGCGACTTGAGGAGGGCCAACACCACCAGCACCAGACTTGACACCTTGGGAGAAGCAGATGACCACCCTGATAGACATGGGCACAATCGAGGTAGTCGGTGGAGCGGAGGCAGACACCGGTACCCAGGAGGCTGCAGATGAGAACCCCCCTACTTTGAAAATAAATAATCTTCTTATGCCCGACCCTCCAATCACAGTGTGAATGTATGTGTTTGCAACGTGTGTGATGCAACGCAGCCACCCATTAGTACTCCCTTGTACCACCGTATCCTTGCGTCCCCTGGTACCATGACTAAGTACCTACAATGTACCAATGTAAGCCCCAAGGGAAACAGAACCATGACCATGCCAGAGCAACGTGATGTGTGCGTGCGTATCAAAGCCCCCCCTCAATCACAGTGACATGGGAGCTGTGCCTTCACAACAGACATCTGAAGATTACACACCAACATGTCCGATCAGTGTGCCTCCCCTGTAGGACGTTCCAGCATCACAAGATGGGGAATCACAAATATGCAGAGGCCAAGCATGATACAAACTGTGCCCTAACCCACTGTAAGACATGAAATGCATGATACAAATGTAAGCTGCCCTCAACTCATACAACACCCTAGGTACTCTACAGGCACACAGCGATCAATGCAGGGCAATGTTGATGCGGAAACAGCATCCACATCCAGTCACATGCCCTGACACACATCAACCAGCACCACCACCCTACAAAGGGAAAGGCATGAGAAGGCAAGGTGCAGGACACATCCCACGTCACCCCACTGTAGCCCAGTCAGACCAGCTCAACGTCAACAAGGCCGCATGGTGTCACTGCCTCAAACACCGGGAACCACCAGGAGTCTGCAGGATGTGTAGGCAGCCACCAGTGGTTCAAACATGGATGCGGGCCGCACATCCACTGAGGCAAGACACAGTGCACTGGTGTGCAGTCCCAGCCAGGGTGCCACTGAGGAGATGGACACACCCAAAGGGAGCCCCATTTTGCTATGCTTGTATGTCATGCCCGCACACCCCAGCCCGATGTGGACACACCTTCTTATGGTTCCCCTGAAGGCAGCCCCTCCAACCCCAGCAGCCCCATCAGAGAGGCTGCAATGTCCCTACAGTTCCCCTGCCTTGCCGCCAAAGCTGTCATTCCAATCCACACCATACCAGACAGACCCATAGTCAAGGGAGCTGCTGTAATGAATGGGATGACTGGACGTGATAGAGGAATGACAGTGGAAGATTGAGGCCATGGCGGCTGAACAGAGCAACCACATCAAGGCAATAAGCCGCTCCACACGTTATATAGCCAAGACCATGGCGTGTGACAATACCTGCACCCGTAGAGTGGTGGAGGGCTGTGCAGCTGCCCTGACAGGTTTTGGACAGAGAGTTTGTGAGTTGTGTGAGGGGCAATCTGCACATGCTGAGCAGATGTGGGCGGCAATCTGCTCTGCCAGCAGCAGCAGTTAGCAGGTGCAATTCCATCTACCACCACCACACCCACAGAGGGATCCCTGGAGTCTTCCCCCGGGTGCCATTCCCTGTGCAGTCTCCCACGCCGCTCACCAGAGGGATCCGGACATGGGAAGCTTCCATGACCATCATAGATGGACATGGCACAGTTGTGCTGAGGCACGGGCACATGGACCCACTGGCACTGTCTTGGAGTGTTCACAGGGGAGTAGGAGGGATTGTGTGCTGGGGTGTTCACAGGGAGGAAGGGCGATTGTGTTTAGTTTAGTTTAGTTTAGTTTATTATTTATAGAGCGCACCTAAACCTGACGTAACTGGGCACTTGAATTTATGAAGGAGTTACAGAAGCATCCAGATAGAGTACTTAGGAAAGACATGCTTGTCGACAATCGTTTACAGGTTAGTCGCGTTACATAATAATACATATAAGAGCATAGAATTGTCACCAGCAGTTACAGTTTGGTTGACAGCACCAAAAAATACAGCAATACATTGTGACAGGTGTTAGGGTGCATAGGTTTCAGCAGAATTGGATTGTGAGTTACCCAGGGCCTTTTAGGGTTTCTTGTCAAAGAGTCAATTATATACTTTAGCTCTGAAGGACAAGAAGGAAGGTTCAGTTCTGATAGTAAGAGGAAGAGAGTTCCAACATTTGGCAGCCAGAACTGGAAAGCTTGATCCTCCAGCCGTTTTTAGTTTGTACTTCAGGATATTGAGGCAGTGCAAATGGAAGGATCTAGTAGGTCTGGCGGGTTGGTTTCTAGAGAATTTGTCAGCCAGATATTGAGGAGCAGTGTTTGGTAAACATTTATGAGTGATAACTAGAGTGCAGAGTGAGATTCTGTCACGCACAGGGTGCCAGTGGGTGTCCCGTCTGATAGTTGAGATGTGGTTGGATCGGGGAATGTTTAAAGCTGATCTCAGGGCATTATTCTGAAGGACCTGGAGTCTATTGAGGTTCCGTTCTGTGCAACCTAGGAAATGAGTATTACAATAGTCCAGCTTCAATAAGACTAGTGCCCTGGCTAGCGTGATGCAGCTGTTGGGAGACAGAAATGGTTTGCAGGTGTTAATCCGTTTATTAGTATAGGCAGTTGTTGAGGCAGTGGCATTCTCTTGTTTCTTAAGTGACAGAGTGGAGTCCAAGTAGACGCCTAAGGTTTTGACCTCCATGGCAACTTTGAAAGTGTTTCCATCGAATGTTGAAGGTTGTGTACCGTGTGTCAAGTTTTTTCAAACATGCTTGGGATCCAATGATCAGAAGCTCCATCTTATCATCATTAAGACATAGGCTGTGGGTAGCCATTTATGCCTGAAATTTCAAGGTAGATTTTGTTTGGAGTCATTTTCATAGCATCCAGTAAGTGTAATGAGGACCTGGATGTCATCTGCATCAAGACCGTCAAAGAGGAGCTTTGTGAAGATGTTTTATAGCGTTGGAGAGATGCAATAGCCCTGGGGTACTCTGCAGTAGGTGGGGACTGGCTCAGCTTATGCTGAAGGTGCAAAGACTCTGGTTGTTCTGTTAGAGAGGAATTATTGTATCCAATTGGAAGTGTTTGTAGCTAAGGCAGCAGCTGAGGTCAAGTGTTCTTTAAGGATCGGGTGATCGACAAGATAAAACACTGCAGAAAGGTCCAATATCAAGAGGATAGCCAAGTTGCCTTTGTCTTTGGCTTCATCCAAATCGATTTTTAAGTCCAGAAGGGCCATTTCCATTCTGTGTCCTGGTCTGAAACCGGATTGGCGAAGACCTAGAAGGTTGTTATCCTCCAGATGTTTTTGAATTTGGAGATAGGCCACTCTGTCCAGAATTATTAAGAGGAAAGGGACTTAGTAATGGGCCATAATTGGTCAGTATGTTGGGGTCTAGGTTCGTTTTTTTTAAGGAGGGGCATAACCCATGCCTCCCTGAGGTTGTTAGGGACCAAACTTGTGTTGAAAGAGGAGTTAATCACAGCGGAAATGAATGAGGCTAAGTCTTTAGCTCCTTCCTTATTGACTGGGGCAGGACAGATATCTCCCTGGCACCTTGATGGTTTTAAGCCTAGGATAAGGCTTAAAACCAGAAGAAAGGGGGGCAGGAAGGGGGTGGAAGGTCCAGATGGGAGAAGTGTTAGAGCTATTGGCCAGGCTGGTCTTTTTAGTCTCTATTTTTGTTTGTAACATTGTTAATTTGTCAGATAGAGCCTTCTGTATTTTAGTACACCAATCCGTATCCTTGACGCAGGCTTCTGTTGGTGGAGCTGGGGTCTCCAGTTCCCTCAGAAAGCTGAAGAGCTCCTTGGTACCAGATTTTGCATTGAGTATTCTATTATTGTATGTTTCTTTTTTTGTGTTGAGGATGGCCAATTTATAAGAGGAAGCAGCAGATGCGAACACTGCTTTGTTAGGAGAGGTAGGGGATTTTCTTTATGCCGCTTTGGGAGCTCTTTTAGCATTACAGAGAGTATTTACCTCGATTGTGAACAATCTATTAAGGTGTGCTGCCAGTTTAGCTTTTCTTAGTTTGATAGGGGACAATGTTGTTTATGGCTAGTTCTAAGGTGCCATTTTACAAGTCAACCAACTTAACTGGGTTTAGGTCGTTGGAGTTAGGTGGGTCCAGGGTCGCATGGATCAGGGGTCATAGGTTCTGTTGCGTTATGTTCCAGTTGTTTCTGGATAGGGTTTGTGGGGCAATGGTGGAACTGAGATTAGGGAGCACATTTTCCTGAATGGAGAAGGAGATGCAGTGATGGTCCGACCGTGCAATGCGTTCATTCTGGAGGATTGTGGTTGGGCAATTAAGATCTGTCAACCAATCCAACGTTCTGCCCTAATTATGCATAGGCCCAAGGATGCGATGTTTGAAGCCAAGCTAGGAAATAGAATTTTCCATAGATATAGCATTGGTGTTGATGGAATCGTGGAGGCCTAGATTGAGGTTTCCTAGCAGGATAATTTGAGAGCCTGGTTTGGTGATTTGCGTCAGAAGGTCTGTGATGTCGTCCTCGAAGGAAGAGATAGAACCAGGAGGTCGGTAAATTAGATGAAGTAGGATTGTGCAGGTTGCTGAGAGAGGTAGTTTAACTGACAGTAGTTCTGCAGAGAGGAGGCCAACATGGGTGACGGCTCTAAGGCTAAGGTGGGTTTTGGCTATGAAAGCTACTCCCCCTCCTTTGCCAGTGTCTCCGTCTGACCTAATGACGGTGTAGCCCTCAGGGACAGCTAGTGAGAGGGCTGAGCCTGCTGCCTGGTGCAGCCAGGTTTCGGTGATGGCCAGGAAGTCTAGGTGGTTAGTTGTGATAAGATCAGCAACATTGAGTGCATGAGCTACCATCAACCTTGCATTGATGAGGGCTCCTTTGATGGCAGGAGAGGCTGAGAGTGGAGCTTCCTGATGCTGGGATGAGGGTGGCAGTGGACTAAAGTTATCATTGAATTCTGGGCTCTACCGGTATGGAGGCTGGCATTGCGGTAGTGTTTTTGATCGAGGACGGTCGACCATTGGGCCTGGTGAGGGGCTTGCTGTTTACGAAGCGAGACCCGAGTCTCTCGTTTCTGTCACTCATTGGGCAGGGTACCACTGGTGCAGGTGGTGAGGCAAAGTGTTGTATCCATTCCGTGGGGCTGAGAGTGCAAGTATTGATATTGTGAAAGGCTGTGTTGAGGTCTGTGTGAGATATATGTGGGTCGAGGGGGGGGAGGGGTAAGAAATTAGGATATTAGCCATGGTAAGCATGACTCTATGTTAGGTGGCCATGAGGATGGGTGATAGGCTGTCCTAATTTAGGTGCAAGGTTGTTTAGGTCAATAGTAAGTAGTGCACGCTAAGAGAAGCTTAGTGAGCCACCATAGGTTAGAAGCGTGTTTCCACGACTTAGGCTAGTACAGCAGGTTTGGAGTGCTGATACAGAGCTAAATGTCACAGTAGGCAGCTACAGTATGTCATAAGTGCATGAAATGGCATTGATCAGCAAGTAGGCTAATATGGCATGTTTGGAATGCTAATAAAGAGCTAACTAGCACCGTAAGCAGATATTGTGAGTCATAAAGACACATGCAGACTCATGCAAAACGGTACAACTGCAAATATGTTGAGGGTGTTGGTACATACATGGTCATAGAGGATACAGGTGTGCATAAAGGATGCAAGGCAAACAATAACATGTGTGATGTACAGTAGTGACACAGTAGCTATAAATGTGCATAATAGGCAGTCATTACAATATGTAATCAACGGTAAGTTCACAGTAGCTAAAATGTGTAGTAAGTACAGGAAATCATTAGAGTAAGCATGAGTTTGGGAGGCAATGGGGGTCCGTTAATAGGATGGCTTCATAGCAGACTGAACATAAAACATGATACAATTAAAGTTATAGTTGACTGATATGTAGTACCTGGACCAGAGATATAGCATTAGACATGTATACAATGCAAGATATGCATATGTAAATTCGCTATTCCGGTGGTTGTGGGCTGTTATTGCACAAAGGCGTACTATGATAGCGTTCTGCCAGTGGTTGCAGTTTTAATGTGTAAAGGTTCAGGAAGTAGCAGCTACTAGATATAATGCACAGTAAGAGGACATGGGCAAGTTCAGGGAAGGTGCTAGAGTAAGATATTTGGGACCACAGTACGGGGTTTGACGCTCAGAAGGAGTCTGGGGCTGTAGTAACAAATGTGCAGATAGCAATTGTATTGCGGTTTCGGCAGCCTCGGTCTCACAATGCGGTTGTGATCAGGACTGCTAATCTGTAGCTGTGTTGAGAGTCTTGTGGTGCTTACAGGACCATTCGAGTGGCAGGTAATACAGTGAATGCATGGATAAGGTGATGAGGTGTACTTACAGGTGGATGACCGATGAGATACGCGTCAAGCAGACAGTGGGCGTGGGAATCCAGGAGCTGTGCAGTGAGACTGCAAGGAGTTGGGTCCTCGGACCTACGGTCCTTACAGCTTGGACAGACTTGGCCAGGGGCCTTGTTGGTGAGCCTTTTTAGGGGGCCAGCTAAAGCCTGCCGGTGGCCTCAGATTGGCTATGAGGAGGAGTTCAGCCAATCGCCTAGCAGGTGTAGAGTGCCCCGTTGTAAAGGTGCGATTTTCCTCAATGCAACCATCTTGGGGTGGCCAAACTGCATGGTTTCGGTGCAGGGAAATGCTTACAATGCACATATTCTGTAGTTGTTGAGCTCAGAGAGTGCGTAAATCAACTCTCTCGAAATATGGATATCAGTGCAGTAAACTGCTTGAGTAGGGCGTCACGTAGATGCAACAAAGAATAGGGCAGCACAATTATCCCACAGGCTTACCTTGAAGGGATAAAGGTCGAATCAGAAAGGGGGGCTGCTCCGGCAGCCCACACAGGATGAAGAGCTCCAGCTCCTGGCTTCTGCGTGATGACAGAGGTTGTGCTGGGGTGTTTCCGAAGGGGATGGGGGATTGTGTCCTGGGGTGTTCACAGGGGGATGGGATTGTTCCACGATGAATAAATCCCATTCATAATGCATACAAAGCATGGATATTTACAATTGTATGAAAGTGCTCTTCATTTTATAAGTGATATGTGTTACCTCTACCTATCCACCAGATCAAAAATAATTGTCAATCAAGGCCTGTCGGGCCAGCCTCCCCTCCCTCACCCCATCCCTGTGTGCATTTGCCTCGGCTAAGTGCTCATCAACACTCCCATCCCCAGGTGACTGGCCATCAGCATCGGGGGCAGTGGCACATGCCTGCAACAGCAAATGTTGTGCAGCATGGCACAGGTGAGTACGATTTTGCTTACTTTCTCTTGTGCATACATCAATGCTCCTCCCGTATGATCTAGGCATCAGAAGCATGCCTTCAGCAATCCAAATGCCATTTCCACACAGCGGCGTGCATGCCCGTGGGCAATGTGGCGTAGAGAGGCAGTCCTGCAGCACGCCATTTTTCACTGACTGAATAATAGTCTGTTTACTGTTTCTACCAGCTCTACCTTAAAAACTGTGGTGTAGAGTGGCAGTCCTGTAGTCCTGCAGTCCGGCAGAGCGGTCTGCGGTCCGGATCGGTGAGCAATTTGTGTCTTTCTAAATTAACAAACTGTCTTGTTCCATTTGAATTCCAATTTGAGCCATGCCGCCATTTGCGCCAGTTCTCGGATGGAATCCACCTCCAGCATTTCAGACCCCACATTACATACATCTAATATGGAATTTAATGTGACTTCCAATACGGAAAGTCTTTGCATTACAATCGGCACAAATCACGCCCCGCTTGCCAATATCACTATCAATGATACGTTGAGCAAAGAAAGTATGGAAAGCACGGACAAAGATATGGACATTAATGCACCTCAACAAAGAGAATTCACCAGTTCTGCAGGCCCCTTCAATCTAGGGCCAGGAGACCTACCATCGGAATCATCGGAACTGTCGGAAACATTGGAACACAATAAACTCATTAAACTTCAACAATATCCACATTTATACCCATGCTGTAGACCTTCCTTTAATGTGGAAGTTGACATCACGGCTCGAACAGCTTCACATATTAACATTATGCAAATCAATTATGTATCTCCTTTAAATGCGCAACTGATGACTGGTACTAAAGACATCAGGGGAACAGCATTCTTTAATTGCTCAACAAAAAAGCCAATTGGTCGGCAAACGGAATAGAATCAATCTGATCTCAGCTCTCACTCACCCGAGGAGGTGGGCCGCGCCGACCGCGACGCAGCAGAGCCTGCAGAGGCGGGCACGGTCTTGGAGCAGATGTGGGGAGAGCATGTGTTGGGGAGATGGCCCCAGCAGCGTCGGCAGAGACAGACTCGGTCTGGTCGGGAGCCCATGAGCCCCTGGGCGAAGTCATGCCGATTGAGCAGGGCGACGGAGAAGGTCGCCCTAAAAAAATAAATGTTCACAACCACTACTTCAGCATACCAATACTCTGTTTAGCATGCCCTTCGCCTCCTGCTCCAATTTGAGAAACACAATTGTGAAGAATCATACAGGTGCTAAAGCGGCTAAAGAGCTGAAAAGAAAGTTAGATATTACGCTCCATGAACAACGTGCAGCCAATTTCTTTACAAAACAGGCAAACATCGGGCCAGAATGGAAACCGATGTCCTTAAAACCAAATTTGGTGTGCAAGCCTTTCATTATTCAAGTGTATGCCATCTTCCCAGGGTAGAAAATAAAATTGCACATTTAGATCCTACAAATAACCACGATACTAACACATCAGACATCCCAGACCAACTAATGCTTGACACATCCTTGCTAGTAGAGGGCATGGATATGTCATATAATTGCTCATTTCAAAAGGATCCAAAACCGACAAATGAAGCCAATAAATCTGGTAGCGCAAATTGGAAATGGACACCATCAAAAATCATTCAACAAGTTAACTCTAACGAGAGTACATAGGCATTGAAAAATCAATCTGCCCTTTTAAAACAGCCATTGGTTGGTGATATTCAAAATCTACAAGAATATCAAAAGCAACAAAGTGGCAACATGAGCTCTGCAACCACACAAACTACTCTATACACTCCCAATGAGGAAAAAATGACAAATCTAATGAACACACAATCAACCGTGAGTTTGGGGGTCATTCCGACCCTGGCAGTAGGGGGTTAATGGCACCAGTAAGGATGCCGGTGCCGTTAACCCCCGACCGCCCTATTACGAGGTTTTTGGCCAGCCTTAGCGGGACCCGTTAAGGGACCATGGAGCTAATAACGGGCCTGCAATTTGCGGGCCTGTTATTAGCTCCTTCCCCATTCCCATTGAGCCCTATGGGGGCTCAAATGGGAATGGGGAATGGTTTTCCAAATGGGGACTTACCGGATCCGCATAGGTCGGAATGTCCCGGTAAGTCCCCATTCTGACATCACGGACCCGGACCCGAGTTTGGAGGCAGCCATGGTGCTAATAGCACCATGGCTGCCTCCAAACTCGGAATGACCCCCTTTGTTTTGATTTCCTCCCTCACAGCAATATTATCGCCCTTCACGAAATTATATGAACATTTTGGCGAAAATCAAAAAGACCAAACCACGGTGCTTGCCATGTTGCATTCTAAAATGATCCATGATGAAGTTTTTATAAGTGGTGTCCAACAAAATATTGATATAAGCGAAGCAAAAGTCACCACACTACTCCACACAATCTTGGACCCGATTATAAAAGAGAAGCAAGTGCATAGACTTTCACGCTCACATGAAGCTCACAAACCTTTACCCTCCGTGGTGCTGCCAAAACAAGTCACAGCAATTGCAGTACAAACAGACTTTGAAAACCAAATAACAAGTTCACATTCAAGCCAATAGGATCATGCATTCAAAAAGTACTGCACAAATAACCATGCTCACCCCAGTCTTAGCAACTGACAATTCCCATGAGTTCCCCCCTGCACCAATCTTTATGTTTCCAAATCTGTTTTGCCTCTGTTTGAGAAAGCCCAACTGCTCAAAAACCTGTCTACAGAGCCAACAATGATATGCCTGATCTTTAGTAAATTGGAAATATCTAACAGCGATCTTACAATTCGATCAACAACTATATCTGCTTCTACTGGAACACACATAACACAAAAAAACAGTGGTAAAGACAAACAAAGCAAAAAAAACAAAAAAACAATCGATACGTAATCATTCCAAATCAAATCAGAGCAAAACATTTATTAAAAATATAACATTAACAATCTCTGATCACCAAATAAAAATGCCAATGATCAACTTGCATTCTATTGATTCTCACCAAGAACCAAAACAAACTGACCATATTCCGACTTCTGTTACGACACCAACGATTGATCTTCTGCATTTGTCCACATACTATATCACATCCTCTGATGTGGACGACTCAGAAGCAATATGCAATGAAAACTCTTCATGTGGGCCTCTATCATCAGATTCAGAAGGTGACGTCGATCAGATGCGGAAACCACGCTAGACAAAACGGCCCCGAGGCCAAACTATTCTTCAACAACAACCAGAACGTGGGTCCACAAATTTCGTATTCAATACATCGGATAATTCAACACAAACTAATAATCGTAAAAACAACAGGTATCATTTACTTTCCAAAGTTACTAACCATCACAAAAGAAGAAGCTGACTCATCTCCTTCAGCCATCCATCCAGAGCTACAAAATAAAGAATTCTTAGAAAAGCCAAAAAAAATAATCAATTTACACATCAATCAAAACCAGATTTAAAGATCAAGGACAACTACAGAATATATCCTATGACACTCGTAAAAAAGAAAAGAAACCAAAAAGAACATTTAAGAAGAATAAAACAATGGATCTCACCCAAAATGTTCACCAAAACTCGTATACTCGTGGCTCGTATACTAGTGGAATGCATTACCCCAGAGGACAACGGCCTAACATTAAACAGAGCCAACGTCATCCGGTTATTTTACCATCATCCGGCCTTAAGATTACTAACTACCCGGGACGTGACCACGATTGAATTTGCCGATGAAGAATGACAAGACAAAATCATTATTCACTTAAACAGCACACTAATAAAACACATTCTACTACAAGAGGCCCCAAACTTGCGACCTATGGGATTCGATATAACGGAATTAAATGACCCAGAATAAGTGACTCCCGTAACATCAAACAAACCCAAAGCCGGAATTGGTCTACTACAAGAAAGAATTTAAACAGCAAGAAGACTCTTCTAGTCGATCCCAGTCAAGACCTCATTCACAAAAGTCAAATAAAGAAGTTGATCACCGAGCAGAGAGAAAGAAAGGGCCACGCCAATTAGAGACTCCATATCTTGGAACAGCAGAGAATTGGAGATGTCTTGCCAGCCTGTTTGCTGCAAAAATGAATAATGCATAGATTTCAAACCAAAACAGAGCCACAGGATTGACATTAGCGAACTGGAGCACACAAGGGTTTAGTCATTTGACTAATATTAACTCAGAAACTAGCTTAACCCAGGATATTATTTGTCTACAGGAAATCTGGTTACTAACTACCCTGATTATCAATGGATATTCAGTATTCTTAAATCCGGCGATCAAAGGCCCTTGTGGCAGACCATCATCGGGCCTTTTGATTGCAATCAAAAACACATTAAGTTTCGACTTGATGTATTCAATTAACGTGAATCCATATATCCAGTGCATTGCTGGCACGGTGTCTGACAAGGATTCAATTCACCCCATAATCTTAATTATTTTCAATATATACTGGAACCCAGCAGTAAAAGATCTTAAGAATTTTCAAGAAATGACCTCATTACACGTAAACAAACTCAGAGAACAATGGCTAAATCCCTAATTGTCATATGTGGTCACCAGATCTCCTTGTACTGGAACAAAGAAGGCTATGAAACTGATGATGACCCCGCACGTACATTTGCTGCACAGCAGACAGGCATATTCTGGAGAAGACTAATGACACAAAGAAATATATGTATTCTCAGAGACAACTCTACTAACCACAAACTGGGCTCTGCAGCATGGAGAGGAGTGAAAATCCTCGATTACATTTGTGTGTCAGAAAATATCTCACAACACCAAACTACTATTCAGGTAATTGAGACACCAAGGAGTGATCACAACCTTTTGCAGATGAGATGGTCACGTCAAATTGAAAGAACATCGAATGACAATAGCATTTTGTTGGATGTGATGCCGGGACATAATAGACTACGGATCTCCTCTGCAAAATTAAAAAACGTTCAAACGGAATTAAAAATGTTCATTTCAGATAGTTTGCCTCTTCGATCAGTTGACTTATCCACCTTCACAGCTCTGTTGCAAATGTTTTAAATGAAAAAAAAAAACATTTAGAATAAACCGAAACATAAGCACAAACATTGTTACGATCATGTAATAGCAGATCGTAAAAGAAAAGTAAACAAGGAAATACATGCTTTAACAAAGGGAGACTTGTTACATGACAAAGCCCTGGTCAAAAAAATCAAACAAAAATTTCACAATTGGATGAAAGGTTATATGAGAGCAATAATCCTAAACGATGCAGAAAAATGTGAAACCTTGTTAAGAGTAAAAACTTCCCAAATTTGGTTGTTGATCAATAACCTTGATTCCCCTCAAGATACTTTACACTTAAACCCAATTTCTTCAACTGCATAGATTACACATTTTTCTAAATTTTTCAACCCGACCACACAGTTGCAACTTGCTTGTAAATAGACTTGCAGTGACTGGGATATATTTGATATTGATTATCAAACCGTCCAACAAGCAATACTTAAGTTAAACAAATCAGGTGTGGTAGGCCCTGATGGTCTGACAAATGGTCTCTTGAAAGACAATGTGGAAGAATGGACTGCAATTCTAACAACATTATTTCTGATAATATTGAAAAAAGAAAATTCCTCTTTCTTAGAAAAAAGCCATCATAATTCTGATTTTCAAAAAGGGATCAAGAGCTATACCGTCCAATTATCGACCCATCGAACTTCTTGATGTGGTGGGGAAGATATTTGCCTCCTTTGTGTGTAAATCATTGAATTTGTGGAGTATTAAATGGAATCACTGTGACACCTGGTAAAGTCGCTTTGTGAATCTTTTTATATTGAACATCCTTCCGAAGGCTCAGGTGCAACGTATTAAATGGAAAAAGTTCTACCTTGCATTCATTGACCTAACTGAGGCGTTTGATTTAGTTAATAGATACAAACTCTGGCACAAATTGAAAGTGTGGAAGGCCTGTTACCAATTCGTCAAATAATTGAGGAGTTACATTTGAACACCTCGATTCAGATCTGTCTACTCTGACTAAATCGATAGCAACAAATAAGGGGTTAAAACAAGGTTGTCCCCTTGCGGCAGAATTGTTTACCTTGTTCATAGCAGACTTTGAACAAGCATTCTCTGACATCAGATGCTTTCCACCCAAAAAAGGCAGCTCAACAATAATTTGCCTTTTGTACGCAGATGACATGGTTTTAATAGACCAAACACTGATAGGTCTGCAACGTCAATTGAATGTATTCCATCAATACATCCAAACTAATGGGCTAAAAATAAATCCAACAAAATCAAGAGTGATGTATTTTGGCAAAAAATCTACCAGCTCGAGGAAATGCAGTAATATTTGGTCAATCAACAGTGAAGAAATTCCACAAGTAACTGTGTTTACTTATCTAGGAGTGTGTCTGAACACAAGCTCAAGCGACAAACCAAGAGTCAACATCTAGAGAGCAAAAGCAGCAAATTTGGCCAGCCAAATAGAGTCCTTTTGAAACGCTATTGCGAATTCTGTCTTAGACCTTTGATACATTTTTACCAACTAAAAGTACTTCATATCTTGACATATGGTGCGGAAACTGTTATCACCTTCAATAGTGACAACTGGACGATCCTTGAAGGTCTTTTTTGGAAATGTGTACCTCGAATCCCACCTGGAACACCAATTCAAACTCTGAGAATGGAACTGGGACTAACATCTCTCCAAGCAATTGTAACATGGAAATCTTTAGCCCTTTATCGAAAATGGGTCGATCAACCAAAAAACTGTGGTTTTACATTCATTAATGAGGCTTTAACTAAAAACCATGAACATACACTACAAGAATGGCAAACCATATGCCAATAAATTCTCAAAGACCTGCATGAAACTGACAAATCGTTCTGCTAAAATCCAGATAAAGTTAAAAAGAAACTTTATATTAGAGACTGGATCAGTACACAACGTGACAGACAGAAGTTAACACGATATGGAAGAATTTTCTTTGAAAGTCAAAAACTAAACACAATTCCAAAATACCTGGCAATTTTTCCAAATGCTTTATTCAGAGATCAATTTCTAAGATTCTGTCTGGACCTTTTTCCAACTGGCGATATTGTCAATTCAAGATTGAATACTACTGCATTATGCAGATTATGTTATACACCCGAAACAAAAGAATCACTGAAACACTTGGTTTTAGACTGCCCTACAGTTTCTGCCATCAGAGCTTGACTAATGACCGAGATTACCTCCAGTTATGTTCAAAGAATGTCAGAGGACTGGTGGTTACTTTTACTCAGAGGCCAATGTGTATGCACTTCATTAGCGCTGGTGAAACTTTTGCAGGTAATATTTAAGATAATTGACGTTGATAAAACAAACTCAGCATAATCTGAATGGACTGTTTATCTGATTGTACAACATCACATATGAAGCAAATTACACCAGTCTGCGTGGGGGTGGGAGAACACTATGAGGTTGCCTTTATTACCTGCTGCACTTATTCCTAGAAATCTGCCGCTGGAAGATGTCTTTTCTTTGCCATGCTTTTCTGTTGTATATACCTAATTTAATTGTAAATGATGTGTCACACTTCATTTTTATTGAAATATTGTGATTCTAACTGCAATTTAGGCAAAAGGTTTGTAATCAATAAACCAAATAAAGCCTAATGAAAAATAAATAAATAAATAAAGTTATATGCCACCTAAGCTTGAGCCTGTGGATTATACACAGGGGTCATGAGCCATGTGTACTGCGGTTTCCAAAATCACCTGTAGGGGAGAGAATGTGTACATTAGGCAAAGATAGGTTCAGTGGATGTACAAGGTTCAGACATCAATGACATGAACCTCAAAGTAATGTATGTGTAGAAAAGGTACATGCTATCTCACTGCAATGTTTTCATACTTCCTTCACCTTCCAGTACATGCATGCAGCAGTGTATCAATCAACATGTTTATGGTTATGTGTGTCACACTCATTCTGTACAAGTACGGTCATTTTCAGATCGCTACTTTCATCATGGTGTGTGCTGGCAAAGGTGCAGCATTCCATTTATGAACTACTTACTGCATGTACCACCCCTGTGTCTGAATGCCACAGTGGTCTGTCCCCCAATTCAGGATGGGGGTACCCTTATATATTCCTGTTCACGTGACATGTTGTTAGGTGATATGTTGTGGCAGTATCTATAGCTGGTGTTGCGTTTCCTACTTGGCACAATCATGTATATTTGGCCAGGCATGAGAATGTCCATTCAGGGGTCACTATCTCAGGGATGGTCATTGTCGTGATTCCAACTACTTGTGTGAAGTGGTTTTCAGGATGTGCCTACATTAGAACTCTATTGGCATGACTGTCTGGTGGCCTGGGTGTGATATCTCTTGTGTGTCTGGGTGAGGAGCAACACCGCGACACACACAAGATGCATTGTGGTAGTTGGGTTTCCATATGTGACTGTGCTTTCACAAGTGTGTGGCATTCAGATTTGTGTTCTGATGTGTGGAATGTGTGCAAGTGCTCTTGTGCGACACACATGCATGGAAATGGTGCAGTGCTAGTGCTGGCTGTGTCTCCTGGTGGCATGCACGGATTACTGTGTGTCTGCCCCCCTTCATGTGAACATTGGTATGCATTTCACTCAAGATTTGTACTCACCCAACATCCATGTATTTTGACCTCAGTGCCTCTCCATGTAGGCTGACAGGGTACTGTTGCGCAGTACCATGGAGTCGTGGGTGGTTCCTGGATAGCGGGCGCAGCAGTGGCTGAAAGTTAGGTTGGGCTGCAGGTCATCTGCACATTCAGGGAATGGTAACTCTTACGGTTCCTCTAGGCTGCCTCATGTTGCCGGGGTGGTACTAGTGCTACTAGTGCAACATGTGTGCAGTCTAGGGCTGCTATGACATTTGGAACTTGGGCAATGGCATGGAACTGTGCCCTGAGCTGGCTGACCTGTGCCTGTGTGGCTGGCAATGCAATGTGCTCATTGACATGGAGCAGCAGTGCATCCAGCACCTGTCCCAGGACGGCACTGAAGGTGCATCATGGCAACAATGTGTCAGAATCTGCCAGTCCTGAGGTACTGTAAAACAGACACAAACTTCACAAGTGGGGGCACACTGGTGCTGATGGCTATACGGCTGCCTATGTCAGCCTGGATTGCGTCCTGCAACTGGGTGATGGTTGTCCCATCCAGCCTGTAGTTAGTCACCAACTACCCATCAGTCAGGGCCCTGAATGTTGTCCTGACCCTGGGGATGGCTGAACACCTTGCTGGTGTTGGTCTCCTCCTCCTCCTTCTCCTCATCCCCAACACCCACTGTGCTCCCAGGGGCCGGGGCTGGTTGGAAGGCCTCTGTAGCTCAAGGCGCAGCAAGTACATGTCCACATCAAGGCTTCCGGCTCCAAATGAAAACATGGTGTTGGGAAGGGTATGTTGTGCATGGTGGGTCTTTTGTAGGCCTCTTGAGTGCATTGTTTTCACCTGGGCCCTTATTGCTGTCTCCTCCCTGCTTCTAATGGTGATATGTTGTTGGGAGAGTGTTTTGTGCATGGGTGGCTCTTTTGTAGGTCTCTTGAGTGCATTGTTTTTACCTGGTCCATTATTGCTGGGATATTTCTGGCGGTATTACCACCAGTTTTCCGGCGCTAACAGCACCAAGGCTGTACTTGTTGTGGCGCTGTAATAGCGCATTTGTTTGCCGGCACTATTGCAGCCGGCAGTGTTACAGCCGGCTGTATTCGTGTCGGCTGTAATAGTATCACCAGAATTGGAAATCGTGATCCGGTGGAGCAGTATTGGCGGCGCTAATACCGTTTCCGTCTCCTTTAAGGGTTACCGCCCAACTCGTGATGAGGGTGAACATGTTGCATTACATAATTAATTAAATGTTCCTTCAGTCTTGTAATTCATGTAGACTGTATTTGTGCATTTAAAGATGTTTGTGTATTATTTGTTTATATGGTTATAACTTACGCAGTGGCACTTTTCTAAAAATTCTATATTTTGAATTAATGATTGTTATACATTGTTCTGTCTTTATTCCCATTTAATGTTTTCTGAAAGAAAACATTAGAAATTGTTTAAATAAATTAACTCAACTCTGACAATCTTGTGTAGAAAATGATGTGATTATGTCAGCCTGTCCTTGAGTAATAATAGGGACATTCACCTATTTATTAACCTCCATTCAGAGAGCATAATCTGTGCACTTTGCTAAATGTGTGTTGTGCATTCAGTGCATATTAGCTGTATATGGGTATGGTGCTTTCGTACATTGCAACAGCATGGCGTATGTCTCTAAGGGGCCGATTCATAGAATTCGGCGCACAAGTGGCGCACGCGGCTGGCGCACAGTGTGCGCGTGCGGTAGTCTGCGCCAGCCGCGTGCGCCGAAACACATTTCCGCGCACAGCGTATTCATGGATTCCAGCCACCAAATCCAGCCGTGGCGCACAGTGGCGCAGCGACCTTGCAGCAGCGCCAGTTACGCCCCCAAGAACGCCTTCCGCGCAGGGAAAAGCCATTAAAATCCCCAATCCAGCGCAAAGGGCTGCGCTAACCCTGTACCAGCACGGCAAGCGGGCTACGTGTATTACAGGGGTTCACGTGAAGTTTCACACGCGATTCCAGCAGGGTACGTGTATTTCAGGGGTGCGCGGGAAGTTCCACACGCGAATAGCCTGGGCGCGTGTATTTCAGGGGTTCGCGGGAAGTTTCACACGCGATTGGCCTGGGTACGTGTGTTTCGGGGTGCGCGGGGAGTTCCACACGCGATTGGCCGGGGTACGTGTGTTCCGGGGTCCCGTGAACTTTCACACGCGATTGGTTGGGATCCACGTGTGTACTGTCATCACGTGCAATGAGGGATACTCCCTCGCACGTCACGTCACAGACGCGCTCACGCGCTGAGGGCCTTTGGTCCAATGAAAATGCGTATGCGTGCAGACGCGCTTACGCGCTAAGGGCCTTTCCTCGAATCACACGCTGACGTGCAGAATTTTCACGTGCCAAATCACTCCGTATCAAGCTGGCCACGCGTAAGCACACGGAAGACCACGCTCCTGCCCAGAAGGCCGAACTACTGCCCCCCAGAGCCCCGAGCACGCTCCCACCTGCCATCTGCTGCTGCCTGACTGCCTGCTGCCCACGTGCCCTGCCATTTGCTGCCTGCACATCAGCCAGGGGTGCTGTTGGTGTGACCACCCCTGCTGGAACCAAAGACTCCCGACTGGGATTCCATCGCTCCACAGCCCAGCCCCAGGACCCAGTTGCCCACCCACTCCTGCCTCTGGGGTTGTCATGTCGGGGCAAACTCCATCTGTGACCACTGACAACCCCCGGCCAGAGAGGCAGAGGGGCACCAGCTTCAGTGCCACCGAAGTTGGTGTCCTGGTGGAGCAAGTCCTGGGGCAGTATGATGCCCTCTTCGGAAGTTGCCGCGCCGACAAGGAAGGACGGACTCGGATCTGGACTGACATCGTGACTGCCATCAACGCGGAGGGGGTGGCAGTCCGCGACTTCCAACATGTCAAGAAGCGCTGGGAGGACTTCAGGTCCAGGACCCTGACCAAGGCCCGGCGCCTCTTGAAGGCAGCAGATGCCAAGGGGCGCCGGGGCCACTTGTCGGAAGAACAGATGAGGGTCCTGGAACACATATCCCCAGCGCTCCACGTCCAGGTCCTTGAGAGGAAGACCCGTCTGGAGTCGAGCGGTGAGTGTACATGCATCCTGATTGTGAGCAGTGCGTGTGGTGATTGTTCAGTAGTGTGCAGGTTGCACATCTGTTTGTATGGGGTCGAGTATGGGTGCGGGTGTACAGGGCCGTGGGGCTGACACATGCGAGGGCTGTAATGTGTGAGACATGGATGGTGCCTGTGTGTGTGGGCTTGCATGCCAAATGCAGTTGTGTGGGCACACAAGTTTGTATGAATGTGTATGTGAGTAGACATGTCCGTGATGTCACGCATGTATGTTGTTTTCAGCTGATTGTATCAGCGCTGTGTACATGTGCATGTGTGTGTATTTGACAAGGGTGCAACAGTGATGCAACATGGATGCATGTGACAGCGGTATGTGGAAGCCTGATTGGCAGATGTGACATGGATGCCCGTCTGATCACTGCGACACTTAGCAGAGGTGTACACATGCATGCAAGTGTGGTGGTTGGTGTGTACATGTGTGGTGCACTTCCTGTGTTGCATGTGATGTCTGGCTCACCTTTGGCTGCTGATGCTGTTGTATGTGTATGGATGGTGTTGGCAGTTGCAACATGGCTGTGGTATGGCTCGTGTGTGCAAGTTGTAATGACATGTGTGTTGGGGATTGTGATGACATGTCTGAGGTTTGCCAATGCCACTCATGTACAACTGTCATGTGTGTATGTGTCCATTGTACAGTGCCCTGATGCCTGTGTTTTTTTTCTCCCTGTCTGCAGCGTCAACTGATGAAGAGGGCGGAGAAGGTGCTGTGGAGCACAGCGGCGGGGATCCCACCGCCAGCCGGAGACGCAAGGCCCGGCTCCCCTCCCAGGTTGTCATCTCGTCGGGGAGTGAGGAGTCCGGTGCCGCGTCCCAGGCCGCAGCTGCCGGGGGGAGGTCCAAGAGGCGGAGGTTGCAGTTGGACTCCTCGGCAGCAGAAGGGGCAGCTGGGACCCCACAGGGCCCAACGGGGGAAGATGGCACAGAGTCATCCAGGTTGGTGGGGGGTTTGGTGGAGGAGGAGGCCGTGCAAGCACCGGAGACGGGGTCTGGGGGTGGGGATCCCACTGGTGCTAGTGGTGCAGTGCAGGACCAGGGACAGGAGGCAGCACAGGCCGCCGCGGAGGTGCCTGTGTGCAATCCTGTCCCTGATCCTGTCCCTGCATCATCTTGCACCAGCAGGGATGCCCATGTCCAGACCAGTTTTCAGGCAGGGGATGAGCTGACGTCAACTGGCCTTCCTCTGCCTGCGGACGTGGCTATCCAGGCCCGGGTTGAGCCTGTCCTGGCTGGAGTGGCGTTGCGTCAACGGGCCATGCGAGGTGACCTGCAGTCTTTTCATGAAGAGACTGCACATCATCTCGAATGGCTCGTTGACCACGTCAGCCTGCTGGGACAGGTCACCCAGGCCGGATTCCTCCGTCTGATGGGGCTTGCCACGACCCCCTCCTCAGCTGGACCCCCTACGCGCCAGTCGTCCTCTGTGCCATCTTCCCACCCATCAGTCACCTGGGTGCCCTGTGGAGCTGCCTCTGACGGTGCGGCCAGGCTGGTGGAGGAGGCATCCCTGCCGCAGTCGGGAGTCGGACGTCCAGCAGGGGTGGCCACGTCAACGACTGCACCCCAGCCGGCGGAGGATGTGCAGGCAGCAGGAGGCAGTGCAGGGGCAGAGGCACAGCAGCAGCAGCACCATGGTGGGAGCCATGAAGGCTCGGGGCCTTCGACATCGGAGGGGCAGGCATCGGCCGGAGGGCAGGAGGACCCAGGACAAAAAGTGTCTTCCGTGTGGCAGCGGTTGGGCCACGCCATAGATGCGGAGCGGCAGCGGGCGGAAGAGGCACGGCTCTCAATGGTCAGGGCGGAGAACTCCATGCAGAGGGCCCTGAGGCGGGTCGAGTGCCTCGAGGCAATCCGCAGGGCTTTGGAGGTGGACACGTCGACGGCCCTGCGGACCCTCGGGGCCATGGAGGAGGACCGCCTCCGGGACATTGAGGAGGAGTTCGATGATGCCCTGGCCCGGCACATCCAGAAGTGAGCCGTGGAACTAGCCCGCTGCCCTTGTACATAGTTATGTAGGTAGTGTTAAGTTTCATTTTTGTTTTTATTTCATTTGGACCTTTTGGATTTTGGCCACATTTTTGTATATAGTTTTTTTTATTAGTTAGTGTAGTTAGTTAGGTTTCCTTTATTTTGTTGGGATGATGGACCCTGGCTTCTTGCATTGTACATAGTTGTGGACTTGTACATACTTTCTTTTTTGACATTATCCATGGATCAATGGCTTATAATTTTTTTTTCACATTGGATTTTGTTTGGTGGACATTGACTTTGTACTACATTACTTTGGATTTCTATATTCTTTAATTTTTTTTTTATTTTGAACGGACATGCTTCTTTTCATTTTTTTCCATTCACATTTCTGTTTCTTCATTTTTGTTTCTATTCATCTTTCCTTTAATACATTATTTATTTGTTGCACTTCAATGTGTGGTGTCTCATTGTTTTCATGCATTTCATGTTATGTGTTTAGAGAATCACTGACACCCATTGGGTGTATGTGAGGGACATGTGTTTGTTTTGGAACTTGCAATTGGTGTTCTGTGATGTAATTGCAGAATATGAGTGGGTGGATGCAATACTCGGGTGGGTGTTTTGCATTTGGGGGCTGACCATAGAGACCAGGGATCTGGACTGTGATGACATGTTGGGTGGGGAACATGAGTTGGACATGGGTGGGGGCCTGCTGGAGGCTGCCCCTGGTGGCTGGGGGTTGGGGGTGGTGGGAGACATGGGTGGGGGCCTGGTGGAGGGTTCCCCTGGATGCTGGGGGGTGGGGGTGCAGGGGGACATGTGTGGGGGCCTGGTGGAGGGTGCCCCTGCACTGCTGGGGGGTGGGGGTGGTGGGAGACATGTGTGGGGGCCTGGTGGAGGGTGCCCTGCACTGCTGGTGGGTGGGGGTGATGGGTGACATGAGTGGGGGTCTGGTGGAGGGTGCCCCTGGATGCTGGGGGGTGAGGGTGCAGGGGGACATGTGTGGGGGCCTGGTGGAGGGTGCCCCTGCACTGCTGGGGGGTGGGGGTGGTGGGAGACATGTGTGGGTGCCAGGTGGAGGGTGCCCCTGCACTGCTGGGGGGTGGGGGTGGTGGGAGACATGTGTGGGGGCCTGGTGGAGGGTGCCCTGCACTGCTGGTGGGTGGGGGTGATGGGTGACATGAGTGGGGGTCTGGTGGAGGGTGCCCCTGGATGCTGGGGGGTGAGGGTGCAGGGGGACATGTGTGGGGGCCTGGTGGAGGGTGCCCCTGCACTGCTGGGGGGTGGGGGTGGTGGGAGACATGTGTGGGTGCCAGGTGGAGGGTGCCCCTGGATGCTAGGGGGTGGGGGTGCAGGGGGACATGAGTGGGGGCCTGGTGGAGGGTGCCCCTGGATGCTGGGGGGTGGGGGTGGTGGGAGACATGTGTGGGTGCCAGGTGGAGGGTGCCCCTGGATGCTAGGGGGTGGGGGTGCAGGGGGACATGAGTGGGGGCCTGGTGGAGGGTGCCCCTGGATGCTGGGGGGTGGGGGTGGTGGGAGACATGTGTGGGGGCCTGGTGGAGGGTGCCCTGCACTGCTGGTGGGTGGGGGTGATGGGTGAAATGAGTGGGGGTCTGGTGGAGGGTGCCCCTGGATGCTGGGGGGTGAGGGTGCAGGGGGACATGTGTGGGGGCCTGGTGGAGGGTGCCCCTGCACTGCTGGGGGGTGGGGGTGGTGGGAGACATGTGTGGGTGCCAGGTGGAGGGTGCCCCTGGATGCTAGGGGGTGGGGGTGCAGGGGGACATGAGTGGGGGCCTGGTGGAGGGTGCCCCTGGATGCTGGGGGGTGGGGGTGGTGGGAGACATGAGTGGGGGCCAGGTGGAGGGTGCCCCTGGATGCTAGGGGGTGGGGGTGCAGGGGGACATGAGTGGGGGCCTGGTGGAGGGTGCCCCTGGATGCTGGGGGGTGGGGGTGGTGGGAGACATGAGTGGGGGCCTGGTGGAGGGTGCCCCTGGATGCTAGGGGGTGGGGGTGCAGGGGGACATGAGTGGGGGCCTGTTTGAGGCTGCCCCTGCACTGGTGGGGGGTGGGGGTGGGGGGAGACATGGGTGGGGGCCTGCTGGAGGCTGCCCCTGGTGGCTGGGGGTGCAGGGGGACATGCGTTGGTGGGCAGTAGTGCTAGTTGATATGTGGGTTGGCTGGTGGGCATGGCCATGGTGGATGAGGTGCCTGCAGGACATGTGCTGGGTAGGCCCCTGTGGTGTGAGCCACCTGCAGGGGCCGTGGAGGGTGTAGAGGGTACACCTGGGAGGACCCACACGTGCAATTCACGTGTGCTGCTCCCCGCGCACCCCCGGAATACACGTACCCCGCTCAATCGCGTGTGGAACTTCCCGCGCACCCCTGAAATCCACGTACCTGGCCAACTCGCGTGTGGAACTTCCCGCGCACCCCTGAAATCCACGTACCCGGCCAAATCGCGTGTGGAACTTCCCGCGCACCCCTGAAATCCACGTACCCGGCCAACTCGCGTGTGGAACTTCCCGCGCACCCCTGAAATCCACGTACCCGGCCAAATCGCGTGTGTCACTTCCCGCGCACCCCCGAAATACACATACCCCGCTCAATCGCGTGTGGAACTTCCCGCGCACCGCCGAAATCCACGTACCCGGCCAAATCACGTGTGGAACTTCCCGCGCACCCCTGGAATCCACGTACCCGGCCAAATCGCGTGTGGAACTTCCCGCGCACCCCCGAAATACACGTACCCGCCCAAATGGCGTGTGGAACTTCCCGCGCACCCCTGGAATCCACATACCCGGCCAAATCGCGTGTGGAACTTCCCACGCACCCCTGGAATCCACGTACCTGGCCAAATCGGATGTGGAACTTCCCGCGCACCCCCGTAATACACGTACCCCGCTCATTCGCGTGTGTAACTTCCCGCGCACCCCCGGAATACACGTACCCCGCTCAATCGCGTGTGTCACTTCCCGCACACACCCGGAATACACGTACCCCGCTCAATCGCGTATTTTACTTCCCGCTGCGCCACTTTTTTGATGCGCTGGGACTCTACCGCCTGCCTTCGTGTGGCGGACGTGTTTCAGCTTGTGCGCGGCTTTGGCTGTGCGTGGGTTTGCCCTATTCCATTCCATGAATACGTGTGGTTCGTGTGTGTGTGGGCGTTACCTCTGCTTCCGTGCAGTGCATCCCCAGTTACGCCCTTATTTTCGCGTGTTGTTCCCCATTCCGCGCGTTACGCCCCATGTCCCGCCCACTTTCTGCTGTGTGCGCTGAGGTTGTGCGCTTTCACTGTGCGCGTCGCGCACCGTCGCGCACGCCTTTCGCGATGTTGCAGTGACTTGTGCGCCATGCACGGGTTTGGCGCACATCCCGCGGTGAACACGCGCAGGGACTTCCATGAATCGCACGCGTGCGCGTGCGCCTGTTTTTTTCCGCTTGCGCATGCTTGCGCATGCTTGCGCCTAGATTTTCGGCGCACGTTGGTTCCATGAATCGGCCCCTTAGTGTCTTGAGCGTTAGTTGTGTAGTTACCATCTCTTCTGTGTGTTCTAAGCAAGTAGCACTGTATTCTTAGTCTGAACATCTCATCCGTGCTTTCATGTATTTGAAATGTAACGTACGTCAATGCCGCATTGATATTACTTGTGTATTCTGTGCATTGTTTATGCAGGTATTGTTCCCGCGTGTTTTAGTCGGTGTGTATTCCTACTCACCCTGCTCATGTTACCTTTGCGTGTTGTTTGTGTGCGCACCTGTGTTCTGAGATTATTTCTGGAGCATGCACTTTTTCTGGAATTGTACCAAAAAGTCGACTCTACTACTGCACCTCCTGCAGTCACTGCGACTTGGAGGACGCACAAATTACTGACTCCCATTACTCTGCCCAAGCAGAGCAGGGGTTGCGTGGGTGTCCCCCCTCTCCTTGGGCGCAGTAATGGGAGTCAGGGGTAGCGGGGGATTTCCCCCGCTTACCATTGTGGTAAGTGGGGGACAAGAAAGTAAACAAAAAAAAAAAGAAAAGAAAAGCACCCTGCAGCGTCAGCTCCGACCTACATAGTGGGAGGAACTGATGCCGCAATTGATAGATGGGTATAGGCGGCGCACACAGAAGTGTGCCGCTGTAAATGTAAGTGGGGTGGGGTGGTGGGGAGGTCGGGGAGGAGAATACAGGCAGGAGGATGAGGGCAAAGTGATTGATCTGATCACTGTGCCACGCCGATTTGGCATCAACATTTTCGTCAGTGCAGTTACGGGTAGTTCAGTGATCACATAGATTCCTTTTTCTGAATGTGCTGTAAGTGGTTTCTACCCAGCGCTCCACCGAAGTCAATGCCTGGCGTGAGATGCCCAGCTGGAACCCTTAATTATATATTTTTATGTCTAAAGTTATTTTATTTCTGAATGATGTACCTTTATATCACGCTCCTCTCTTCGGATCTCACTGAACCAAGAAGTAGGTTGTTTTGCAAAGTTAAAAGATTTATTTTATGAATTGAACAAGATATATATCACACTTTTATGAATTTGAACAATATCTAGATATCACACTTTTAATATTTATACAATGATCAGCAATGGGTAATATTACAATCAACAATCGCTTTAATCAATAGGAGTATGGATGAGAAGAATAATGTAGCATAGAATAAAACTTTGTGTGGGTTCAATGAAATGCAATGATAGGATATTAATGCAGCACAGAAATAATACTTGATATGAATTCAATCAAATGCAATGTAATCACTCTTTCCCCCTAATACTACTCAATCCCCCCTAATATGCAATATAGAGATGGAAGGAGCGAAAACAGGTTTCAGGAATAAACACTCTTAAATGCAGTTTCAATCCCAATTCCCCCCAGCAAGCTTAGAGAAAAACAGGAATGATTTTAAAACAGGTCAATTGCTTTTGATTGTGGCTTGTAATGAATGGAAAAAATGCTAAAAATGTATTTAAATCTCTAAAGTGGATTCAGAACAGGTGGGAGCTGCGTTGGATCACTTCAGGTATACACTGGCAATGATGGTATAATGACTAGCAGATAGAAAATTGAATTCAGAGGTTGAATGCAAAGAATAGCTGTTTTACATGGGATGAAATTGAGCCAAATGCAGAATCGCAGCGAACTTTTCCGCACACGTTAAGCACGATTGTGGCAAAACTATAAGGAATGCGGTTTTGAATTTGTTGGAAAGCTGAGGATGTTAGCTTCAATTTGACACTTACATTTCGTTCCTGGCATGCACGGTTCACAAGTTATGAAGGTTTTAGTAAAGGTTGATTTTTCTCAAAAAGAGTCAAGATTTCAAATGAAAGATGCGCTTTTGAATATTACACACAAGGATTGGCTTTACACTAAGGGGCTATGAAGATGCGAGATACCAACGGTACAGCCACCAGTCCAGAGGCGCCTCTGTCTGATCTTTGCCCGCTGCAACACTTGCCTTTCTTCAGCAAATATATATTAGCACAAAGATGATTTATCACTACAATTATCACAGGACTATATAGATGAGAGAAGGATTCAGGACAGACAAAAGAGGTTCTACAATGCAGTTCTGGATATGATAGAATGGGTTTTGGATTAGATTACTTAAGGATAAGAGATTGGCTATGGACAATTCTATGCTAAATACTCACAACTATGGTTTTGGAATAGGCCCGTCAGGATCTGGTCAAAGGGTTTTTGACTGGAATCTGCTAACCACCGCACAGGATTCAGGGGCTTGGTTCTGCACTCAGCAAGGCACTCTGGTCTCTACACATCCTCTTGGACTGGATCTGATGGGTTGGTTCTGGGTTACAGCTCTGCTCTACTGGTTTGGATCTCTGGGTTCTAGCAAGAGTTCTTTGCAAGAATCAGAAACCGCACAGTCCGGCTGTTGAATTTGTTGTGCCCCTTGGAAGTTTGGGGTTATAATCAGGTTGCAAGATTTTAAAGGCCAGCTGAGAAGGGTTCAGCTTTGGATTTTGGGCTTTCTGCTTTCAGAGCTCTGGAGTCTGGATCTGGATTCTTCCTGCAGAGCCCTTCGCCAGTAAATCAGTTGATGGGTGAATGTCTGTGTGTGTCTAGGTCCTCAACAGTCCCTATTTATGTATTTCCCAAGGGGGTGGATAGGCTGATTATACTAAGCCCACCCTCTAGGAAACTGATTGGTCACAGTATTCGCTCTCTTCTGATTTGAGAAGGAAACCAGTGTGTCATGATGTGTCATGATCACGCTGTGTTTATGGTCCAGGGAAAATCCTCCCCTTTGTTTCTACACAGAAAATATATTTTCCATATAAGCATATTTACAATATCACCAACTTGCTAATAATACATATTTACATCCCAAATTAAATAAGGCATATATCTGTCCAAGTCCCATCTTCTTAAGAGTTTTGGTTCACAATTTACAGTTTTTCACGCTTTTGGTTGGTTACACAGTGTCAGATCTGTACAAATGTTTCCATATACATGTGCATAACATCTGGGCATAGTCCTGTAAATTTTCATATTCCTAGCATTATTAAAATTGCTACAATATCAACATTTCAGTGGTCCGGTCTCTGAACATCGCCCACATTCCAGAGTAGTTTCTACTTGTGAGAAACATTTTCATTATAACAAATTATAAATTCCAAATTTCTATCAGGTTGGCACAATTTTCTATGGTTCTTTTTCCAAAACTATATTTTCTCCTGTTCCAGATACACATTTCAGTCTAGCCCTGCCTCCAAGCTTTGACTTAGCCAAGAGCAATCTGAGCCCCTTCCTGCCAGCAGATGGTTTTTGTTGACGCCCAAATTTGCATTTCCTTTCAGTCAAGGGAGTCTTTTGTCTCCTGTCAGAGCAACAGGCCAAAGTCCTCCTCCCACCTCATTTCACAACTCCCTGCCAGTTCCTCAGCAGAGTGCAGGGGGGGGAGATTTGTTTGTTTGGGAGAAGCTGTGCAATGTCTTTGAAGCCCAGTGTGGCTGGCTTTAACTCACTTTTAAAACACTGTTTAAAATAGTCTTTTTTCTAAAATACAATTAGCATTTTTAACAATTATAGCCACAAATCTCTTAATTCCAGCCTGTTTAAAACATAAAGATTGAATTGTATCACCTATATTGCTTTTGATGGGAAGTTTCTTCTTTTCCATACTTTGATTTTAATGTAGTTTTAAATGACAGTATAAATAAATGTCAGCTTCTGACACAGGAGAGCAGCGGTACTGCGCCCATTTCTGACATATTTTTCCCATGCAAGCACCTTTGAATGTGGATTTTCTTCTGATGAAATGGGTTTCTGCTGACATTGTTCTTAGGTGGATTCTTTAAATAAAGTGATGTTTAACACCCAACAAGGATGTTGGATCTTCTCTGCTGTTTGAGAATCATTCTTTTGCAAATTTAACAGCCAAGGAAAAACAGATGTTTAAAGTAGTTCTAGGTTTCCCTTGCAATGCAGCACTGCTTTTTCAAGTAGTTTCATTTTACTCTGTGGGTAGCCCAATAATAGGTTTTGGCAGTGGTCTCCTGTGTTACCACTGACATAGGCAAAATGGATTGGCGGCCTATTTTTCAGATTTCCCTGCACATTTCTCAGAGATTTTTAGCGAATAGATCTTTTTGGCGGCCATGCTGTTGTTTTTGATGAAAACAGCACACAGTGATGGTGGGTAAGAACATCCCACAGTGCTGTTAGCGGCTGTGGTGAGGGTTTGTATGTGATGCTTCAGGTGTAAAGGCACATTACAGTTGTTACTCTGGACCAAGTTCATATGTCTGATTTACAGATACATTTTAATTAAATTTGAGCAGTAAATACTTTAGTTTAGCTATAGAGATTTCTGAATAGTTGTGGTTGTTAGGCCGAATTAAATGCAGTACCATTTGGGAACACCACACACAATTAAGGCTACACGTGACAGTACAAATGTATCTTTGGTACAAGCCTGTACTACACAGTATAGTGGTAGCGATGGCTGAGCAGCCAGACTTATCTCAAGAGCAAGTGAGCAGTATCAATAGTTACACAAAGGACAGCAATTACTATGATTCAAACAAATACTGATTCAAGGTTTCTGAGTAAAAGTATATACATTTATTTACACATCTGTTGTAAAACATTTCACTAAAGTAAAGCAGTTGAAAAATCACACTCTTAATACACCTGTAACGCTCACCTGATTCCCACGGAGGCACTGATCCCGGCTGGGCTGCTATCGCTTCTTCAATTGAGAAGCGTAGAGCTCGGACGACTCTCAGGACTGGGCTTCCTCTTATCGAATGTCTGACTTGCAGGGTAAGTTTTTTCTGCAGGTGGAAGAAAAAGGGTTAATCACCGTTTGATGGGATTCCTTCTCCCACCAATCGCCAGTTTCTCCCACAGCCTAGCTTTCTACTTGTCTCGGCGAGCTCTCACCTTAGGCGTATAAATGCTGAGGTCTCCATCCTGCGTCTGGTGCAGGGGTGCGTGGATTCCAGTTACGTCACTGGATGAGTTCAGTGTTGAGGCTCAAATCTTTTGCGGCCTTAGTTGTGGCACTGGTGCTGGGATGCCGAAGAGCGATGCCGCCGTTACTGCACGAGCGGATGCCTGTAAGTATACTGTAGTCTTTAGGCTTTAAAAGATGGGCACCTCAATAATGTCCCTTTTCCTTTGTTTCAGGCCTCGGGATGCTGTGGGCGTAGTTTTCCGTTGCCGCTGCACGTGCCGATGCACGTAAGTATAATGTTCGTTGGCCGCTTTTAATGGCACCTCTAATAATGTCCTTTTTCTAGTTTTCAGGTGCCGGGATGCTGCGGGCTTTATATCCGTTGCCACTGCACGTGCCGATGCACGTAAGTATAATGATCATTGGCCGCTTTTAATGGCACCTCTAATAATGTCCTTTTTCTAGTTTTCAGGTGCCGGGATGCTGCGGTTGATGCGGCCGCTTCTGCGCGTGCAAAAACTGGTAAGTTAAGATGAATGCGACTGCCTTCACCCGAACCCCTTTTTAATTATGTCCTTTGCCTTTCAGGTGCAGAGAAGCTGCCGAAGAGAAGGCCGCGGTTAGCTCCGTTGCAATCACGGATGGATCAGGTAAGCGGGTGCGGCTGCGAACGAGTTGCACTTTTCTAACCTTATGTTTATTCTTTGCAGGTTTTGCCGGTGACTGGATTCCGGGATCTGGTAAGTATTGTTCTGTGTCTTTCTTCATCCACAGGTTGCTGCGCGGAAGCTGAAGATGACTCTTGACCTGGAATGCAGGAGCCGACTCGGTGAGCGTCCTGCCGCTGCTGCAGAATAATGCGAAGCATGTGTTTTCCATCGGGCGTGGTTTAAATAGCAGAGAAGTGCTTCCAGTGTGTGTTCTTCCACCGGTTCCACCCAGGCAAGAAAAGAGTTCCTGAATGGAGGGAATAGTTCCTCCCAGCCCTGATGGCTGGGGACTTCAACCAGACTGGATTGTTCTGGGTAAATATGCAGCATGGTCTGCCTCAGGTAAGTCCACCCAAGCATTATTACACTGTTTATCAATATGAGCCTGGCGCATATGGCGCCGGGACTGAAACCCTTCATGAGCCTGGCGCCAAAGGCGCCAGGACACGGTCCAAAGGGCCCCTGTAGGGGTCTGCTGGGTCCGGAGTAGTGGAAGACGGGTCTGCTTCCGAGGGCACTGGGCCAGTCCAGGCCCCTTGGGAGTAGCGGCCATGACAACACCACACCACTCCCAATAGATTCTGGACAAGTTAAGCTCAAAATGTAGTGTGAGCAAAATGGCATTCCAATAATTTAAAAGGGAGGGAAAGACAAAGTTAGACAAAAATTGAGCAGCACCAACAGGTAAGTAAGCATGGCAATCTAGAAAGGGGAACTATAGTGATGGGATCAAATAAAAAAGGCTTAGGGCTAAAGTCAATAGGACAAAAGTCTTTTGCTTAAGATCACACAGTTCAGGGTAGTTCGCGGTTAAGTCTTTGCTAAAAGTTCCAGGCGAGGTTGGTCGGCAGAAAAGTTAGTTCAAAGAGTAGAAAAGGACAAGCCCTCAGATTGGCAAACGGTTTCACACATATTCACTGCGGCCGGACGAAATGAACAACCGGATTTGCACAGTACCTTTAAATGGAGAAGCTGTAGCTGAGGCGGACGTTCCTGACAGGTCCTGCAGGCTCACGGTTCCTGTGCAAGCGACTGTCGGACTGACATGAAGCAGGAAGACTAGAGGGTCCTTACCTTTAAATGGAGAAGCTGTAGCTGAGGCGGACGTTCCTGACAGGTCCTGCAGGCTCACGGTTCCTGTGCAAGCGACTGTCGGACTGACATGAAGCAGGAAGACTAGAGGGTCCTGCACTGCCGAGGGAAGAAACCAGCAGCAGAGCAAAGCAACAAAATTAAAGGTGCACTCTTTAAAACCCAAGCAGGGTCCAAACTTCCTTGCTATCCGGTTCACTATAGCTCTGTACAGCAAATTCGACCAGAGGAGGGAGTCCTGGCTTGCAGTTTGGGCAAACTGATGGGTCCCACCAGCTCAGGGGAAGAAGATTCCTGGTAGATCTTCTCTGTCGTTGGAGTCTGAAGATTCAGACTTGCAGCAGGGCTTCATTGGAGGGCTCAGTTGTTGTAGGGGTCCTCTTCAGTCAGCTCCTCATTGCTTCTTTCGTTCTTGTGGTGACTCTGCCTTTCCAGCCCCAGAGACCTGCTTTTTATGCAGTTTTCCCCCATTCACGCAGACTGGCTGTCAATCACATATCAGGGTGGCTGTCCTGGCGGGACAGTCACCTAGCCAATCAAACAGGAGTGCGACTTGGGTTACCAAGGGAACCTATGGCAGGGGTCCTAAAACCCCTCCCTCACATCCTGCCTACCCAGACTTTCAGGCGCCTATGGAGGGCTCCTGTGCAGAAGCCTGCAAAAGGACGGCGAACAAAGGAACCAAACCTGGTTTGGCGTGCAGAGTAAAACACGAGAAAGACATTTAAAAAAAAAAATGGCGAATAAACCCAGCCGGAACGGTATAAAAACGTATATGGTCTAGCGGGTTTAAGTTTGAGGCTATGAAGATAGCCTAAAACAATACGAAGGTTATTTAAGATAACCGAGTTAGGCAAAATAGGGTAGTTACCACGGCCACCAGCCAAGTCTTGATGAAAAGGGAGCAACACAATGCTCCAAGAGAAACATACAAAAAGGGATAAGTATTAACCCTTTCCACTACTCTATGTAAGATAGTTTTTACTGGGTCTGTGAATTTTAAAGAGACTAATAAAGTTAATGGCAACTTTACATGTTCTGGGAGAGAGTAGTCAGTCCCAAAAAATGTAGTCTGAGTTGGGAAGTCTAAAAGACAACCCTGTGTTACTGCACTGAAGGTGCTCTGTAACATACAGTAAAAAGATGATGCCTATGGAGTAGGTGAGGCTCCACAGTCTATGAACACAAGACAAGAAAATGTTAAACACACATAGCAAAACAAATGTAAGAGTGGGAAAAAAGGCTCACACTCTTACCAGGTAAAAAAATAAATCATATAAATCCAGCAAAGCTGCTGAGGGACTCAGTAGGTAAGGGAAATTAGCCATTCTTGAGAATTTTCCATCACACTCCCCCCCCCCTCACCCCAGACTAAAGGGACAGGAGGATTTAATACACTCCTGGATGAGTTTTTACCTCTAGTTGGTTAAAAACATCCTAGAGAGACCATCAGCATTTTGGTGGTGACATCCTGCTCTGTGCTCAATGGTGAAGTCAAACAATTGCAGGCAGATTGACCATCTCTGAAGTTTTGGGTTTTCCCCTTTCATTTGCATTAACCATTTCAAGGGTTGGTGGTCTGTCTGAATCACAAAGGTAGATCCATACAAGTATGGTCTAAACCTCTTCAAAGACCACACAATGGCAAAACATTCACGCTCTATGGTTGCCCACCTTGTTTCTGGTTCCTTCAGTTTCCTACTGATGAAGCAAATGGGGTGCTCCCTACCTTTCTCATCCAGTTGACTAAGGACTGCACCCATACCTGTATTAGATGCATCTGTCTGCCTAATTAATGGTTGGTGATAATCAGGAGCTCTTAGGACTGGAGCTTGACAAAGGGCTTTCTTCAGGTTTTCAACGGCTTTAGTGCACTCTTCATTCCATCTAATCCTTTTAGGGAATTTTAGAGAGGAGATCACATTCAAGGGAGAAGCTATGGTCCCATAGTTCTCTATGAAATGTCTGTAGTAGCCATTAAGACCTAGGAAAGCTCTCACTTGGGTTTGAGTAATAGGGGTGGCCCAGTTTTGTACAGCTTTTACTTTGCTAGGCAATGGCCTTATTTCACCTCCTCCTACTTCATGACCAAGGTAGACCACTTTGCTCTGACCAATTTGACATTTGCTTTCCTTTATGGTCAGATGGGTCTGCTCAAGAGCCTACAAAACATATCCTAAGTGATCAATATGTTCTTTCCATGTAGGGCTGAACGCTGCAATGTCATCCGAGTATGCCATGCAGAAGTCATCCATCCCATTCAGAACTTGATTGACCATCCTTTGGAATGTAGCAAGTGCATTCTTTAATCCAAAAGCCATAACCTTAAACTGGTAGATTCCTGCTGGGGTAGAGAATGCAGTTTTCTCCTAGGCATGGTCTGTCGGGGCTATTTGCCAATAGCCTGATGTCAGGTCAAATATACTGAGGTACTTGGCTGAACCAAGTCTGTCCACCAGTTCATTTGTCTTTGGCAAAGGATGGGCATAAGTCTTAGTGACTGCATTTAGAGCTCTATAGTCCACATAGAATCTCAGCTCCTTGATTCCGGCCTTTGGTACTAGAACAACTGGACTAGACCATGGACTTGTAGAGGGCTCTATAACCCCGAGATCAAGCATCTTGTTGACCTCTCCTTTGATGTGGGATCATACATGTTCTGACATTCTGTAACCTCTGCTTTTCACAGGTAGACAGTCACCGGTGAGAATATCATGCTGACCCCAAGGGGTCAAGAGTGGTGATAGTGAAAACAGGGAGGCAAACTGATTTAACAGAACGTTTCACTCCTCCTGTTTTCCAGAAGTCAGTTGAGAAGAGAGATTGACTCCTTCTATTTTCTCATCCAAACGTTGGCCTCTGAGGAGGTCAGGTTGAGGTTCACTCTACTCCTCCTCCTCTTGAGCTGAAGCTAGAAGCAAAGCTCCTACCTCTGGTCTCGAGACATATGCCTTCAAACGGTTGGTGTGAAAGGCTCTGGGAGCCTCCTTAGGTCTGCCTAAATCCACCAAATAGTTCACCTCTCCAAGTTTCCACACAACCTAATACAAGATGGTCTTGAATAAACTCATCCATGCTGGCCTTCTGGTCATGACAATGTTTGACCAGAGCCTGACCTGCTTTTAAGTTTTCACTAGCTTCTACCATCATGTGTGACATTCTCCTCCAGAGAATTATCACATAGTCAGTCACTCTGACTGGCTTGGGGGAAGGAGCACTCTCCAACCCCTCCTTAATCAGGGCCAATGGACCTCTGACTGGATGGCCATAGAGAAGCTTAAAGGAGGGTAACCGACTCCGTCCTGAGGGACTTCTCTATAAGCAAAGAGAAGGCATGGCAGTAGAAGTTCCCACTTTCTTTTAAGGGGTTCCTCTAAAGCACCTCTCATGCTCTTCATAGTGCGATTGAACCTCTCCACCAGTCCATTTGTCTATGGATGGTAGGCTGTAGAGAACTTGACACCACCGTTTTTCCACATGGCTTGTATATAGTGGGACATAAAATTGGATCCCCTGTCAGATATCACTTCCTTAGGAAACCCTACTCTGGTAAAAATACCAAGTAGAGCCTTAGCCACAGCCTGAGCCGTAACAGTCCTCATAGGTATTGCTTCTGGGTATCTTGTAGCATGGTCCACTATAACCAGGATAAACCTGTTCCCTGAAGATGTTGAAGGGTTAAGGGGACCAACAATTTTGATGCCCACCCTCTCAAAAGGAACTCCCACCACTGGGAGAAGCACCAGGGGTGCCACGTTCTTGGCTCCACTCTTGCCATAGGGTTGGCAAGTGTGACAGCTCCGTCAGATTTCGTCAACTTCTGAACCCATCTTAGGCCAATAGAAGTATAAGGAGAGCCTTTCCTTGGTCTTTTTGAAACTCAAATGACCAGCCAAATGTATCTCATGGGCCAACTGTAGGAACTGGAGTCTGTTGGCAAGAGGCTCTACAATTCTTTTGTAGTCCCCAGGGATAGACTCAGTCTGTTCACTGTAGAAGAGGCCATATTCCCAGCTTAACCTATGCTTTCCAACGTCTTGCCCATCAAGTTGGTTAGCAGCCTGTTGTCGAAGACCCTTGAGAGTAGGACACTCTCTTTGTCCTCTGCTGAAGTCTGCCCTGTTGGGTCCACCTTCTGCCTATAAAGACTGCAGCTCAGGATGGTCAACAGGGTCAGGATCTCCAAACTAAACAGTGTCTTCTTCCAGAACTGACTCTTCAGAAACTGGCTCAACCGCACATGGTTTTACCTCACACTCTGCCTCAGCAGGTGGAAGGATCACAGGTGTGACCTTTGACAATCTTGAGGATGTCCTTGTTGGTAGAACAGGGGTGCTGTCTGACTTTTTCCTTGAGGTCTTGGGTTTCTCCTTTGCCTCTTTCTTTCCAGAAATAGCAGTGAGCAACTCCTGTGTAGTGGGAGTAATAGTTTCCTCTATCAACTCCTCTGAAGAGCCCTCGAGGTCCTCTCCCTCGCAGGCTTAGTGAGCTCCTGTCTCCTCTTACTGGGAGACCTGGGGGTGCTTGAAACAACCCCAATAGTGTTCAGGTCATTACCCAACAGAACTCTCCCAGGCACTTCACTCTGCACACTAACAGGTATTTTGACAGTCATATCATTACACTGGATGAGAGCTGGTAACTGGGGAAGCATTTGCACAAGGACTCCAGCCACCTTGGTGAGGCCTTTGGGTGCCTTAGCTACATCCTTCACCTTGAAAAATGATTCCACCACCACACTTATTCTGGCTCCAGTGTCTCTGATGGCAGGGGTCTCCTGACCATTCACAAGAACATTATCTTTATAATTCTCTTTAATATTATCTGGGATGGAATTATAGACATCTAAATTATGTTGTTCCTGCAAGCCCAGATGGTCCAGATGGTGCACTAGCCTGATTTGGTTTCCCCTGTGGTTTACCCTTATGTTGCTGTTTGTGGCCCTCTTTTGGATTGGAGGTATTAGAATTCTCCTTGTTATATTTCTTTGGCTGTTTTCCCTCATCCTTCTTCTGAGTTGTCCCAGAATCCTTGTGAGTGCCCTGTTGGCAACCCACAAGTCAGCAGCCTTAGCTAACTTATTTGGATCTATCTCCTTAGAATCAGCCAAGTGTTGTCTGAGCTCAGGAGAGCAGGCATCATACATTGATTCCAACATAACAAGATTCCTCATACCTTCATTAGTGTTTACTCTGTAACCCTTAACCCAACCATCTAAGTCTTTCAAACATTCATATACCCAGGTAGCCCAAGGGGTACCATCATGCTTTTTGAGGGTCCTAACATCTTAAGGTACTGGGAAGGGGTCTTCCCAAATCTAGCAATTAAAGCTAGCTTCACACACTCATAATCCATCCTATCCTCTTCCCCCAACTCCATCAGATGCAACAGTGGGTAGCCCAGAGAAGAGACAGGGAAGCAACGGATTCCCTGTAAGACCTTGAATCCCATGTTTATATTCAAACATTGCCAACCAATCCAAAATGTCAAGCTTAACCTCATACATACACACAATTTCTTTAGGCATACGTGGTCTCTTAGGACTGGAAGACCTAGAAGACTCTGGGACAGAAGCATTTTCAAGAGATAACCTTTTCATTTCTAGTTCATGATTCAACTCCATTTCTCTGAGCTTAAGTTCTTGGTGTTTTTTTTCAGTTTGAGCATTTAAACATTTGAATTCCAATTCAAGTCTCATCTTTTCTAGTGCAATGAATTCAGGACTGAGTGTAGGACCTGTGGAGGTCCCAGTGGACAACGGTTGAGGTTGTTGAGCAGGTAAGGGAGAAGTGAGGCCTATATTATGAGACACATCTACTTCCTCTAACTCATCAATAATAGACACATTATCATCCTCATCATTTTCCACATTTGCTGAGGGGTTAGGTATTTCAGACCCACCCTCCAGACTTTGTTTCTCTAACAACCTTTCAATCAATTCAGACTTTTTGCCCTTAACAGAGAGATTCCTTTCTCTACACAGATTTTTCAGATAATCCACAGTGTAACTAAGGGGGGTCTCCTCACTGTAACTTTCCATATCAGACATGATTATAATGTGCTTTTTAGATATGTTTAGCCTTGTGGTTAGTTGATCCAAGGTAATAGCAGCACTCTAAGTGTAATTACTATACTTCATCCTCACCGCTGTACAACAGTGTTAGGCAGAATTATATGCAGTACCCTTTGGGAACACAACACATAATTAAGACTACAGGTGACAGTACAAATTCACCTTTGGTACAAGCCTGTACTACACAGTAAAGTGGTAGTGATGGCTGAGCAGCCAGATTTATCTCAAGAGAAGTGAGTAGTATTAATAGTTACACAAAGGACAGCAATTACTATGATTCAAACAAACACTGATGCAATGTTTCTGAGTAAAAGAATATACATTTAGTTACACATCAGTTGTAAAACATTTCACTAAAGTAAAGCAGTTGAGAAATCACACTCTTAATACACCACACCACTCCCCATAGGTTCTGGACAAGTTAAGCTCAAAATGAGGTATGAGCAAAATGGCACTCCA